>NW_027223347.1:2860012-3460012 GCF_030449975.1 Polyergus mexicanus
AATCCTCATCGAGACGTGAGACTTTACGAGAGCGTTTTTTCTGAGGTGCAGTCACAGCATCTTTCCCCTGACTCTGTTTTCGTTTCTGCTGATACTGTCTTCTCTTTAACTTCTTGAGATCTGAAGAATATGTAATATAAATATAGATATAGTGAAAATTTTAATTTTTTATATCCAAAAAGTTTAATAAATTTTAATTCTCGAAAGTAAATAAAAAAAAGATTCACTGAATGTATATCTAATAAAAAAAGAAGAGTTAAAAAGTTAATAGATTATAGAAAGAGTTAAAAAATCTAAACTTTCATATAGAAACTCTGACACGGTTTTATAAAAATCTTAGCAAGACTAATAAATTGTACGCCAAAATATGTTCCGGTCTGCTCTAAAAATATTATACATTTTTGAACACCCTGTGCATATATATGTATGTTTTAATTTTATAATATAATCTTTTCGATTAAAAAAAATTTGGATTATTTTAGAAATACCAACAAAAAATTTTCACAAACTTATTTATCCTTTGAAAAACTTAGATGTTAAATGTTGATAAATGTTACTCACCAGTTTTATCGTCTATTGCGCTGTCTATGAGCTCCTCTTTGGCAGTAAGAAAATCTTTGGTATCAGTTTGCAAGTGATTGGTTAGTGTCGTACCAGTAGCGGTTAAAACTTCCTCAAGCCCAAGCTCCTTCTTCACCTCGATCAAAGGCACTATGTTGGAACTCGACGGGGTTGTAGGACCAGTAATGCCCTGTGGTAGCCCCGCAATAGTTCCGTGACTGTGAGGCACTTGTTGAATAGATTGTTGATGAATGGAGGAAGTCGAAGAAGAAACTTGTTGAGCCACTATTGGCTTTTGCGCGACTTGGATTTGATTTTGAACCTGCTGAACTTGGGTTTGAGGTCCAGAAATATTACTAGAATTATTAGTCAGCGGTTGAACATTTTTCGAAGTCATTCCAGAAGCCACCAACGGTTTACTCTGTAAATTAATTTTTGAAATGGAAACGGCGACACGTTGTGGAGTCTGAGGTTCTTCGTCAATGCTAGTCCCCGGCTTTCCTTGACCAGAAGATTCTTGCTGATTCGTAGAAATACCTGGAGACATCGTCGTTGTTGTTGTAGAAGAAACTGACTGTTGTTTTACTGAAGAATTTGTTGAAGAATTTCCCAAAGTACTTCCTGAAGAAGTAGAAACTGATTTTGTTGCTTGCTGCTTCAAACTTTCGCTGTGTCCTCTTTGTTGGGACATCATTGGAATTGAACTAGATAATGGAGGAGAAGATTTAGAAGATTCTTCTTTAATTGGTGAACTTTGAATCTTCAAATGTGACACCGAATGCGACAAGAAGGAAGTTTCTCTCGTAAGAACTTGTTTATTTATTACTGGTTTCGGTGTTGGTGTCTCGTTTAGCAATTGAGGAAGGAGAGATGGTGGTGTAGGTAGAACTGGCCGAGCTAGTTGAGCTTCCAACGAAGGAACTATTGGTAGACTGGGCCCTTGCGACCCTGAAGTCGTAGCACCCACCGTATTTTGTAATAGTTGTTTTAATAATACATTTTGGGAATCCTCCAACCTCAAAGAATTAGAATTCTTGCTAGGATCTATTTCTCTCTTCTCTTGTACTTTGGACTCTTCAGGATCCTTTATTAAAGTCGTAGATTGATTTTCAAGGTCGTTATTTTTATTATCAATGGGTAAAAGGCCAGGAGATTTATACTGACCTTGATTAGAAGTCAAAAGGTGGTTTGGAGCTTGTGATAAGGTCGTTTGAAGGATGCTAGGAGTACCAGAGATTCCGCTGGAAGTCGCTAACGGTGGTACAATGGTCCTAACACACTGCATTGAATTAGTTACGGCTGAATTGGTATTTACTTGTACTCGAGTGGGTGTAGAGCATCCTGAACTGACCTGGAGAATCGCCTGAAGACTTTGTGAGCGTTGTATCGAAGTCGATGGCAAAACGGAATTAAAAAAATTGACGGATTGAGTTGATACCGTGTTATTACGACTATGACCAGCAACTGAAGGTTTTAAAGAAGTAGTATCGGCCAGCATAGCATTCAACATGGCATTCGAAGTGATGGAAATTGAAGTTGTAACAGTTTTAGTGGTTATTATTGTGGAAGTAGTGCTGGAAATATTAGAAACTGTTGTAGACTGGATAGTTGTAGCTGAACAAGTTACCCTAAAAACTTGTTCGCCATTGCTAATCTTCGTAACCGCAGTAATAATTCCGCCCGATTCTTTTATTGCTTCCTTTAGAGTCAGTTCTGAATCTTTGATAGTATTATTAATCGAATTAGGTTGAGAGCGATTTTGATCTAATCTCGTCAAGTTTGAAACTCCACTTTGACCATTATTTGACGAATTTAAGGTTGACAGAGTGTTAGAACCAGATAAAACGCTTCCAGATTTATCTGAAGACACCATGGTAACTACTCCAGTTTGATTCACCGTATTCTGATTGCTTTGCAAGGACGAAAGCAATGTCCTTAGCTGATGAGATACGTTGGCCACGTTGGAAGTCAATTCAGTTGGTTTTGAGAGTGGCGATAAATGAGGAACCGTTGTCGTACTTTTTTGTAATTGCGCCACGGTACTAACTACTAAAGTAGAAGCTTGACTAGTCGCTGGAGGACTCTTCATTTCAGAATTTTGATTTTTTACTTGATTTTTAGCTTCAGTTGAAGAAAGTTGATCGTTTTCTAAGTTTTCTTGTTCTACATCGATCAACGAATCTTGAAGAATATTCAAAGGTAAAGTATCAAGCGGAGTTGGCATCTGGTAGATAAGACTCGACTTGAGCTCGCCGCTGTTTGCCATTTCCGGTTTCGATGAGATGATATTGTGCAACATATCTAAAATATCATCAGAAGATTCCTCCATCAAAGTCTTTTCTTCACTCAAACAATGCTGAAGAAATGGTTTGGAATTTTCCACTTCGGTACACAGTTCTTTCTGATGATTCTTATCACTCAAAAGAGTTTTTTTGTCATTACTAATCTCTTCGATGTCTTTTTCAGTTTCTTTCAATTTGTTGGCTTTTTGCACGTCAGAACCTGATAAAATCTGTTCTTTGTCATTCTCTACCAGTTCAGCATCGTTTTCCAAAATGTTAACAAGTGATAAATCATCGGTGACGGGCGACATCCTTTTGAGTGTCGTTGGAGTATCATTTTTATTTTCAGTATTTTCTGCAGGATTGTGAATAGCCTCTAACATGCTCTCTAGTTCATCTGTAGTATTTAGCGGATCGGTCTTCTTTTCTTCAGCAATTAACCCCGAAGAATTACTCTCGTTTTTTATTTTACCTTGCACCTCTTTCTCCTCCTTCTCTTTCTTCATTTCGCCTTCTTGACTTTCCATTTGTTTTTCTTTATTTTTCAAAATACTCTCTTTTTTCGATAAATCTGGGATCGACATTTTCGGAGTAAATAATGTAACAGAAGTTGGTTGCACATTTAGTACTAATTTCGTAGGATTGTTATGAGATTCCGTTTTGTTCATCAGCAAATCCGAAGTTACTGAAGGCTTTCCTGAAGATAATATTTTCGGCGTTTCTCTGGCAGAAAATACTCCGACTTTTAGATCTAATTTACTTTTCTGAGGGTTGGAGACTATAGCCGTTTGACTAAGTTTCGCAGCAATCTTCGCATCCGCCACGATGCTTGCCATCGTCGATGATAACATGAAAGCTTTCTGATTACTAAAGGAGCTCGAAGAAACTTCCTTCGAGTCAAATTGATCTATCGTTTTCGCTTCTGTCGCAATTGGCTGAATTGAGATCTGGTTTAGTTGAGAATCGGAACTAATAGAAGCTAGAATTGTATTCGAATTTGAAGAAATTGCAGTATTTGTTAAAGAAATCAGTGAGTTTGAAAATGTTACTGTATTAATACTTGTTGGATGCATAGTTGAAGATAAAATTTTATTATAAGAAGTTTTATCTGAAAAAACAAAGTTTGTGGGACTCTTGTTTTGTTTCATTTTGTTTTGTTCATCTATGGAACCTTCATTAGTTGTGTTCTCTTTGGAAACATCAATTTGTATGTTGGAATCAATTTTCTCAGTGTCTTCGTCGCCTGATCCTTTGGAGAGATTATCTTCGGGAGATTTTGTCGTAGAATCAATGATAACTACTTCAGATTCATTTACTAAAGACACCATAAGCTCTTGATCAAGAGATTGATCCAAATAAGAACCCGGAGAAGGATTTACTCGCAGTTCTTCTTGATCCGGAGAGTCTGGAGTATCAGTAACGGCGACTAGCTTCTTTCCAGCTTGTAAGGTCCTCACTATATCGAGTCTAAGACCCTTTTTGTTTCTCAAATGAGATGGAATTAAATCTTCATCACTCAAAATCGGTTCTTCTGATTGTGACCCAGGATTTTCAATCTCCAAGATTTGCACTAGATCGTGACTTTGATCAGCATCATTCACTAAAGCATGGCAAAGTGAATCGTTGCTATCAGCAGAGAGATCCACCACCATTCCAGGTTCAAAGAGAACATATTCTTCTTGCATATCTCCTTCTAAACTTCCTGAAATAACATCAACTAGTTCCGAGTCACCAAACTGTTCAATGACAGTGATATCATCACTATCCCGCTGAGCTGCGGAGCTCAAAGTTACCTCGGTATTTACTATAGTTTTATCATCATCATAATCTGTCGTGTCTGGAAGCTGTTCCAGTTTTACTCCAGGACTTTCCAAAGGTTCATTGTCTAAATTTGAAGAAATCAAGGAAGAGTTTTGAGTCGATTTCACTTCTAAGGTCGTCGGCGAAGCCTGTGGCGGAGTATGCGAGTCATCATCGAAATCATTGTAATCGGCGCAAACTAGTGAACCGATCTTGACGGTTTTTCGATTCAAAGAAGTGTTTGTTTTCTCTTCTACGAGTTGTTCTCTTTTCGTCTGAGATATTTCTGACTCTTTGCTGCCTTTGCTGCTCTCTGCTTTGCTTGACCACATCGGCGATCCACCTCTTAAACCTAACTTAAAGTATCCAAATCTTCCAAAATTAGAAAATTGCATTAACTTTGTGTAGTTATTGTGATTTTTACTATTATTATTAGTAGTAGTATTTTCTAATGAGAAAATTTGTTGCTGATCACCTGGCGAACCGCCCCTCAACCCTAATTTAAAATATCCAGACTTTCCATAATTAGGAAAAGGAATTGGATTTAGAGGATTATTGGAGTTTCCTCCACCTCTAGCAGAATTTTCTACCAAAGAAGGTGGTTCCTGAAGAATTTGCAGAGAAACTTGATCATTTGAAGTTGCACTTAAATTAGTACTTTGTTGAACAAAATTATGAGGTGTATGGGGTGTTCTTGGTGTTCCAGGATTTTCTACACTTTGTGGTCTATCTGGCATAGCCGGACTACTTCCGGTAGATTGTCTTCGTTGCATCTGCATAGGAGATCCGGCTACCATAGGACTTCTAGGCATCATCGGTGAGCTAGGTGGCTGATTTGTTGCTGAAGAATGATGATGACCACCGTGAAGCATCGGCGAAATCCTGTTCATCGGACTGGGAGGCTGGGAAATCGGATTCAGCTGCTGCTGAAGCATTGGAGACCCCATCGTCACCTGCTGTACCATGGGTGAATTAGGAGGTTGGCCGTAACCTTGTTGAAGTTGTTGATGAAGCTGTGGACTTGGGGAACTGGCTGGTTGAGATACCATTGGTGAGTTGGGCGGCTTTTGTTGCTGTTGCTGCTGCATCTGCAAAAACTGTCGTTGTTGTTGTTGAAGAATATGTTGTCGTTGCTGAACCATTTGAAGCGATCTTTGACCAATAGAATTCTGTCCTTCTTGAGAAATATTTTGAGAAACACCGTCATGTTGCTGTTGTTGCAGCAGTTGCTGACGTTGCTGAGTTATTTGGAGCGATCTTTGAGCAATAGTAGTCTGTCCTTCTTGAGAAATAGCTTCATGTTGCTGTTGATGAAGAATTTGCTGTCGTTGTTGAGCCAATTGTAATGATCTTTGAGCAATAGAATTTTGTCCTTCTTGAGAAATAATCTGAGAAACACTCTCATGTTGTTGCTGAATAATTTGTTGTCGTTGTTGAACCATTTGTAGTGATCTCTGAGTAATAGTATTTTGTCCATCTTGAGAAACATCTTCATGTTGCTGCTGAGTTTGTTGTTGTTGAAGAATTTGTTGCTGTTGTTGAAGGACTTGTTGTCGTTGCTGCGCTATTTGCAAATTTCTTTGAGCGACAACATTCTGTCCATCTTGAGAAATATTCTCGTGTTGTTGAAGAACCTGTTGACGTTGCTGTGTCATTTGTAATGTTCTTTGAACAACGTTCTGTCCATCTTGAGAAATATTCTGTGTAATCCCTTCATGCTGCTGTTGTTGAAGAATTTGTCGTTGTTGCACTATTTGCAAATTCCTTTGAACAGTAACATTTTGTATATCCTGGGAAGTATCTTCCTGTTGCTGCTGCTGAAGAATTTGCTGTCGCTGCTGAACCATTTGCAATGTTCTTTGCCCAATAGAATTTTGTCCTTCCGGAGAAATACCTTGAGAAATTATTTCGTGTTGTTGAACAATTTGTTGTTGCTGAAGAATCTGCTGTCGTTGTTGCGTCAAATGTAAATTTCTTTGAGTAATAACAGTCTGTCCTTCTTGAGTAATATCATTTTGTTGCTGAAGAACTTGTCGTTGTTGTTGTTGTGAAACCATTTGCAACGATCTTTGATTAATTGAATTCTGTCCTTCCTGAACAACACCTTCAGTCTGCTGAAGAATTTGCTGTCTTTGCTGAGTCATTTGCATCGATCTTTGTGCAATAATATTCTGTCCGTCCTGAGAAATACCTTCTTGTTGCTGTTGAATAATCTGTTGCCGAGTCATTTGTAAATTTCTTTGAGCAACAACATTCTGTCCTTCTTGAGAAACATCATTTGGTTGCTGTTGTTGAAGAATCTGCCTCTGTTGAGCAATCTGCAAATTTCTTTGAGCAACAATATTCTGTCCATCCTGAGAAATATCATTTTGTTGTTGTTGAAGAATTTGTTGTCGAGAAACATTCTCATGTTGCTGTTGTTGAGTAAAAACCTGTTGCCGCTGTAATGTTCCTCGCGCAATGGTGCCTTGTCCCTGATCCTGAGCAACAGTATCATGTTGTTGAATAATTTGTTGCCTCTGCAACAATTGCTGATGCTGCTGACTCAACAACTGTTGCTGTCCTGGTTGGGGACTGTAAACAATGCCCCCTCTTCTTTGTGTCCCCTCTGGTGGCCTGACAAATCTCTGAGCTAAATTATGAACTCTCACATTTTGATCGACTATCATTTGTTGTGGATTTCGTGTTTCTGGCGTGAAGGCACCAGGAGAAGTTGCTAATCTTCCACCAATAATGGCTCTGTGTTGTGGTGATGTCATCCGCGTAGTATTAGGATTGCATAAACCCGGAGAAGGCATTGGTCCAGGACTAAAGGGACTTTCATCACCTTGAGAATGAGGAGTGCCAATTCTTGGCGATTGTTGTTGGACATTATGAGGTGACATTGTCCCTAGATTTGTTGACTGAGAGTTACCTGGACTATGCTGAAGCAGCGGTGTACCTGGACTGTGTTGAATAATTGATGGAGTTGCCGGTGAATGTTGAATCATGTTAGGACCAGGGCTTTGAGAAACTAAAGCTGCTGGAGAATGCATCGGGGAATGTTGAGAAGGTGACATCAATGGAGAACAAGGTTCGTTTGGTTGGGAATGAGTCTGTCGTTGCTGTTGTTTGCTCTGATATTCCTGGATCAACATGTTGTGTTGACGGCCTTGTTTACGCGAGGCATCCAAATGTTTTTGTAAAATAGCCAGTTCACTGGAAACCCGTTGCAGCTCGGCAGCGTCCGTCTCTGTCAGCTCATTACCGGATTTTCGAAGTTGACGTTGCTTGCTATTGAGAGACTGAAAAGAAATGAGATGAAAAGTTACATAAAGCGGTTCAATATTTTATACGTAATAAAAAATAAGGAGATAAACAAATTAAGAAATTCAAGTCACATCAAAACTTATTATAAAGAAAATTTATTTACTATTATATAATATAGAAAAATTTTATATTATATTTTATATAAAGAGAATTTTTTTATAATTTAATTTCTTTAATTTATAATTATAAAAAATTTTTTATGTAGTTTAGTTATATTTATTACTTAATTTTAATATAAAGATTAATTGATTTTTATTTACCTTTCTTATTTTGCGGAGTTTTTGAATTTCTCCTTCATAATAATGTAATTGTTGTTTTAATACTTGATCTTGATGATTAAGCCATTGCTCATATTGCAACTGCATCTGTCGATCTTGTTCGTTAACTATATTTTCTGGTGGAGTTGGTGGTGCTGGTATTTGAGGAATGTTGAACGTAGCTACTCTCGCTAAATTAATAAATAACACGGTTTCACAACAGATTAAGAATGATATAGTTTATGTAAAGAAAATTAAATCTCATGTATTTATGATGCTTTCTCATTATAGATATTAAAGAGAATATCAAATAATATATCTATAATCAAATTTTTAAATAAAATAAAACAATATTTATTTTATACACATAAAATTTATCATCAAGAATAAAATACAGAATTCTCTAACAAACTTTAATAAAAATTAGGAAACACTAAAATTTTAATAAATAATAATCCCCCCTCCCTATTAAATTAAAACAATGTAATGTGCTTGTGCAATACACTTTTTTATTCTTATAAGCTTATTTTATTTATTTTATAATTAATAATTCAATGCAGAAATAATTGAAAAACAGGTAATAAAAGATTACTAACGTTCAGGCGGAGTCTGTGTAGCGATCGGCTGTCTCGCTCCCACCTGTGCCGCTGTCAGTTTTGCCGTTCCATCAGCAGCCACACCACTCTGCTGCCAATTGGTATCAGATGCAGAAGATGCTTGTCTTGCTACGCAAGGCGGCCTGACCACTGGCACTATACTCTGAGGTGGTGATGTAGTGCCCAAAACATCAGCTTTTAGCCTTTCGAAATCACTATCGCTCAAAAGACCACTCCCGGTGGTATTTTCAGTTTGTTGTTGTTGTTGTTGCTGCTGCTGTTTTTCTTGTTCTCGTTTTTCCTGCTCCAGCAACTCCTCTAGCAACAACGGCTGCTCCTGTGAACACGACTGCTGACAGTCAAAGTCGATTTCGGATATAAGGGATGCTACTTTGGAACTCAGAAATTAAGATTGCGATAGATTCAATAAAATAGAATATCGAATTGTATAGCAAAACGATTATATATGTGTATATATATAAAAAGTTAAGTGCAATGTGTGTAAGAAAGACTACATATAGATAAAATGTAATTTTATGTTATGTAATTTTATGTTGTTATAAATTAGGGTTTACATATGATAATATTTCTAATAGTAAAATTTTTATTTACTCTTTATTATATATAAATATAAAAAAACAAAGAAATATATGATCTAATTAGTAATACATACAAATAAATGTATAAATATATATATATATATATATATATATATATATATATATATTTATTTATTTATTTATTCACGCGCGTGCGGTCGCACATGCATGAAGAACGGTTTTAATACATTAAATAATGTAAAAATCATAAAAAAGCGAAATTCTGAATCATATTACTTCGAAATAAAAAATAAGTATAATTAAGCAAAATTTTTAGGAAAACGCATTCTTATATTCAATGTTAATAAAATTAATATCATGCAATACGCATGCAAACATATTTAAAAGTGCATTAAAATTTATACTAAAATAAATATAGGTAAAGGGTAAAAAAGTGCAAGTATTAATGTTTTGTTTTCGTTTTTACAACAGAATAATGAAACTTCAACTTATAATATAAAAATTTATTTGTTTTTCAATTTAATTAGCATTATATAACCAAATATTTAATATTTAAATAAATCTCCTTTGATATCAACATAATAATAACACTGCTATCTATTAAAATTGTAACATTATGTGTTATGTATACATATATATAGTGCTGCAACTTTAATAAATAGCAGTATAGATATCATATTTTATAACATAAGTTAATTAAACAAAAATAAAAAAAATTGTCTTCCCTATATGTTAATTAATTAATTTATTTTTCTATTTAAAACATTTTTGTTCTATAATATAAATAAACTATCTAATCAAATATTATACATTTATTTCGTTTACATTTTAAAAAATGTTTGTTTTAGCAGAAAATATTTTTTCTCTTTTATAAAGAATAAAAATTAAGGACATTTTTATCTCCATATGAAGAAATAAATTCTTTCACTAAATCACAAAGGCTAAAGATTATTTATATCTCGCAGACTTATTTATTCTGTTTTAATGTTAGAAATGACCCGAATCTTGCTCACCTGCAAAAGCAGGGGTCTTCGGTGAGGGTGTGGCACCACAGGGCCCATCGGCGGGCCCGCCACCGGCACCTGATGTCCCGTTATATGGACCGGGGGCCGTGTCATACCTCGCCCACTACCACCACCACCTGGGCACAGCCCCATCTAGACACATGCACCAACACCAAATGCATATTGCAAACTTGCACACCCAGGCCAAAAAAACCAGCCAATATTCTTATCATAACCTTTTCAGTACCATTTGAATATATTCAAGATCTATACTAAAATTTCTTTCGTGACAACTCATTAAATTACAAAGAAAATATTAAAATAAAATTTCTATTAATGTACATACATACATACATACATACATACATACATACATACATACATACATACATCATACATACATACATACATATATATATATATAAAATAAAAATTTTCCCGTTTGAAAAATGATTTACAAATAGCTATTCCTCTTATATATTTTTCAAATTAATATAAATTTCAATCGAAAACATTTCTCTTTCCACATTTATAACAATTGTTATGAAAGAATATAATATTATAAATATAAAAACAATATATTATTTATAGGCTTACTACTATTTATAGATTACGACTTGTTCGCTTAAAAAATAGGAGACTAATTCGTCATCTTTTAACCGAGAAAAAATATGTTTTGTAACGAAAAAACTTAATTATATATATTTGTACTTAAAACACTTAAAATACTTATTCTTAAAGCACTTAAAATACATTCTTCTTGGTACTGAAAGTATTAGATATTATTTAGCTACGCCTACAATCACAACAAATTTTAACGTTTTGATTTCGCTTTCTGATCAAATCATTGCGAGATAAAATATATTATTTCATTATAAAATAATTTTATTGTTAAAAAGATAAATAAATAAATAGATACTCATACGTATATATATATATATATATATATATATATAAATATAATATATATATAATAATTAAATAATTTATTTTTGTACTTTACCCTCCACAGTTTTAAAATATTCTTTCAATTTATTTTATTATAGATTATATATATTGTATATCATAATAAAAATTCTCGTATTTATGTATCTCTATAAAAATATTTTTTTAAATAAAATTACTATTATTAAATCAATTTCTTTTTACTTTAAATTATATACAATATAAATAATTATCATTATCAGCGTAAATATATTATTTGTCTTAAATTCCAAGTTTAATATAGTATATGAATACTTTTCAGCTCGCGCGTAATTTGCAAAATATGCAATATCTTGTAAAATTATAATCTTAAAATTGCTGCCTAGCAAATAGTGCAACATTACTTCGTGTATATTTTGAAAAACTGCATCCGCACAAAATATTTTTGAAATAAATTTAGCAAACCTGTAAAATATTGACTGACACAAATATTATACATGCAATCATGAAGCATTTTATATATATATGTATTAATACACCTTGCAAACCGTGTTATATAATTAAATAATTGTCATCAGCAAAGTTTTATTAAAACATTAAATTTTATCAACGTTAACATCATAATCAAAATTATCAATATTTTATTCCATTATTTAAAAATTTTTGTGTTTTCAATTTCGTAAATTATTATTCTTTATATTTGTATATGTATATGCATGTTGCGTGTAGGTGGTGTGTGTATGTGTATATTTATACGTATGCACGCACACGCGCGCCGGCGCATAAAACATGCCTATATGTATACGTTCTAAATATATGTGAGAGAAATAAATTACCCCTTTACTTCCCTCTCTCTCTTTTTCTCTCTTTTTAAAAGATCTTATAAAAAATTCTTTATAATTTATAAATTTTTAATTATCTTTAATGTATTAAAAGTATAATAATAATAATAATAAAAATAATAATAATAATAATAATAATAATAATAATAATAATAATAATAATAATAATAATAATAGTAATCATAATAATAATAATGATAATAATAATACTTTAGTAAATTTAATTAAAAAATTCATAAATTTAATTTTCTTAAATTCATAAATTTAAACTTTATTTCGATTTACTTTAATTTAATTTTCGTAATTTTTTATATAATATTAAATATTAAAGCATAATTTTTTTTTGAAAAGTATAATTGCAATGTAAAGATTCGCATTTACCTGTATTGGTCCAGGATATGGAGGCGGCGGTCCAGGATACGGAGGTGGCGGTGGCGGCGGTGGCGGAGCAAGCGGCATTCGAGTGCCGACCATGTGATTTACGGCGACTAGTCTATTTGGCACCCCTGCTACTCGCATGCCCAATCGTTGTTGCTGCGAAACTACGATAAAAGAGATGGATTTATTATATAAGTATTATAATTATTATAAAAATCAATCTTTTTATATAAAAAATAATACTATATACGCGTGTATATACGCACATACACATATACAATATTTATGTAAAAAATTTTAATTATAAATATATTTTTAAAGCAACTCATATATAGGATCATTATAAACAAAGTAATATGAAAAGTTTCTGTAAAATAT
This sequence comes from Polyergus mexicanus, assembly GCF_030449975.1. Lineage (NCBI taxonomy): Eukaryota > Metazoa > Arthropoda > Insecta > Hymenoptera > Formicidae > Polyergus > Polyergus mexicanus. The sequence continues at coordinate 2,872,904 of NW_027223347.1, forward strand.
GAAATTTTTTGTATACATAAAATAATGTATGTTTTAAAATAAGTAATTAGATAACATATTTCAGTGTTACACGCATAATGTTTTCCACTTACCTTGTATATGCGCTTGCGAGATTCTCTGCTGATGTCCAGGAAAGTTTGACGGATAACTCACGGTTACTGTATTCGTGGAAGTCACTACTCCTACGGCTCCGTCTGGTGACAGCAATTTCGTTCCCGGTGGCATTGGCCGACCCATTGCTGCTGCTTGTTGCACGTGCTGATGCATCTGCTGCTGCACCACTTGCGCTTGTATTGCCTGCGATGTCGCTTGCGACGACGTCATTGTCGGCACATTGGAATTTTCTGTCAAGGTCAAACTTGTGCTCGTCGGACAGGAATCGGCAGAAATTTCAGAGGATGGAGCAGTTATTTCCGGTTTTTGATCATCATCCTTAGTTTCCTTTTTTTGCTTCTCGTCCTTGGAATCAACTTCAACTTGTTCGAGATCTAGATCAAGAATGTTAGTCTTCTCTCCGCCCGCAATCGTGTCTAACTCAGGATCAGCATATTCCAGGATATTGAAATCTGCTCCCATTTCGGCTAAAAATAAATATTTTTTAAATTTCAGATTTTTTTAATATTATTAATTCATATAACATTTTTAAACTTTATAATTTGATTTGTATAATAATTTCTTTTTATATTGCTGTAGTAATATAACATTTTGATTCTATTTTACTATAAGGATTTTTTATTTGCTTTATAACATATGACTTACCGAGAAGTTCATCATCATCGTCTGCCAAATCTCCCAATATTGCACTGACACCCTCGACCTCGACCATTGGCCCAGCTCCTTCTTGCTCTAGTTTTTCCAGTTCAGCTGTGACATTGTCGGGAATCTCGGACGCTTCCGAAGTAGTTACTCCCGCGGTGTCGCTTATCGTTGTAGGAAGAGGTGTCTGGACCGGAACCGCACTCAACATGCGAATACTTTGATTCAAATTGTCCTGCGTCGTCCGTGTAATGCGCTGGTTCATATTCTGCGCTTGATTTACGTCTAAACATTTTTTTTTGGTTTTATTAAACTATAACTTCTAAAAACTTATAATATTAGAAATTTAAGCACTTTTTCAGATTGTATAAAATATTAAAACTTAAAATCGCTAAAATGCTAAATTTAATAGAAAAGAGAGATAATTAGAATTGTGATTCAAAACCACTAAACTTTCATCGAAAATGATGTTTCCACAATTATTAAATTTATGGAACATAAAAAATTATAAGAAATATTCTATGTTTGTGAAATAAGAAATGCTGATATAAAAAATACTGTATGTTTAAAAAGATTTTAAATTTGGAATTTAAAAATTTTGAATTTTTTGTCTTTAAAATCATGGAAAGAGAAAACATATCATCTCTCTCTTTCTCTCTCTCTTTTCTTTTAATCAATCTATAATAAAATAAAATAAATATTGAACTAAAGTAAAATAAAATAAAAGTAAATTAAATCTTATAAAATTGCTTCATTTCTTTTAATATGTCAAAAAATAAATTTTTTTCTCTTAGGACTCTTTTAATTTACCTGTGAATTGTCTCTGTTGCTGTAAAATATCGTAGGGTTCGGGTATAGTATTTCTTATTGTTGGCATTCGTGTTTGTAGATTTTGATTTCCTTGGAAATGCTGTTGAGATATATTGGTGGTAGTTACTTGAGGCCTATTTTGCAACAACATTTTGGTACGATGATCCATTGAACCTTGAATATTCCCTGGTACAGGATGTCGTGGGTTTATTCCTATATTCATATATAACACATGGAAATTTCATGTAAAAATCAAGGACTTTATATAAAACATCAATAATTAAATAGATTAACATTTTTTTATAATCTTTAAATTGTATATAAAAATATAAATATTACATAAAAATAATATATAAATATTGCATCAAAAGAGATTTGTCATATGTATATAAATTATTATAAATTATTTTTTATGTACTAAAAAAGAGTTACTAAATAAGATATTGCGAACCAATATTACCAATGGAATTTCTTATTAAGACATTGGGTTGAATAGGCAATCTGGGTCTGATAATGCCTGGTGGAAGTGGGTGTCTGAATGTGCCCTCGCCGATGTTGCTCGGTATTTGAGAATGTTGTTGAAGTGGCACATGGCTCGCTTCGAAGTGTTGTTGGTTGTTCTCCGAATTATTCTGTCCATCTGAATTATAAAAGTAATTAAAATGTAAGAATTTAATTTTAGTATGTTCAATTTTAAATTTCATAAAGATGCTATTGTCATATGTATGTATGTGTGTACATTTTCTCTTTCATTACTCTTAATGTGACTTGTATATTAAATTTTTCATATTATTAATATATAAAAATAATAATAGATATATTATTAGATATTATATTATTAAATATAATGTATCTTGATTATAAAATTATAATATTAACTACCTTGACTCCAATTAGTGCTAACTCCTTCAATCTTCTTACTAAACTGTTGCCTTTGTAGTAAATCCCTTAACTGCCTATTTACTTCCGGTTGCTGTCCAAAAGTCACTTCTTGCTCCTGAGGTGTCCGAGTCTCGGAACTCCTTGGTGACGGATAGCCAGATGTGGTGGAGGCAGACGCGGTGGGAGTAGCGGGTGGTTGGCTGTAAGGATCGGGAGTTCGCGATGTTGCAGGAGGAGGGGGAGCGTAAACGGGGGGCCGCGGTGGGTTAAATATAGGAGCGCGGGGTGTACCTGGCGCTTGAGGCGATGAATAAGGAGAAGCAGGAGTCGAGACATTGCCTTCGAAGCGCTGGAAATGGGATTCCTGAGAGGACGCAGGAGACTGAGGAAAGTCATGGGGCGACTGAGGTGCCTGCGGCGAGAATGGAGATGGTGGCTGCGGAAATCCCGGACGCACCCCTCGGCAAGGAGAAGGTTGCACAGGGAGACGTACCATGGATTGATGATGGGGAGACTGAGGTGTGAGACTACGTGGAGCCTTAAGTGAGGGCGTAGCAAAAGTGCTGCGGGAACCTTGAGAAGGCGAGGCTAGAGAAGTCAGTTGATTCGTATCCTGCAACAAAATTTTAGGATTTATATTAATTGATATTAGTAATACATGGAATGGAAACCTATACTCCGTCCAAAGAAAGAATGACCTTGGTCCGGACAAAAATTGTTCATTTCGCGCAGGTCTCCACTCACAGAAGCCGTATCTATGTATACAGTATCTCGCCATGTTCTCCCCACTTTGTTCGCTTATGCGCGGACTAAAGTCATTCTCTCTTTGGATGGAGTATATAGTGTATATTAATATATAGATATAATCTAAGTGAAAAGAGGTTAAACAGATTATAATACTTACTTGTGCTGTGGAAACTTGTAATTGTGTTGTCAATCCGGAAGTAATATCACCGCTTAGTTGGGGTGTTTCTTCGCTGATCTGTCTATGTACTCTGGCAATTGCTTTTAACAGAAAAGAAAACATAAAGAATTTAGGGATTGATTCAACTATAAAAAACTAAATAAAAAAAACTAATAATAAAAAAAACAATTTTTTTCCTACATATTAAATAATAATATATATATATAAGTTTAACTTTTATTGCATTTTTACAATTTTGAAATAGAAAGATTTCCTAATTTTTGTATGTGTGTTATATTCGCTTAGTTCGCAATTAATTGGTAATTTAATTTTTGTATTTTTAGTTGTAAAAATCATATAATAAAATCATATAAATTTTTTTGTTCTCTTTATTCATTTGAATTTAATTTAATTTTTTATAAATTTTTACTGTAAACAAATATAAGATATTTTTCTTATAACAAAACAATATATTTTCAGTATACGAATTTAATATAACAGATATACCATGCACACGTTGTTCAATGATAACTTGCTGTTGTATTTGCGCTTGTTGCTGACGTAAAGCTTGCAGTTGTTTCCATTGTCTTTCTTGCTCAGCCTCTCTGCTAGACCGATCTCTGTTCGAAAGTCTGTCCTGTTCCTGTCAAAGATCAATTCGATATAACTTTTAAATCATTATTATAAAAAAGATTATTATATTTAACATAGCCTTTCCTTACTACAATAATACTTTTTATTAAAAATATATTTATATTGATTATTGATACTTGAATTAATGAAAAATTATATCAAAATTAGTACTATTAAAATTGTTAATTTTATTACTTTCGTTAAAAATTTTTCTTAAATTCTACTGTGAACACACGTTATTATCATAACTTTTGTTAGATATTAATATTTATAAATTTAATTAAAATTTAATAAACACATTCTCAAAAAATTTATAAAAATACTTTTACAATTATAATTTCATACGCGTTTATATGACATATAACTTCATATAAATTGTTATCTAAATTATCAATAAATCAAATAATCTTAGAATATAATAATCTTTTTTTTTTTTTGCACAAATCACTATTAAAGATAAAACAAAAATTACAATAAGTCAATAAGAAATGTTCATATATTTGGTCGGCCAAAAATCTAAAAAAAGACCAAAAAAGTTTTAAAAATAGTTAATAAAAATATATCATAAATCTTTATAACTAAAGTTTAAATTAAAATTCTATTAAAATATAAACTCTACCTGATATTAATTGTGAAGAATATAGTTAATTTTTTAACTCACAAAATTTGCGAAAAGCACTTTTTTATCAATTGCATATAACTCGGAAATTATTGTTTCCACGTTTTCAATTAAGAAAAATCGTTTCTAAATTAGTCAAAGAATTTACTATTAAAAGGACGTCTGATGATTTTGACATTTTACATAAAAAACAAACGTAACTTTTTTCAGATTCTTAGTCGATGTTATAAAGTTTGTATGAACATTTTTTTTAAATAACAACATTGGCACACTGCTAAATTAATAATAATTTATAAGATGTGATCTCTCTTTTATAATATATGCAAATACATTAAAAGCAATTATAATCTGTCACTATCTATTAATTTGAAGAGATTATATAATTTACAATATAATATTGGAGAGTATAATTATATATAGTATGTATATATATATATATATATATATATATATATATATATATATATACACACACATATATATACTTATATACATACATACATACATACATATATATACTTACATACATACATATACACATCTTATATACAGCACATTTATACAAATTAATTCATTTAAAGAAAATATTTTTATCCATCACGAAAAACACCATAATATCATCAAAAACTAATAAAACTATTCCACATCCATGCACATATCAATGTTAATAATTCCAACTATCTAATCCATTACATAACAAAATACAATAATAACTATACACACACAAACATGTATGTTAAAAGTTATCTGTATTAATTATAAAAAGATATAATAAGATACAAGATCTCATTTTGACAGAGAAAGCAGAAAGAATTTTTGTATTCATTTATTTAAGAAATTTATATTATTTATTTTGTTTCTATTTGTTTTATATCTCTTTCTCCTCGTGTTAATCATTTACTCAATATATTTTGCAGATTTAGCTCAATTTTAAAACAAAATAATAAGAAAAGAAAAAAAGATTTTAGATTCATAAATTGTATTATAACAATAAAATCCTAATTACATTCATAATACTTTTGTGGAAAAAAGTCTCAAAGAATATAAAGTAGTACTATAAACTATTGCACCAAACAATTATACAATATATATTTTGATATATTAATCTATCACCCACAACAACAGCAAAAAATCGTAAGCAATATCGATGGATTCAAAGGAAAAGAAATGATAATAATTTATAACATAGGATCCATCCAGGGGATAAAAAATGACAGGATTGAATAAAGATATACTACCAATCATAAACATGCATTAAAATATCTAGATTGTAATGTAAAGTATAACCATAAAATACTTTCTGTCACAACAATAAACTAACAAAAATATCTAATATTTTATAAAATATTAAATTATATAGAAAAAAAAACCCGAAAAACATTATATAAAATTATATAAGAGAAATTAACAGAAAAATAAAAATTTATTAAAACTTGTATATTTATCCTAACAATATATATAATCCAAATTAAAAATTGTATCTATACCAATTCAAATTAATTAAAAAATATATATTAATACATATCTAAATTAACTCTTTATATATAAGGCAAATATTAATATGTTGAAGATACAAAACAAAACATAATGTAATTCATCAATTGCAAATATTATTAATACATATTTAAGAAATAAAAGTCTCATTTAAAGACTTTAAAGGTATAGAAAAATTTCGCCTAATACCTCAAATATAAAATACATACATGTACATATACATACATACACACGCGCGCGCACGCGTGCATGCGTGTAGGGAGAACACTAAATCTCGATTAGACACAACGAGAAAGGTAAGAAAACACTACGGAGGCTCTCACCATGACGTTATTCGGATGGTGATGGTGGTGGTGGTGGTGGTGATGGTTCTGTACGGGAGGCACAGTGTGAACAATTGCACTAGGTGGTGGCGGGGGTGGGGGGTCGTAGTGCTCCTGGCTGAGAGACGGGAGGGTGCGCATGATCTCGGATGGAGTAAGCACTCGTATCTGATGCTGATCTACGCTACCGCTCCCGCCGCTATTGTTAACGACAATCGGGGGTGGACGTTGCTGGAGAGGTTGCTGCCCTTCACCCGAATTATTGCAATGAGAAAAAGAAGAGGAAGAAGAAGAAGAAGACGAAGAAGACAAAGAGGAGGAAGAAGCTGCTGTTGTGCAAGATTGCAAGGCAGACGATTGAAAATTTCTGGGAGTATCGGGAGAGAGGGAAGGGCTAGGCGGGGTTTCCTGCACCCCACACACCTCCTGATGCTGATTATTGCTGGTTGATGTTATTCCTGTGGTCACCAACATTCCTGACTGCTTTTCCATAGATTTCAGGCTCACTGCCTGTTGCTGCTGCTGCTGGGCCGTCATAACAACGGGTTTGGTGATGATGTTGGTCATGGCGGTAGTAGTAGTGGTGGTGGTGATGGTCATATTGATGGTGGTGGTGTTGGTGGTGGTTATATTGGTAGTGATGATAGTATTGGTGGTGCTTGGTGGTGGTGTCTCCTTGGAGAGCTGTCGGATTAACACCGGGCGATTCGCGGTCACACGATGCGATATATACGTATATGAGGGTGTCTCATCGCATAAAGCAAACTCATATAAGAACAAATTGTGCAAAACTCAACAATAGTTACTTTTAAAATAGTTTACATTATTTAATATCTTTTTTAGACAAAATTTATATTAATAAAAATTTTGATATATTAATTGATGTGTGTGAGATTTCATAAATATTAAATTTTAAAAGATACACATTATAATATAAATCTAAGCAAGAATTGTTTTTATATACACAAGATATACCGTAAAAACCGGATCAACGCTTAAGGGTAGATTCCTGACATCATTTTAAGATGATTTCTCCTCAGCAAAAATATCGAGGTATTAATAATTTCCGTGTTATAAGCAATTAAAAAAAGGGCTTTTTGCAAACTAAACTTTATAGAGAGTTAAAATCACATTCTTTAGTTAATTTCAGATAGAGTTTTCTTTAAAAGAGAGAGAGAAGAGAGAGAGAGAGAGAGAGAGAGAGAGAGAGAGAGAGAGAGAGAGAGAGAGAGAGAGAGCAAATCTTAATTTAAGATTTAGTTACAAAGATATATGATGGAAAAAATCAGAAATTTGCAAAAAATGATGAAAAGTCATCTTAAAATGATCTCAGGAATCTACCCTTAAGCGTTGATTCGATCTTTAGGGTACATTCTGTATGTATATAAACAATTATATATATATATAATCATATATACATATATATAATAATAATAATAATAATAATAATAATATTATAAATAAAAGAACTTTAAAATAAATTAATTTTTGTAAAAAGATATAAATTTTTCCTTTTCTCTCTTTCTCCCTCTTTTCTGTTTCACTCTCCTTTTCTCCATTTCAAAAATGTTATTTTATAATTATTTTGAATTTTACAAGCAAAAATCTTTACATTTTCTAGGAAAGATTAGATTTAGAAAAGAGATATAAAAAGCAAAAATTTAAATTAAACATAAATGCTATATAATGAAACTCTACAATAGCAATATAATAGAGCTTTATAATAATAAATCTTTATGCGAGAAACACCCTATACGTAAAAAAATGATATAATGGGCCCGAACGAGGCGACATAAGAACGCGTTCGACATGAAATTTTACTGTTAGTATATGACATCATAAGTTTTGTATTTACGAAATATATAAAAAACACATAAAAGCAGGGTATATGAATATTCTGTGTAAATTTATGCATCCGCAGATTCGTGAAAATCTGCGAGTGTTTTTATTGGATGTGTATCTAAATAGTATGTCATATATTGGCTGCGTTCCGTTTCATGCATGATGCATATAATGCATTACTTACTTCACCGAATGTTAAACAAGAATAAGTAATGTATCATGCACATCATGTATGGAACAAACACAGCCATTGTATATTGATTATAATTTTAATAACTATATATATATATATATATGTATATATGTATGTGTGTGTGTGTGTGTGTGTTTTATTTATCAAATAATGGGATAAAAAGAATAACGTTCTTCTATAAGCTTATAAATCTATAAATTTACGAATCGTAAATTCACAAATCGATTTTGTAGATCTATATCTGTATATCTGTAGATCCATGTGAAAATCGATCTTATATAATAATATCATTCTCTTTCTTTTTTAGACTCATGCATGTATAGTCTGGAAATATCTTTGCAAGTAATTATGTAAATATTTCTATTTGTACTTTTTACATAGAAAAAATATAAAAATTATAAAAGTTTATAAACCGTCCCTTTTCACCTCATTTGAGCCCACTACATAGAGGCCCGTTCACGTTCAATTCTATGTATTTTTGAACGTGAATCGGATCTATCATTATATTATTAGTAGCTTACAATATATTTTCTACCGCAACAACTCGATGTAAATAAGGATTTACTAATTACAATATTTTGCACCATAAAGACTCGATTAAGAACTTTTAACTCTAAGATCTTTACTTAAAGTAGTTCTTTTTAAAAAATATGTGATCATTTTTAATTTAATTTAAATTATTTTATAATATTTTATAATAAAATGTATGTTTATGCATACATTCTTAATGGAACTAATATGTGTGGAGTAATAAGTATAAGCATAAATACATGCTTATTATTTTATAATTCAAATAAAAAATTATTTTAATTGTTATCCATGTATTATTTTCATTATTATTTTAACCATAGTATTTATCTCAAAACGTTTATAACAAAAACAAACAGTTTGAATACAATCAAATTTTCATAAAATATAGAAAATATTCATAAATTATTTCGTTTTAGTCATCAGATTTTAACCAATAATGCTTTAAAAATCCTAAAGTTCGTAGTAGGAACATAGTTTGCGACACACAGAACTGTCGAGCTGTTAGTTTCACTTGAATGTTAGCACAAGACACTTTCGAAGACAAAATCCCAATGAAAGATCCAGAAATACGAATATCCCAACAAAAATTATCGCGTTTTTTGGTTATAAATCTTTGCTGAGGAATTAATTAACGCATGAAAACTAGCGTAATAATTGAAATCCGTATGTTTCTTTTCATTTTGAGATATACATATATGCATATGTTATTTACCTGTTGTGTTTTTTTCATGCGAATGGCAGCTCGATTATCTCGGGCCTGAGTCAAATATGGAGCCTTTTTCTCATTCGGAAGGGCTCGCCACTTCTTCAAAATCTGCTTACATCTCTCGGACCATGCTGCACAAATTAAAAACATTTATTAGGCCAACAGAATTATAAATCAGAATTTTGAAGCTAGACTTCAACTTTTTGCATATAAATTGCATCAATAAAAAATGGAAGATATATTTAAAAATTATAATCAAAATAACAATAAAAAGATAGAAGAAATATTTACAAAACCCAACAACGTGATCTCACCTGGATATTCAGTTTTCCATTCAGGATGATTGATATTGGCATAGAGCACCGAAGATATTGTTGCTCCAGTACCTAATGCTTCGTCTGCCTCCATTTTCAGATTGCTTCTTTGATTATATGAAATAGTAGCATTACCTGCTGTAGTATTTCCCTCATCTTCGGGATTCACCCATGGGCTGGGTGGCTCAGAAAATGCTGGACTAAATTGTGGACTGCTAAAAAATAAAAATTAAGATTAAATTAATATCAAATTGAGATATTGTGTATCTATAAAATTGTATATATATATATATATATATATATTTATTTATTTATTCTTACTTGCTATATTCAGAGTGATATGGTGAAGGCGGTGGGAAACTCATCGGAGAATTTAAGGTAGATTGACCAACTGAGGGTAGACTACCAGGTACTTGAGGTCTTACCAAAGGCATTTGAATACCTACAAAAGAATTGCGTTCAATAGAATAAAAAGAATAAGAATTATAAAGCACATATATGTATAAAATATAAAATTTTTAATAACCACGCCTCGGCTCTTATTTGTCAGCTTCTTCCACTAATATCGTTAGTACTTTGAGCCTATTGCTATTATTATTTTAATTTTTCATACTTCTAATGTTCTAATCTTAAAAATAATATTTAAAATAATTGTTTTCTAATCTTTTTTATTAATTTTCCTTAGAAAATAATAAGTTTTAGATATAAATAGTATAAACAGATAATTTGATTTTTATTCTAGTGTTTTTATTATCTGCTATTACAACAAAACCATGTTAAAAAATTATCTATATATATATTTTTAAAAAATGGATTAAGTTCATATACTTGAATATATTTTGACACAAATTACATAAATTCGCTTTATATTATCGTTAATTATTATACATATAATTTAATTTCAACTGTTTTTGTTAGCAATTGCACTTTGTCATTATTCTTATTTTTATTCTATTTTAACGATGTAAATTAAAGCAGATTTAATTTTCATTAATTATTAATATGTTCAGTATTATGTACTTACCAGGATGGGGGGAGGGTGACACTAGAGGAGTAGTAGACGAAGAAGGGTGTGAAGTTTGAGCTTGGACAGAAAATACAGATGATTCTTGAGATTCTTGAGATTCATCAGTCATAACACCCTTAAATATCTCTTCGATATCTTTACTATCCATATTTGGTAATCCTTAAAAAAAATAACAAATAACATTTAATTATTATATTTGACCACGTTTTAATTTTTAATAATAATAATAATAATAATAATAGTAATAATAATAATGTTAATATAACATAAATTTAAATTATGCATGCATATACACACATTTTAATATATATAAACTAATGTAATGGTTAATATAATATATTATTTTAATAATATTCACATAATCTTTGTTTATAAGATCTTACCAGTATCTCTGACCATTGATTCTAAATTAAAATGTGGACTCAAAATATCTGTCAGTTCATCCTTATTTCCACCTTGAGTATCATCCAATTCATCCAATGCTTCACTAGCTTTTGCCAAATCTTCGTCATTTTCATTCATTATTGTATTCACCAGATCGCTGTCCAATAAATCCCCGGAAATCGGTAAAATATCACCAAGTGCTTCAGTATCACTACCATCATCCTCTACAATTTCTTCTCGTTTGATTTGCTCTTGACCCTTTTCGTCTTCTTTTTCTTGTTTTGCTCTATTAACTTGTTCCATTGCTTTTAATACATCTTGAGATAACTGAATTGTATTAGCATTTCCAGGAGTTTTGTGTTCTTCTTCGGACTCACTGCTGCTTTCAAGATCCTTCTCTTTTGTTGTGTCCATCAAATCTTTCCCAAAAAACGCTTCTTGCATGTAAAGAGGAAAACATTCTGCCAGCTTCGTCTTTGGCTTCCTCCTTTGAGGTTTTCTTCGGGGTTTATCATCTCCCATTCCCACTCCCATTGAAGACTCTCCAGACTTTTCAACGTCTCCTTCTTCTTCTTTGTCCTTTCTAGTACCTCTCAATCTTACAATAAATCCTCCAATTCCCAATTTTTGCAAATTTCTTTGACGTTTTCTTCGCAAAACAGGAAGTCCATTTTCTGAAGTGCAGATGCTGAAGCCTTCAGGAGGAGGCTGGTTCCATACCATACCCTCCTTCAACACTGTTTCTGGTTCATCTTTAACATCCATCAGCTCCAACTTGTTATTTTCTTCCAAAGAATTGTCCAAACTTCCTCCAGCAACAACAGATTCAATAGTCGCCATAATATCTGCCTCTTTATCTACCAGTGGAAGCATTTTTCTTCTCTTTTTTCTTGTTTGCTGATGTTCGGCGGTTAAAGATTTAATATGATTCATTCCAGCTTCAGAAAGATAAACTCCATCTAAAAGATATGGCTGCGAAGAAGATTTAAACAATTCCGGACTTCGATTTTGCGGCGGAGGTGACGATCTAATAAATTTTGGAGGAGGTTTTGAAAGAAGATGAGGAGGAGGAACATCTCTAGGACGACAAAGGAGACAAACGTAACCTTCTTCGGCGCAACGTTCAGCCTCCATTTCATTTTTAATCGAATCGCAACTACAATGGAGCCATCTTTCGCATTGTACACATTGAATAATGAGATCGCCTTCCTGATAAGCTTCTTGACACGCTATACAAGCAGTATGGGAAGCGCAGGGTCCGCACTGAGTGTAACTTTTCTGCCAGGATGAATTAAAACCAGGATCGTTGGAGCCGCAAGTTTGGCATTGCGCGCACCATTTGCACTTCCAGGTGCCATGTGGTACATGATCCAAAGGCGGATCAATGCAATAAATATGATAGCTGATGTCGCAATCGTCACAAAGGATTAATCGAGCTTCATCATTTCGCTCGCCACAACCTTAGAAACAGAAAATAAATATTAGAATGCTTGTGATAGATTTAACTTAAAAATTTTTTTAAATGCCACCATTACGCTCTATCTCTTTAAGATTTAAGAGAAAAATTAACTTTAAATTATTAATAAGACGAAAAAAATTGGGCAATTTGGATATCAATTTGGATTAGTTTGGATAATAGTAGTTTGAATAATATTCAGATTTATCGCATACATATTAATCATAAGAGAAGCTATATTGTCCATTCACATGCTGATGTGATATGAGAAAACCTATAAATATTTATGCCATGTCAAGTGGCAATGTAACAGTTTCAAAACATACAAAAGCTACATATATCACAAGTTTATACTTTTTAGCATTCTTAGAATAAGATTATATAAATTTTTTTAATTTTTTATTATTTTAATTACATTAATAGTCTTAATTTTTGTATTGATCAATATATGAAGTATCCATATTTTCGTTAAAAACATTAAAATTTAACATTAAACATCTATAATTTAATTATTGTCATTTATTAATTAATGTATTTTAATTAATTTTTCAATACCTTCACAAACAGTGCAATCAAGGCACCGCCAGCCCTTTTGCAAAATGACTTTGGTCACTTTGACACTAGCGCAGTAGGGATGATAACACTGGCCGCATTGTGCGCACGCAATTAGACAACCTTCTTGATCGATACCGATCGCACCGCACATCACACAGATATCCTGAGTTAGAACAAATTTATCCTTAGCAGAGCAGAGAATTAATTTGTTCTCCCCTCCAGGCTCTTCCTCTTTTGATGTGGAAGAATCTAGTACTGGACTCTATAACCAAGTTAAAAAAAGAGAGAGAAATTAGTTTATTATTTACTTATAGATATAAACTAATATATATAAATATATATATATATATATGTATATATATATTTATTATATAACTAAATATATATGTTTGTTATAATAAATTAGAAATTAAAAATTCAATATTACATTTTGTTATTCATAATTCAGTTCATTAAATTTTACTATTATAAAACAATATTTAAAACGCTTTATAATTATACTATTAAAAAATTTTGCTATTACTCTTAATCTATTTTGTTAGTAAAATTTGTGTAGAAAATTCTAATATTAATAAAATAATAATAAAGAACAATTCTCTAGAATTGAATAAATTGTAATGTGTGTGTGCAGTAATAATATTGGATATACTGAATGTGTGCAAAAATGTTTTATATTTAATAAATTTGAGAAGGGGAAAAAAAGAAATACAAAATAAAATAATATTTATTAATAAATCAATTTTCTATCAATAATAAAATACTTTTATCAACTAAGAAACTACAAAACTCAATGTAAAATAAAGTATAAAATTCATGAAATTTTCAATATTTTCATTTATATATAAATATATATAATATTACAAACTTCTTCAACTATTGCACATACCTGCATGCCCATTTCGGGCAGTCCAAAGATTCCCCTCATTTTCGCTTTTGGTCCTCTCTTCCTACCAAATTCTGTCATTTTCTGCCTTTTTTGGTAGCCCAACTTACCCATGCCTTTGGGCCTACCAAGAATCCCAGCACTAATTCCCAATCTTTTCTTTGCGATTTTTGTGGCACAAAATGGTTTTCCTTTCCCTAATCCGACCGAATAAAGCGCTTCTTCAGAACTACCACCTTGATAATCTAATTCAGAGAATTCACCGTCGAGGCTTTCTTGAGAAGCACTTAGACTTAAATCGCCTTCGTCTATACTATCCTTTCGTCTGGCTACTATGGCAATGTTCTTACAGTGCAGGCAGATGTATTCGTAATCGGGTTTTGCCTCTTTGCGCTGCTGGTAAATGAGTGGATCGGCTTCGGGATCACATGTACCATGAACGAACTTCTTGCATGAATAACATTGTACCATCTCACGATATGCCGCGGCTCTGCAAAGAGCAAATAACAATTAAATATGATGACATTAAAGTACATTTATTTAATATCTCCGAGTAAGAAAAAAAAATAATAATCGATATCTTAATGTAACATGAATATACAGAGTATTTCAGAACCATCAGATATACTTCAGAGAATAGTAGGTCTTACGAAGAGAATCAATTTGTATCAAGAAATCTGTATCCTTGAATGCATTTCTGTTCAAACCGCTTGTAAGATAGATCTGATCATGCGACAGCATTGCGTATCTACCTTGATATCTAACAATACGTAATTTTTTTTTTGCTTTCTTTCTTTTGTTTTCTTTTAGATTTTATTTAAAAGATGTGGACTAGTATCATCAAATATCACGCGCAGTGTTATTGCGCGACCGCTTACCTATCTCAGTATACCTATCTCAATAATTTTTGAAACACTGTAATTAATTTCTGGGTCAAAGTAAGCCGATTAAAATCGCGCTTCAAACGCATTGACATATTTAGTTTTATAGCGTCAACTGAACTGCGCCCATAGCTGCACCAATAAAATTACATCATATCAATAAAATTACATCATATCATAAAAGAAATCCATAAATTATGATAATTATATACAAAAATTTAGAAGATTAATCGTCGATTATATTTAACAAGTTTATTTAATTTGATTAATATTTCTTAAAATTATAATATATTAAATAAATGCATCTATTATTTATATAATAGTTCTCAATTATATATATATATATCTCAAGACATATTATCTGAAAATATTTTTATATATGATTATATTATTTATCAAAATTTTTGTAATGTGTGTAATATATATATTTAAAAAAATAATTAAGATATTCCAATTACCTATATGCCTTTCTACAGAGCGGACAGGAAAATCCTTTATTGCGCTGCTGGTAGCACGAATCACAGACAGTATAATGAGAATGCCATCTGGAAGATAGACCAGCTCCAGGAGTTCGCGAACCGCAATCGGTGCACACGCGACAACACTTGCATTTCCAGCCATATTTCGGAATGGAAGTAACGATTGGTCGCAGGCAGCCGGGATGATAAGCTTTGTCGCATCGTTCACATAGCATCACCTATTGTAAAAATTATATTATAAAAATCTTAATATATATATATATATATATATATATATATATATATATATATACAGTATATATATACATATATAAAATAGAATTATACAAAAGAATTATAATCATATACAATTACAATTGTATGTGTACACATTAAAAATAAACTTGAAAATATTATAACAATTCCCCTCTAAGAAATTTAATAGTCAACTAAAAACCAAGTATTGAAATCTTTAAATAATTGCTACATATTGTAAAATTAGTTTAATATAAAAAATTAAGTTAATCATTTTAATTTATTAGATAATAAAACAAGTAAATAAAATTCTTAAAAAATAATAAATTTCTTTATATTTATTTAATCTTTATTTTATTAATTGAATAATAAAATAATTTATTTATTAAATAATTTTAATATTAAGACAATTCTAATATCAATTTCTTTAGAAAAAAGAACAAACTTTTCAGTAAATTTTTCAAAATTTCTTTAATTACCAATTTGATAATATTTTAATATTAATTAAAAATTTTAAAGAAATTATAATTTTTAAAAGCATATTAGCATATAAAAAGCACACATATTAAACTTTTATTTTATATATCTATTTAATAAATTAAATATTTTAATTTGAGATATTTAAACTGTAACTTTCAACAATTATTTTTCTATCAATAATTTTACTATAATAAACACATTCAATATTAAAAAAATAAAAACAATCGTACTATTGTTTAATTACTATTCTTTCACAAATTAAATTTATTTATATCATAGTCGTAATTGAAATTTTCTATAAATTATCATATGATAATTTTAATCTATAATTTTAAAAAACTTGAGCGTATGTTGATTTTTTTAAAACTTCTTATAACTTTTTTGTAACCTTAGAAACATCCTCGGGTTGTCGACAGACTTGACACACGCGGCAAGACACACACTGCCATCCAGCACGTACTCCAGGTAACAACGCTAAGCCCACACAACTGCCATGGTAATGCTGGCCGCATACAGAGCACATCACTAAATTTGATACATCGCCCATTCCATAACATTGCACACAAGTCACTTCCCCATTCACTGCAAATGCAAGATTTTTTAAAATTTCTTTATATATACATATATAAATATGTACATATATATATATGTATATATATATAAATTTTATTTATATGCCATCAATTTCTTTTTTTTCTAGTTTCTTGCATTCTTATATTTTCTAAATTTTAGCTGGATGACAGATTAATAACTACAAAACTATTATATATATATATATATATATGTATATATATATACATTTTTTTTTTTTGTAAATTTGATTCTCTTATTATGCTGTTCTCTTTCTTATTATGCTGCTATTCCATTATTCACATTTGATGTTAGAGTAAAAAAGTAAATAAAAAAGCACGAGATATTTTCATTTTACAGGTATTCAAATATATTTAAATAAATCTTTAGAGTGGTAAAAATAGAGATTAAAAAAAGTTATAGGATAGAGAAAATGCTCGACGATATTAGAATAGCAAAAGATGCCTGTGTGTGTACATATTAATTTAAATAATTTTTTATTTATACATAACGATAAAATTGTTCTGCTTTTTATTATAATATCATTATAATAATTGCTTTTTCTTTTTTTACTTATATTTAAAGATTGAATGATAAAAATCTAAGAATGGGATTTTTATTGACACTGTTTAGCAATGAGAAACTTACGCAAGAGCGGGACTTGGCCAAGATGCTGGCTGCAGAAAAGAGTCAGACTTTTGGTATCCTGAAAGCAACTATTGGCTGCGGCACACGGGAAATGGAAATAACGATTGCACGATGCCACCTGTTGAATGTCGCAGTCGATTATAATCATGAAATTGTAATTATGTGTAATGTAAATATTTTGAAATAAGATAAGAAAAAAATCATTAAATTTTTAATTTTAATCTTTATAATTATAATTATTTACTTTTATATATATATATATATATATATATATATATATATATATATACAGGCCCAAATGTTCCGGTCATACTTTGAGATTTTATAGAAAATTTAATTCTGAACAAAAAGTTTCTTATAAACATGGGTCGAAAAATGCTTCCTTAAAAAGTTAACGCCCAAAAACCTCTGAAATCACAATTATTTTATATATTTTTACAAATATCAGAGAAAAAATGCGTTTTTTAACAAAAAGTATCCAAACAAAAGTTGTAGAAAATTATCTTTCAAATGAAATCAAAATAATTATAGTATGTTCCATAGGTTTTGAGATAACCAGTTTTAAATGTACAAAAAAATATTTTTTCAGCTATCGACAATAGAGCTTTTTAAAAATACTCTTCATTCATGCTGTTATGGCCTAGCTATGAAAGAAAGATTGTTATTCTTTATTTTTTTTTATTTTTTCCAAGAAATTTATTAAGTTTTATTTTCCTTTTGAGTGATAACTTTTTAAAGAAACATTTTTCAATCCATATTTATATAGGTAACTTTTTGTTCAGAATTAAATTTTCTATAAAATCCTAAAGTTTGGCTGGAACATTTGGGCCCATCCTGTATATGTAATTTTTTATAAATATAATTATACTATTATAAATACTTAAAAAATTATACTACTATATTATTTATAAATATAATTATATTTGTATTCTTTTTTATTTCTATTATAAAATCTTTTATATTTCATATTAAGAACTTATTAATGATGATATAATAATGGCTAAGTTACAACTTACTTTGCAAGGAATTCCAGCACCATAGTGCGAGCAATAAGCGCAACGTTTGCAAGAAGCTTGCAAAACGGCGCGACAAGTCAATTCTGGTGCCAAATCTTGACTGTTACTTGACCAAATAATGCACGATTGATGAACGTAGTAATGGCCGGTTAACGGTTCAAATAGAGCTCCAACTTCTGGCTCCTCCGAATAGCCCACGATTGTCAGTTCTTCCACCGGCTCCGTAAAATTTGTTAGACTAGTATTCCTATAAAATAATAATAATAATAATAATAATAATAATAATAATAATAATAATAATATGTAAATATAAACTTTTAAATTTTAATTTCCCTGGTAGATTTTTTATAAGTGACTACAATATTGCTTTCTTATACAATTTTTAATATTAAAGATAACATATATTACATACACAATTTTTAATATAAAATATAATATATATAGATAATCTATATACATTATTTTATAGATATTTAACATTAATATAGCATAATATAATTCTTACCTGCATTTAGCTAGGCTCTTCTGTCTACGGCAGGTAACAGCAGCTCCAGGTCCAGCCGCACGCGGACTTTTATCTCCAGAGACAGTAATATCAATAAGACATCGATCAGTAGTTGTTTCATCGCGGTTTGTTGATTTTTCAGGAGTAAAGCCCGGTGGACACGTTAGGCGCAAAAGTTCACCTTGGCCCAGCTGACTCCTCTCGCCTAAATTGCATAATGCGCATGCTTTGCCCGGCCTAGAAATATATTTATAATTCTAATTTAAATAATAATTAAAAAATATTTAAATTTACATTAAATTTTCCTTTTTTTTTAATTCTTTTGTATGTAATTTATATTGAAGGATGATTATATTGCAAAATATTAATAAAGAACGCTTTTTTTTTTAATACAATACAAATACAATACAAATACATATACAAATAATTGTAAAGATTTCAATTTTTAGAACAATATATAATTATTACTTGAACTTTAAAATAGTTAAAAAAGATTAAGTAGATTTTTACCATTGTTCAGGAAAATAAGGGGGCTCCTCAGGTGCTGGCATCGATCTATCACCTGTGTTTCCTCCCGATTCGCCACCGTCCATAGTGGCGTCGTCCATCCCGCTGGTACGTAAAGGACTTGGCGATTCTGAATGTGTATCATCATCTTTGCTTTTGGTACGACGCGGTATACCTCTTGCATATCCTAGTCTGAATACAAAATATAAAATGCAAAAATATATATTATAAAACATTATATATATATAGAGTGTCCAACAAGTGAGTGACCAAACGAAAGATGAAGGTAGATTGGATCAAACTGAGTCGAAAAGTCCTGAGAGAGAGAGAGAAAACCATTCTTTTTTATAATGCTTAATAAAGGAATTGTTATTGAGTAAAGTCTGGCCATTAAAATCCATTTAAAAAATTCAGTGATTTTTATATGACCTTGACAGTGCTATTCAAGGTCATATTAATATTATTATATAATGCGCCACTTAGAGCTCTACAACCTTTGCATGAAACATTTTTCACAAAAATGCGTTGTTTCCTCAAAAAACTGCTGATACAGGCGCTCTGTTACACCCTGTATATATATATATATGTGTGTGTGTGTGTGTGTGTGTGTTCTTACTAAAACTATATAATTAATACACACACAGAGTCATAATCGATAGTAATAACATATTATTAAACAAACCCTTTGCCTCTGGTACTACCCCTTCCAAAAGATCTTCTGTTAGCTCCTCCACGAGTAATACCGAGAGGTCGTTCTTTTCGGGGCCTGCCAGGTCCACGACGAATGTTCAAAGGCTTTCCACCAGGCAATGAGAATTTTTGATATCGCAATGGATCATGGAAAGCTTCATCCGGTGTGACTAATAAAAGAAAAGAAAAAATGAATAAATACCAATATAAATAAGTTTGAACAAAAAAATATTATAAATAAAAATATTACAAAAGAGAGAGAAAGAAAGAAAGGAAAAAAGAAATGTTTAAAAAGAAAAAATTAAACATACAAATATTTAATATTAAATATTGCTTCTCATTAAAAAATTAAAATGTAAGCTCCTGTGTTTTTATTAATAAATATAACATAAATAAATATGAACAATTAAATCCCACAATTATACATATTCTATATATATATTATAAAATTATTTAAAATTGTTTTGTAGATATGATTTAAGATTTTATAAATTTTAATTAAACATATAATTATAAATTTAATCTAAAAAATTTTTTAATGAAACATAGCTTAAACTTAAAGAAAGACATTATAATAAAATTTAAAAATAGCTTATTTTATTAATATTGAAATTAATAATTTATTTCTAAATTACTAAAATTTTTTGGTTTTTTAACCAGACTTTCAATTTTTGTTACAATCTTTACATCCTTTTTCTCTTATCTGTAAAGTTTAATACTTTTATTTAATTGATTTTATGTAATAAACTTTATATTATTTTAATAAATATTGTAATTAATAAATCTTATTATATTCCTAAAAATAACAAAAAAGAATAAAACAATTTTAAAACTGTTAAATTGTAGTTACTAACTGTTACCAGGTGTTGTTGGAGTAGATTGCCCAAGCAATTGGTCCGAATTGGCTGGAGATACTGGTATCCCTGTAGTCTCTTCGTCCTCATCTTCGCCTTCGGAAGCTTCATCCAACTCCATTTCCTCCTCACCTTCAAGACGTGCTTCATCATCCATGGCACCTCTCTCTCTCCCTCTCCCTTTCCTTTCTTCCTATCTCTCTCTCCACCTGGTTTACTCTATACCAATCTAACAAAAATATTTAAAAAATATTATATATATATATATATACAATGTTTTATATAAAATTTATTATATTATATTATATAAAAAATCTAATCGTGCAAAAGTTATCTAAAAATATTTATATGTATAGTATAACTAAGACTTCAATTCTTGTATATAAATTAGAATATTGATTCTTGATGAAACAAAAAAGTATAATACATAAAATAAATGTCTCAACTACAAAACACTTTCCTTCTCTTAAGATTATATAGCAATTAGAAAATACTTTGTTAAAATATTAGTAACATAGTTGAAATATTAGTAACAAAGTTGAAGTCTTATCAACCAAAACATAGATTTTCCTCAAAAATAAAAAAAATTAAGAATATAATTTTTTGATAATTATATATCTAATTTGAGGGATAGAATTTAAAATACCGAAATAATTTTTTCTTCTCTTCCGGCAGAATCTTGTGATCCTCTTCGAAAAAAAAAAAGAGAGAACAGGAGCAAGGAAGGATTAGCATCGCGATGACGGTGTCGGGGCGCCAACGGTGGCGCCGACGAGGGAAGAACGTTCGCCATTACTACGTAAACAGACTCGTCAGGGCGCGCCGCCGCCTGCCCTTGGCGGGGTGTCGCAGCACTCGGCGCCGAGTATAGTCCACGTACCTGAGAATTAACGTCGCTGATAAGGCGACCTGGGTATCATAGTAGAATCAACGGCGGGCTGATGGTAATTGCGGTGGCGGCGATCCAGCCAGGTAAACATGTTGCAGCTAGTGCGAACAAATCTGTGGAAAAAAAAACGTCACATACACAGGTAGAGATACGCAGACAAGGTCTCTGCGCGAACGGAAGAGTACACCGCAAAACGCGACTGACGCACTAGGATCACGGAGAAACGGATATGGGTGGTCAGGTTTACCAAACGTCTCGAAATTTTTTCCTACATTTTATTTGGTGACAATTGAAAAACCCTAAAACGCGCATACTGTGCGCACCGAACGCATCTGTCATCTTCCTTTGTTGAAATGAGATGGAACTACGAGTTATGTTTTTTCTCTCTTCTCCTACGTACTTTTCAAGCTTTATATATTAGCGTTTTCGAATGAACGAGTTTTAATTCATCCCGGATTAACTAATCATTATTTTACCATGAATTCGTCTTTTATTGGGAGAGACGATGCAATAACGTCGTTAATCAATCGTGGGTCGATCAAACCAGGATATCAATCGTGTAATTTTTTCCCTAGAGCGGAAAAGTGAAAAATTTTGCTATTGATTTCAATGCTAATATTTTTCACTTTTCACGTTTCCACCCTAGGGAAAAAGTTACAAGATCGATACTTTGGGAACTTATTAAAAGCTATATAAGGCCGATATTACATTTGTCGTACGACAAACTTTTTAAGCATACTGATTGGCTGCAAAATAGAAAATTTCTCGAGTCTCTAGAAATTAGCTAATCAATGCGCTTAAAAAGTTTGTCGTACAAATGTAATATCGGCCTAAAGCCCGTATCAGACTACGCATTGAAGATTGAGATCGAAGATTAAAGATTGGAATTTGACTAATCAGAACAAAAGGGACTAAAATTTCTTTATTTTGATTGGTCAAATTTCAATCTTCAATCTCAATCTTCAATGCGTAGTCTGATAAGCCCGTATCAGACTACATATTAAAGATTGAAATTTGACCAATCAGGATAAAAGGAACTAAAATTCTCTTGTCCTGATTGGTCAAATTTCAATCTCAATGCATATAGTCCGATACGGTTTATAGGCTCCCAGACTACGCATTGAAAATTGAAGATTAAAAATTAGAATTTGTGGCTAATCAGAATAAAAAGGATAAATTTTCTTTGTCCTGATTGATCAAATGTCAATCTTCAATTTTCAATCTCAATGATCGCGCTCAATAGAGAAAACCAGTATCATTCGAACATGATTATAGTTTTTACTTTTCGAACCAACAAATCAACGTTGACATATTGACAAAATAGGTCCTATGACTTCCGCTATTTTCTCCAACTCTGATTAACTTTATTGTTTATTAACTTAGAGGGTGACCACCCCTCATACAAATTTGTAACAATTTAATTTTTGTATGTAATATAATTATAGATTTTTAAATTCTAATATGGTTGCTTTGTAAATTAATCAACAATTTGTGCCTACCAATGTGATTTAAATTTATTTGATTATCTTGCTGGATTATCATAAAATTTAAAATTTCTCTTGTAATACATGCCATAATTGTATCATTGAATATTTAATATTACCATCCTGCAAGTTTAGTTGGCGAAATGTAAACTACATTGATATAAATAATCATAAAAGTATATAGAGATTGAAAGGAGGTTCTAGGATAGAGAAAGAATTTATTTTCAATGTATTAATAATAAAGAGATTTCATTGTAGAATAATACATTGTTTTTACAATTATATATAATATAAAATATATATTGTACAAATATGGATTTTACATTAAATATTTGACATTTTTATTGATATAATAAGTTCACGCAATATATTCTATTATTATAACATAGATATTACGTATACACATAAATATATACATAGATATTAATTATAATTTAACATTTATTAAATATTTATATTATATAATATAAAAATCATATGTATTTATGTGTGTGTGTGTGTGTATTTCTGTGTGTATGTATATATATATAGGTATGTATGCACGCGTACTTATAGATAATATAATAATATCATGATATATATTATTATATAGTAATTATCATTATTACAATTATTATTATAATTATTCTATAATCATTATATTATTAAAATTAAATCACACATTATTATTATTATTATATAACAAAAGAATATTTTATATTTTAGGCTCTGTGAGGAAAAATATTTTTATTAAAAATGTGCTGTATCACGTTTTCAATATAAAATGAAACGAAACAAAAATCTTCGAAATTCTTCCTTCGCTTTATACCATAAACAAAAGTTGACACGTGTCCCGACCTATTGATAAGCACTTGAGCAGCAGGAGATATGGTAATGTCTTGCCCAGCCTAATCACTCCTGCGGCACTAGTACTTAGGAACAGGACAGAACTTAATCTTTCCATTCTTATAAAGCTTCAAGAATCGTCCCTCAACACCTTCTGCAAATAAAATACATAATGCATAATATAAAATATAATATGAATATTAAAACGGAAAAGATTAATTAATATTAAAACTTAAAACTTAAATAATCGAAGTACAGAAAGAAACTTAAAACTTAAAACTTTCTATTTGTTATAATTTAAAGTTTGATTAGAAATACGTGTAAAAATAGTTCATATATAATCAGAAATAAATATATATAATTATTATATATAAAATATATTCATATATATAATGTGTTCTCTTTCTATTAATATTCTCTGGTCATTTATACGGAAAAAATAATGAGAATAATTGAAAAACTTAATTTTTTTCCAAGAAAAGAAATGCAAAAATATTATTTTTCTAATTATCTTTCATTTACTTTTCTTATTATTTTTCCTGTATTAATGAATAAAGAATATAAAAAAAGAGAACCTATCTATATACATATACAATTATAAATTATTTTTTTCCAAGGAGCATTAAACAAGAAATATTCGTCTTTTTGATCGAATTCTTAAAGATCATTGTTCACATCTCTCTGCAAAAAAAAAAATATATATATATACAGAAAAATATAAAATATAAAATAATAATGATTTCAAAATTTATTTACAGAAATACACATAAAACACGCACACACATTCAATACATATACATATACACAACATATAGATTTCTTGTTCAAAATTTCTGAAATTCTTTGACGATTTTCGCAACACAATTTCATTATATGTTTTATTATTAACATACCGTAATAGCGGAATACCCTGAATTTTTTTTTTTTTTTTTTTTTTTAAGAATAATGAAAGAAAAGCATATCACGCAACGTGTATTACTGACAATGAGTTCCTTTGCCAATTATCTAATCTCGCCGAATATTACCGACAATATGTAGGCTTATTAGGATTAATTAGGATTTCCTGCATCTCTCTGGGGTTATCGTTTTTACTTAAAATAAAGATTATAAGAATAACGATAAAAAAAATTATAATTTTATAATTACATGATAAATATATCAACATTTTTATGTAATAATAATATGTACAAAAGAAAATAATAGCTTTCATAAAACAAAAATTATAAAAGTAGCTATATATATATATATAAGAATTTAAAAAAGAAGATAAAAAAGCATCATATCTTCGCTGAGGTAAAATTATATATATCTATAAATTTATGAAAAAACTTATTATTAGCAGTTATCATTAGTAGTACACCCGGTATATAGCGATGATGCAACGGTAGACAGAGTCGTACTCTATTGAAATAACCTCGAGAGGTCATTAAAGAGTTGCCTACTGTATTCCTCTTTTCTTCTCCACAGTCCTTCCTTTTTTCTTTCACTCATTCTCTCTCTCTCTCTCTCTCTCTCTCTCATTGCTCTGCTTTCAAAAATATTAAAGTTATCGTGTTCTAAATTAAATACAAGCTATCGTGCAATTCTCGGATAATAAATCGCAATAATTAGGCGTCTTTTATGCTACTTTTTGAATACTCGTGTGCTTTCTTATGATGTAGAAAAGTGAAATAAATTCATATTATTGCAAATATGAAAGAGCGAAGAAGGAAAGATTAATTAAATCTTTGATTCCTCTGGTTGGCAATTATCTCATTTTATCTCAATAATCTTATTCATTATCTATAATATACCTAAAAAAATTTGATAAAATTATAATTCCAATAAAATTTTTCAGTTTTTTAACATATGCGCATAATAGAACATATACTCTTAGAACCGAACAACTTTTGTCTGAAACATTTCTTTCTATCTTGCTTTATTTTTTAGATATTTACGTATCTCAATATAAATGCCCCACCCTGTATATATATATATATATATATATATTTTTTTTTACGATTAATGAAGCTATGTTGCTTATTATCTTTTTATGTCGTTCGGATTAAGTTTTAATTATTCGTTAAAGAGGATTAGAAATAATTGCCATTGCAGATTTAATTGCAATGTATAGCATGTCGTATGCATCATGCATATACAAGACAGTCCGTAGAACTCTCACTCTATAATCCCGGAGAAAAAAACATAATTGAAAATATAAAGAAAAAAAAGACATCGATATTAATATATTTGCCAAACAAAATTAATATTTCTAAACTCGAATTTATATTTAATTTCATAACTTTTAATCAATTAATTTAAGAAAAAAAACTCTTGATATTAATATATAATACTCTAATGCTCTTTTAAAAAATTCTTTTGCTTTTTCTATTTTTGTTTTTTATTTATTATTTTTTTTTTTTTTTGTTCGGCAAATATTTTTCAATAAAAGATAACCATTCTAAATAATATATTATGTCATTTGATTGTTATTTGATGTTAATAATTATAAGAAAAAATTTATATTTCTATATTCGTAATTAATTTTTACTTCTTCTCTGTTCTCCTAATTTTATTGCCTTTTTAAATTAATCTATAATTTTCAAATTAATCACTTTAAAAGTTCCATATTTATAATTTTTAAGTAATCGAAAATTATTTAAACGACATTTTAGAATCTTTTATTTCTCTCATTTTCTTATTTTTATCTTCCGTTTTGAAGAAAGCGTATACATTGAAATTGAAGAAGGTATTTTGTAATTCTGAAAATATAATATGCTCTGCGCTCTCTTCATTTCTCTTCGCTTTTTATCACGATGACTTCTTGACCTCGCACGAACGATAGCATAATGTGTGAAACACAAGAGAGAAGAAAGATACGTCTTTAGGGTCAAAATACCAATAATATATTCTATGAAAAATAGGTGAATTTTGAAAAAAGTGACATTAAAAAGATTCTCTTTTAATAATTATTATAGATATGTTGAGAGGGGCAATTAAATCAATTGCGTAATATTTATTAATTTTTTTTTCCAGTTGTTGTTTTTATCTTAAATTTTGAAGATTGAATAGCTCACATAATATTAATGATTTATTGGATTTATTAAGATGAACAAAAAAACTTATATTTGTATCTCTTCCACAAGATTAAAATCTTTCTAATAATTACTGATAGTAACAATGAGCTAATTGAATAAATTGCGCATAAGCTCTTTTTATTCCAACTTTATTCCAATAATTATTAACATCGAACAATTGCTGTACATTTATCATTAGTTGACCGAATACATCATCATTTCGTTACATCAAAATATCATTCGCGTGCGTGCGTGCGTGCGGGAATTATATTGTAAAAAATAAATTAATAAAATTATTATACATACACATATGAATATAATATCTATATGAGAAAATTTTGTTATAATTAAAATAATTATACTAATTGCATTATTTTTAAACAATAATGTATTCAGGATAAGAAATAAAAAATTTTTAAGTTGTTAAATATTAATCAGAATTGATAAAAATTTGAGTTATAAAATTACAATCATATGATTAATTAGTCAATTTATCAATTAAAAAAAAAAAAAAAAAAAAATTATTTTTATAGTAGTCATTCTTCTCATCATTATTCTATTTTATGAGGTTGAGTCCTGTCCCTTTTACCCATCTTCTATGGCGAAGTTTTTAAATGTATTTAAACACTAGTATCATTGTTGAATTGCTCTCACAAAAACGTTATATTTAAATTGACAAGAACTGCTATTGAGAAACATCTATATATGAATCATCAATATTAGTGAGAATTAACATTAATTGGCAATAACCCTCTTTTCTTCTTGTCTTATATTTTTCTGTTTTACTGTCGCCCTCTTTTTATTATCTCTCGATTTTTATTTACATCTTTACACAATCGCCAACGCCAAGAAAGTAATTATTTTTCATCTACAAGAGCATCTCATTAATTTTCCATCTTCTAGCATTAAACTAATTAATATTGAATAGTGCAAATAAAATATTAATTTCTCACGTTTCGAGATGTGTTTTTTTTTTTACCGCAATTCGCGTAATTCAATATAAATGCAGAAATATCTAATAAAAGTCTAAATAATAATTATGAAATAACAAAATAATTATAGAGAAATTTAATTAATGGCGAATAAGAAAAACAATACAATAATTTTTAAAATCATTCATTTAAATTCTTGTTATTGCTTCACATTTAATTAACAGTTATCCTCCGCGATATATTTCAATAATATAATTGTCGGATTTTGGCCGAAACAATCACAGGAAATCGTAAGTAACCTTCGCCCTCTTTCACTCTTTTACCGCATCGAATGTGTATACTAATTTCTTGTATAATTAAAATTAATACGTTTATCTATTATATTTGATATAGTTTATATTTTTTTAATACATATTATTATATAAACGGACATATTTTAGTTTAGCCTGTATATTTAATATATTATTTCTATATTTTAATATGAGAGACAAATGTGCAGATAAAAAAATTTATATATTAAAAATATAATAATATATTATACTTCCCTGCATATATATAACTTCTCTCTGTATAATTTATATTATATATATATATATATATATATATATATATATATATATATATATCTTGTGTTTTATTGTTTATTAATATATATTCTAGATTTTATATTTTTTATTTTACCTATTATTTTCCCTCTTTCTCTCTTCTTCTTTGTCTCTATCTATTTATCTATCTATCTATTTATCTTATAGATTTATTCTCTCTCTCTCTCTCTCTCTCTCTCTCTCTCTCTCTCTCTCTCTCTCTCTCTTATATACATATAGAGTATACATTAAAAGAAACATACGTTAAGAATAATAATTTTATATATATAATTACAAAAATGTTAATATAATAAAAAAATAAAGAAAAATTTGGAAGTATATTAGTACATATATATATATAATACATTTAATTATCACCTTCGATTGATATAAAAATAATTATGTAGAGATTTATCAATTTTTAGTTATTGATAATTATTAATTTACTTAATAATTTTAACTTTAAAAAATCAAGTCTAAACTTTAAATATTTTTTATAAAAGTATATATATATATATTACTTATAAATTGTTTAAATAACAAGTGTTTTAATCATTTTCTAATCTCTAAAATAAATTATATATTAATCCTCTATCGATCTTATTATAAATGAATCCTGTTTGTTACTAGAAATAAATTTGAAAAAAAACCTTATAACGATTAATTGAAAGAGAAATATACAAAGGTATATTCGATTAAATGTGACATTGTTAATATATTTTTTACGCAAAATTTCAATATCGAAAAATCCCGAATTAATCAAGAACTTTATAATATATTTTGTGTACAACAAATAATTAAATTTTACATATATATATATATATATATATATATATATATATATATATATAGTATTTTTTCTCAAAAATCAACAGAATAGTTTTTTTTCTATTTAGTATAAACTAACTAATATAACCAACTTCTCACGTGCGTTTCTTCACTCTGTCCGTTCGTTCACTGAACGCGCTGAATCGCAGCTTTATTCTCGCGCGTGCAGTTTCATGCGACAAAAGGAAAAAAGAAATGAATTCCACTAATGAAACGCGCGAGCGACTGAGCGCTGTATGCCCTTGATTGGTTGGATACAGTAGCATATATTCACATAACACTATCTACCACGGCATTCACAACACGGCGGCGCGACGGCGACTGAGCGCTAAATGTCGTTGATTGGCTTGATATAGTAGAGCGCGCAAGCGCGCGGCGCAATTGGCTCCGCGGTGTGCGCGGGAAATGATTGGTCAATTTAATCCTAGAATGCGCGCTGCATTAAGCATTCAAACAGCGTTCACTCCCTATTAACCAACTATCCGATAATGAGAGAGGAGACAGCTACACAGCGAACGTTATTCTCTGACAGTGTTTTCTGCTATCTTACTTTGTTGCCTTCTCAAGCTATATATATATATTCAAAACCTTCTCTTTTTATTAGCGGCATAATTACAAATTTTGGACTTTCAAATAAGATAATAGGAAAATCTTTCTCTTTCTCTGTCTCCTTCCTTCCCTCTCTCTCTCTCTCTCTCTCTGTTACGTATATATAAATAAAACAATCCGTTTATTGTTTAATTTATGCATAAATATTTATTTGAAATTAAGAAAAGTATTAATAATGTTTGAATATATATAAAATTTTTGTTTATCAAAACTTTATATATATATATATTTTTTTTTTTTTTTTAAGTTCTTAAACATTCTCGAGTGCTAATTACGCCACTGTTTCTCCCTACTTCCGCGACGTCATCGTCGGTCACTCCGTGCTGCAATTTTTTTTCTCTCCCACTCGTTCTGAATCAATTTACCAATTGAAATCAGTGTCGGTCACGGTACTGAATAGTCCACCAACCGACGGCAAATGATCCTGCCTCTCCTCTCTTTTCCCGTCAAGAGGGTAGCTGTTATCAATCAAACTATATTCACCAGTCCGGTAAGGCCCTCATTCAAATCCTGCTCAAAGATTGCGCGCGCCCTCGTCACATAATTCCATTGATAAAAGCCGAAATAAAAACAGAGAGAAGATTCGATAAATTCAGGAAATAAAAAATAGACTAGAAATAGATTCTTTTTCCTTTTGTCTTTGAAATTTAAAGTTTATTCGAAGAAAAAAAAAATACGAAGGATACAGAGAAAATAATAAAAAAATGAATAAATATATTATAAGACTTAAGAAAGATAATTATTTAAATATTTAAATTAAGATAATTTAAAATACAAGATTTTAAATATACATACATAATTTTTAAAAATGTTTAAATGTAATTAAAAATTAATTTCAAATTTAATAAAAATTATATAATAAATATGTATATTACCATGATATTTTTACTAAGCAAAATCGGCGCTCCAGCTTCCTTTATAAAATTTTATTTTTAATATCTCTGATGTTTTATTATAAACTCTTCACGTCGATCGCGCCCACTAGCATGTAAAGTAATTGTGCCAAAGTGAATTTTATAGATTATCACCTACGGCACTACTACTTAACATGCAAATAAGCTGTAGAACTTAGATTTTTTTAATTATTTTACTTTATTGATGTGTGTGTGTGTGTGTGTGTGTAAACTTTATCAATTTTGTAGATTGATCGCTTTTGAATACTCAATCATTGAATACAACGTAAAGAAGATTTCAATAACTACATAAGAATAGAAAAATAATAAATCAACGTGACAAAATTATTAAATAAAGTATGTAAACTATATAAGAAAATATATAGTAAAATTAAAAAAAAATTAAAAAAATGTTAAAAACAAATAAAAGAATTCACAAAATAAATTTTATTAAATTAAATCAGTAATATTTTTGTAATAAAATTTTGTAAATTTTAATACAATATTTTGGCTTACGAGTTATATCTTCAAGATCAAAACAAAGATGATTTATAAGAATTTGTAAATCATCTTTCTTTTTTTATCTTCAATAAAAGAATTAAATAGAATTAAATTCTTTAAAATTAAAAATTTAGTAGAATCTTATAAATAATAATCAAATCTAATCGTAATCTATACATCAAGATTATAATCCACATCTATGTGCGTGTATATATACATATATTATACATACATAAATATATATGTTCACTTTGTTATTTGTTAATTCTCTCATATTTTATTATATGTTTCTTACTCAATTTGTGTTTTAAAATAAAATATTTTTAAATAAAGAATATAAATTTATATGCATGGTGATTGCGAATATCGTAAATTGTACACAATTTACTAGAATTAATTACTGGAATATATATATATATATGTACATTTGTAGAAAATATTAAAATTTGAATTGGTTTTGATTAAAAATTTACCTTCTTTCTTCTTATAGTATGTATACATATATGTTCTTATCATTCGCTATTAACAAGCGAATATGATTTTAACGTCAAATGACGTGCATTTTCTACCTGAAATATTTTTTAAAAGAAATATTTATAATTGTGATTAGCAGACGTAAAACAGATAGTTAGATTCGTGAATGTATCAACGAGCATTTAAATAATCTTTCGCCCATTGTTACGGTCACAAATTGAAATATCTTTATTGCAATCTCCATTACAATTGATGTTGCTTCTTAAGGATCTGAAAAAGATTAAACTTAATTAAGCACAATAATAAATAATAAATTAAATTCAACATGTAAACATAAATGTATACTTACAAAAAAATTGGCAAAGAAAATTATATATAAGTTGCATGTAATCTCATTGTGAGAGATTTATCTCATTGTAAATATGAAATACTTGATAAAAAATATGATAAATTTTATTTTATTTTTTTTTTTTTTAATGTGATAATAAAATAGTATGAAATAAATAAAATCGTATAAAATTTTATCTTCGAAAATATGAAAATGATAGAAGAGCAAAAATACTAAAGTACGTTGGACCCTTATATTCAGACACTTTGAAATGCTATAATAATTTTATGCTTTTTCCCATGCGGGTTTATTTTACCGCAATGAAGCGATATTACTACATAATACCGATTATTCTTTCCTAATAGCCTCTCTTTCTTCCATGTCATTTCTTATTTGAATGTACGAATTTACACATTTTATATACGAGATACTTTTATTTTAAGAAATTGTCGAAGATAATATTTTATGTGAAAGCCAAAAATTGAAATATCGTCTGTTCTCAAAAAATGAAAATGTCTACAAACATATTAACTTCGTTAATATTATATTTTAGTATAATGTGTATGTGTATGTCATTCCCCCTTCCCTGTTAATCTTTTAGTACGAACACTTCACATAACTATAACGATTCACTTTGACACGTAGCAGGACAATGCGTCGATATCGATATGTGGCAGCGGTTTCAGGTGGAATGCCACGAGAAATTTCAGACAAATTACACATGCACAGGTGTTTCTTAAGATATCGCTGCCACATATCTATATATACATATCTGTTGCCACACATCTGTCTGTCATTTCTATCTTTGATATCATCTTCTTTTGCTCAATATCTCTCTCCAAAATGTTCTTTAAATAGTTTCAATTTTAATTGTAAAGTTGTTTTAGTCTTGCATTATTTTTGTATGATATTGATATGTGATATTAGATCATATAAAATGTCAATCTCACATCGATGATTCCTGAATAATTTCCGAAAAAAAAAAAAAACAAAAAAAAACAAGATATACGATTAATTAGAAAAAAGATATTTCTATTACGAATTATGTATCTATAATGTTCTATTTTAAGATAAAATAATGTTATACACAAATTTTCCACTTTTTCTACATTTTTATACATATTTATTATAACATCGGATATTGCGAACATTTCACAATTAAAACATAGTTCTTCTTCTCGTAAAATAATTATTATATATACACTTTAATATGATATTATAATAATCAAGTGCTTAAAAGTCGTTTACTTTATAAGAGCGTTTCATATCCTTAAGGATAGGAAATATTTTATATCTTTCTGTGTGGGCTAATTAAGATATAAATATTAGAAAAGAAATATTTTCGATAAAACTCAAAATCGAAGTTTGACAATGCCATATTTCTAACCAAGAACAAAATTCACAGGAGCAAATATGATTAAATTGGATAGAATGCGATGCGTGGGCTCAGGCCGGATACTCGCCGAATGAATCTCATCCCAAGAGAGAGGAAGTCTGAATTAAGTCGAGAGCAGCCACTGTCAAGGGGCTACAACCAAGTTCTCCCTGGTATCCCATACAATATGAACTTATCGCGACCCCGTTCATCTCTTAATTGATCGATCATATCCCAGTAAATTATTATAGTAAGAATATTATAATATAATGCTACGTGTCGAATAATTTTAATGAGATGAAAAAATAATAAAAAACAGATTTTTTAATTATTCATTATTAAATCAATAATGAATAAAGAATTAAAAGTATAATAAAATAAGTGAAAGAGAATAAATAAAACATCTATGTAAATAAGAATATATATGTATTAAAAAATGTAAAACATAATATAAAGACATAATAGAAAAATAAAATGTATTAAATATGTCATATGTATGTATGTTTGTATACAAATCTATTTTAATTTACTAATAAAAAATATATATAATAAAAATTGTATGTGCTTTAAAAAAAGAATTTTAAAAAACAAAGAAGCGTAATCAATGGAAAAATTCGAAAGTACAGAATGTGGCGAAGAAGAATTAAGACTTATTAAAATCATTTGACCCTGTGCTGCTTTCTTATACCGTGTACTAAACCTTAATAGCTTTATGGTTTGAGTAAGATATAGGTGGGAATTACAGAAAAGAACGAAACAGCAAACCGGCTTTATAATATAATGGAAAATGTATAATGAAAACAGAAAAACATAGTGTGTGAAATTGAATCTGTTACTGTGATAATTTAAACAGTAATTATATAAAATTAATACAAAAGAGAAATGTACTTATAAATGACAAGAGAGATAAAACATATATATATATATATATATATATATATATATATATATATATATATATATGTATATAATTATTTTATTTATTATATATACATATATTATAATTGTTACTATCATATTTATATAAATTATATATTTTAATATTTCTGACATTATATATAGTGTATGCAATTGCACAAGATAATCTTCAGTTTTTCATAATTCAGCCTCTTTCACAAATAATATCCACCACACTGGGCTCCATCAAAACCGGTTCCAGACATCTGTGTACTGCACTACCCAAAATCTCGTCCAATAAAAAATGAACCACGCTACAAATAATAAAATATTTTAGCGTAAATATAAAACTATTCTTTTTATTTATCCTGCAAAGAATAAAATTTAAGTTTTACTTTTCGTCCGACACAAATCCCCAGAGATAAAGCTGCAAATAATGAGTGTCCACTTGGATTTGTTGCAAGCCATATTTACTGAACGTTCGCAATCTCACGCATTCTAGAAAAGTCTATGTACAAAAAACAGAGAAAGAT
The DNA here is from genome assembly GCF_030449975.1 of Polyergus mexicanus. Classification (NCBI taxonomy): domain Eukaryota; kingdom Metazoa; phylum Arthropoda; class Insecta; order Hymenoptera; family Formicidae; genus Polyergus; species Polyergus mexicanus. The sequence goes on from NW_027223347.1 coordinate 2,908,288, forward strand.
ATTTTATTAAAAAATATTTTAGAAAAATTTATTTAAAAAAATTATCATTAAAAAAAATAATTATTAAGCAACAGTTTTTTACAACAACTGTAAACAATGGCAAAAATTTGAAACATATATTGCCTAGTGAACAATGGCAAAGTTGAAAAGATGAATCAACTTTACAAAGTGGATAATAGCTATGTTATTTTGTCATTGACCATTCTGCACCTGATCGATCATTATGCCAGTACATTACTTGCTAAAAGTATTAATCCAGAAGAATTTTTATCAGTCTACATGCTAAAAAATAATTATTTAATACATAACAAAAATAAGAAAATAAATAAATAAATAATTAAAAAATTGAAAAATGATAAATGTATAAAATGGACTAAAATAACAAATTGTGTATGAAACTAATGATTTAATGAATAATGAATAATAAATAAAAAACAAAACATAAAGAGAATTATTTAAGAGAATTAATATAAATCAATGATTAAATAAATTAAAAGTCTAGTATTACCCTTATAAGCGCGTGATATTATTTAATATCACACGTATATTAATTCTACACGTATTTTAAGAATATTAAATATATATTTAATATTCTTAGAATATTAAATAATATCACGCGCTTATAGGGATATTATCATATTAAAAATTTTTGATATTATATTTGATATTATTGTTATTATATTCTAAAGAAAATATTCTTAATTTTCTTAACATTTATTAAAGAATAGTATATTATCATTAATATTACTTTTAAACTTATTTTGATAATTCCTGTTAGAATAGACGCCTTGTCGAATCGCACAGATGAAAAAATCTCGATTCGTTCAGAGAACAGTTTATGAATATTCGACACTAGAGAGGAATCGATGTGACTAGGTGTGTAGGACGACCAATTTGACCTATAATGATGCCTTGAGACACTAATGCTAAAAAAAAACTTGGATTATTTATCTCAAATTTAAGAATTTAACGTTTAATAAATAATAAATACGGAAAATAACCAGAAGAATATTTTAAAATCTAAAAATACATACAATTAGTATTGCATTGCATGAAATTTCGTTTTTATATCAAAAGTCAGATATAATTTCCAAGAAAACAAAATAAACAAATCTTTACTTTTTTACCTGCGAGTCTTCCTACTGCTGTCGCTACTTCTATCTATTTGACTATTATTGTCATCATAGAGAGCAGCAACTTGGGAATCAATAGCTGTTACATCTTCGACAACTCTCTTCATCACAGCTCTCACAGTTCTAGGTTCAATTGTGTGCAACCAATCTCTAGTTTCGACAGATTTCCTTAACATTTGAGAAACTGCTAGTCCTTGAATTCGCACATAATGATTCAGCAAATTTTGAGCAGCTTCTTGAAAGTGATCGCACATTTCTGACATAGGAGTTATGTTTTCTGAAGATGTATATCGAGCAATATTGAAAAGATCGTCGGTTTCCTTGAGCTACAAGATATATAAATATATATTTATATATTATATATTAATTTTTTTATATTATTTATTTAGTATTTATATATTAACTTCACTTGTATTTTAACTTTAATATTGATATTTTTATGTATATTATATTATTATATAATTGACCACAATATTTTTGAAAAATTTTTCTATTTTTAAATACCAAATAATCGACGTGGATCTCTTTATAGTCAATGCACATTTTGCTAAGCAAAAGTAACAAGGTAGGTGGAAATTTTGGCACATCAGATCCATTGCAGAATCCAGCTGCTGTAGCTTTAAGATGATGCAAAAAACCAACTACTAATCCTTCTCTCACTTCATCCACACAAAAACTTTGCAGAAACTGTGTTTTTAGATTGAACGACAATCTTTCTGGCAAAAATTCCTAGAATAATTGTGACTAATTTAAATCTTTTTTTTTGTTCACTTTTACATTATTACATTATACTCTAAAGTTCAAGATAATACATAAATGGGCAGTTAAAATAAGATTAAAGTCTCAACCGGTATCTTAAAATCTATATATATGAAGATCTATATATGAAGGTTATTGAAAATATTCATTAATGTGAATAATTACAATAAAAAATCTAAAAAGCTGAATAAATAAATGAGATGAAAGAAAATACAAACTGATAAATCTTGTAGAACTCCTTTAATTTTTTCAATGATAGGTATGATGAGCATGGCTTGAAGTTCTGCTAAATTTCCATCACTATTCTGTGTGAATTTGGTGGCTAATATCTGCCTCACTTTCACTAAAGTCTCGTTTAAGTGTTGCTTCAAATTATGCAAATGATTGCGACATTGTTTTCGGCCAGCATTAACAATAATGTCGATCCCAATTCTGCAAAACAATTACTTTAATTTAATTTATTATTTTTTGTTTTATCATATTATACACACACACACACACACACACACAAAAGTGTGTCTTATTCGCTTGTGTATGTGTTGCAATGTTTCTTTGTAAATTCTGGCTTTTTATAAAACACTATCTTACAATAATTCGACACTTTATAAAATAGCTTTATACAAAGACTAATTTTATAAAAATACTGCAACAACATATATACTATTATTATATAAACTGCTTGTAGTCTAAATGCTAAATATTAAATTTTAATTTAAAATGTTGGAATAAAAAGAAAAATATTATTTCCCCTTGGGAGTATACTTACAAACATTTTAGAAATATTAAATATGCAGATGAAATAAAATTAATAAATAGAATAAATATACAATAAAAAACTGACTTTCATGCAATTTTATTTATTTAATATATTATATAATTAATAAAATTTTAACTTTTAAAAATGTTCAAAATAATCTATCCAAATACTAACTATGTGCACTTTTATTTTGATATTTATTCTACTTTAATTTTTATCAAACACATTTTCTATTCTATATTTCTTATTTATACATTTTATTCCAAATTACTTTTAATTTATTTTAAAGTTTTCCTATTTCTTCATCACCTGGCAAAGTCCTTTTCCTTGCATGATATATTCATTGCCTGCAGATCATGATGAAATCTGTCAAGAGCTCTCACCAAGAGTGCTGTATCACTCACATCTTCTACTCGTTTGCTCACTAAATCAAAATATTTTTTCATATTGCTCACAATAAATTTATTCAAATGATTTTCAGCTTTTATCTCAAAGTCATCAATTAAATCATTGTCTTCCAATAATCGATTTATGAACATATCGTTATAAGAAGCCACAATTAGACACAAGTTATTAAGGAATCTTGAAGAAGCCATGTCCATAAACTCTATAATGTCGTTTTCGCATGTATCTTTCAAGATTTCTAACTGTTCTGTTAACCTTCCTTCAGTTTGCGTCAAGAATTCAATGCATAAGGATTCAGCTGGTTCTTTTAATTTTAACAAAAGTTCGACAGTGTCAGCTAGAGCTTTAGTGGAAGTGTCTCTTTTATGAAATTGCAACCTGAGTTTGGATTTTAGTTCTTCCAAAATGTCTTCACAATCTTTCTGTATGCCTTGCAAGGATGGCATATTACTGTATTGATCTAGAACCCTTTGCGCGCGAACATAATCTTTAACTGCCTGAAATTAAAACATTTATAAATGAAGATTTAAGAATTGATATAAAAAAGAAGTTATATTATTATTATGGCTTATATACTCAAATATAAATAAACTTTAAATGCATACTTGCTCATACTTTTCTTCATTTATTCTATCTTTAAGATTGCCAGGCAGTTTGAAAAGAAACTGCAATTTTTTTAACAAGGTATGTACAGAGGACAACTTAGCAATTTGTTGTCTTGTTCCATGTAACGTTGAAGAGATCTGCTCTGAAAAAGAAGTGATGCTGTCCATATTTTTCGCCAAGAGATCCATACTCTCCTCCATTTCTTTAAAATCCGCTTTCATCTAAATTGTATTCAAAATTAAAAACAAATCTAGTGATTTTATAAATATAGGCTTACCTTACGAATAGTATCAGTGGCAGATATGAATTTATTGTAATTTTCGTATACCAAAGTCTGCATATCTGAATGTAAAATCTGAGTATTTTTTATAATCTCAGCTTCGTGATCCATAATTTGTTTTAATGTGCATTCCTATGTCAAAAAAAAAAAAATTAAATGATGCAATCAATTTTAAAAAATTAATATTTATAAGAAAATTAAATTAAATAAAAAAGAAAACAAAAAAAAAATAAAAAAAAATTATGTATAAAAACTTGTAATTAGCAAATGAAAGACACAATATACTAGGCCGCAGTAATTTTTATATATTGATGATATATTCTCTAGCGTATATTATTCTGTGTCTTGTCTATGTAAAATTTAATAAAATATATAATTCTTTATGTACAAAAATTTTTGAGAAAGTTACAAAAATAATTGATTTAAATAATTCTTAATTTAAATTTAAATTTTATTTAATTTATATCTTAATTATATATGTGTGTGTTATTAATAATTAGTTTTCAATACATTTATTACTTTTTAACCGATTCTTTAAAATATTTATTTAAATATTTATATTTTAATAAACTCACCTTTAATAATTTTTGAAAATACATGTCAGAATTGAAATGTTGCCCATTAATGTCATATGGATTGTTGACACTCTCTGCCATCTTTTAAAAATATTTTTTCCCAGGAATTAAAAGAAATTTTATTTAATTCTTATTCATCTTCAATTACTAATTTATTTGAATTCTTTGCTATATATATTATATATAAACGGATGATTTATATTGCAACCCTGAATATGAGACAATAACACTGCATATGAGACATAAATCTTAAATTTTCAAACTATTGTATTTTGTTTATCAGTAATTACAAGTATAATTACATTTTTTTTTTCTTTTTTATAATAATACTATATTAAAGCATTTCCAGGTATATTTTCCATTATCGTAAAAAGAAAACATTTTGATATAAATTTTTTAAATAAATATAAAAATTTTCTTTCTTTAAACAACAATATCAATTTTACTACTTACAATCTTTATTATATTATTTTATCTTGCTAATACTGCACTGACAAGTATCAACAATTATCAATCTGCTATCAAATTATCCACAATGACATTTACAGTTTACAGGTTAGATATTTCTCTCTGAACGTTGACGAGCAAAGCAACATAACCTCAATCGTCGCTGCAAGAAGTATACATCCAATTCTTTAATAAATTAACAATATTTTCTCTATAATTCAAGCCTTTTGCGAATTCTAGTAAAATAAATATTTTTGAGTGCTTTCTCAAATTATCCATCATTTGGAAGACTAAAATTTAGTAGCTTTATACATCTCTTTCTTGTTTAAAATATACTTTAAAATTGTGACGAAATAATCAGATAGGAATTACTCCACAAATTTTTTCATCAAACTATAAGAGAAGTAATATATAATCGATTTTAAATTCAATCTAATTTCTCGCTATCCTATCTATCAATAAAGTTTATTAAATTTTCTTGCAACTTAACCTCTTTCAGTATAATAAACAAGAAAAAAAGCAAAATAAAATTTATTTTAAAGTATAGATATTATAAAGCATAGAAACACACACACACACACACACACATATATATCTTTAACTTTCTATCCTATCTTTTATTAATTGTCAATTGTAAGTATTTTTAATATATTTTATAATTATTTTCAGCTGTAATAGGGTATACGGAAGAAACAATGCAAATGATGCAAAAATAAAATTTCTTTCTAAAAGTTTCTACAATTATGAGTTAATTGTTGTATTAAAGTGCACTGTGAAGAGGAAAAACTTGAAGACAACTTAACCTTTTAAAATCACAATCTTAATGTTAATTATGAAAGAAAAAGATTTGAAGATCTCTTGACGTTCAAGGATTACAATTTTAATCATGAGTTATAAAAGAGAAAGGATACAACAGTCACAATTTCAAGTTTAAACTATGAAAAGTTATGAGAAGAATGTGTGGAAGCTATTTGACTCTCTTTTAACAGTTATATATACAACAGTATAATATCAATTTAGAACTATTAAAAAGAAGAAACTTTTGTTTATAATTTTTGATTATAATCAAAAATATATTTTTAAAGCTACAACTGCAAATTATGAAAAGAAAGATTTATTTACATTCAAGGACAACTAATTTAATTATGAGAAAGAAGAATTTAAAAGTTACAATTTCTCTCAAGCTATAACTATGAGAATGAAGAATACAAAAGTTATTTGACTTTCGAAATTTACAGCTTCAAATTTGAATTATGAACTAAGTTCACTTGATTATTAAGAATTACAATATCACAACTATGCCACATCCTTGTGTCGTCTGTGGTCGTTCGCGCATGAACCCTAACAACCGCGAGGAAGAGTACGTGTTCTTTGGTTTTCCTGTGAACGATGAGCCTCGTTGCCGCTATTGGCTCGAGTTTTGCGGTCGTGAAGATCTTTACAAACTTACAAAAAAGCAACTTCTTCAACGTATGATTTGCTCCAAGCATTTCCAGCCCCAAGACTTTCTTAATGAATATTTAGATCGCTTAAATTATACTGCAGTTCCATCAGTCTATGATCCTAAGCAGAGTCTGTATAATATAACATGTGTTGTTTGCGGAAAAACACGAAGAGATCCACCTGCTGCAGATTACGATGGAACAACCTTCCATCATTTCCCTGGAGAAGAATTCCGATGCCTCAAATGGCTAGATTTTGTTGGCGTAGACTCTTATTACAGATTAACAAGGAAAGAAATTCTCTTTTGTTATATCTGTTCTAAGCATTTTGATCGTTCCCAGTTTGTTCCAGGATATAAGGGAAAATTAATAGAAAATGCTATTCCTAACATTCGTGATGCGGACCAGCTGGACCAATCAGAGCCATCTATTATCGATTTGCAACCTGAATTGAAACTTTCCACCTTTCCAGATAAGTGCAAAAAGGTGGAATCATTGTCTACTGAAGTACTGGAAAGCCAAGCTTGTGCGGCTTGTGGTCGGTTGAGATCCGATCCGAGAAATAAGATTGAACATTACAAGTTTCATCCGTTCCCGGCATATGAAATAGGTCGATGTTTACGCTGGTGTCAATTTCTAGGTCGCGAAGATCTGCTTAAAATGTCGCCCAATCAAATACGCAAGCTCGTGTTGTGTTCCAAACATTTCCAGACTAAGCAGAATTTCAACAAGACTGGTCCATGCGACGCAGTGCCTACAATAAAGGATATTTCAGAATGTGAAAATGTTTCCGAGCAAAATGAGGATGATCAGTACATTGAAGAAAATAATAAAGATCCTTCCAAAGCCTTGAAGCGCCCGGGCTCTAGGCCACTTGTATCCAGCAAGAAGCCCAAGGTTGACAATAAACCTGCACCACTGGCGAAAAAACGGGGGAAATCCCGAAGACCGACCTCTATTAATATTCCTAGACTTGATTCTAATAATACAGAGAATCAAGTCAAAAAATTACCTCTTCCACCCACGACCAATTGGAAGATTCAGTTGGGAGATCAATTTCAACCCATTACAATCAATAATGTTGCTTCAAATAATGTTGCAAATAATCTTCAGGGAAACATAAAAAAGATTATAGTGCCATTTACTGGAGATATATCGACGCTTGGTGCTCCGATACCAGTTCATAGTTTGTCGAGTATTCCCCCGGGACTGTTAATCAAAATAAATCTTCCAGAACAAGAACAACAACAGCAAAATCTCCAAAAAGCTTCAAGGATGAAAAAACAAAGCAAGACGAAAAATTTTACGAGTAATTCGAGCGAACAACAAATTTGGATGAAGAACAATCAAACTTCTGTTATCTTGCAAAAAACGAAGCAGAACCTGGACAAAAGTTTAGTTAAAATTTTATCAATGTCTACAGAATCTAATAAGGAGATTTTAAAATCTAATAAAGTACAAATAGAGAAAGAAAAGGCACCTTCGCACTCTTTGAAAATTTTGGAAGACAAAGCTGGGCTGCAGGTGAGTGTAAGTTGAACAAAATATATTCGCGACTAACGAACAGCGATTATATAAATATGCAATTGCAAATATATTCAAGTAAATTGTCAATTATAATTACAATTCATATTTCAATGATTAAATATTTGTCAAAAACACAATTATATATACACATATAACACTATATTTATAGATATAATAATTATATACATTAAATAAAGATTTGTAAATATATAATTTACTTTTATTTGCAAACCAGAAAATAATTAAAAATATTTTAGATAGTCAAATTCTCTCTTATAATAGTTAATTCTGCAATTAATCAATAACAAATATGATTTTAGATGATGTGTACATACATACATCCTTTTTTTTTATTGGTTAGGTAATGATTAATGATTAATTTGAAATAAAAGAAAATAAGTATTAGTTAATTAGAATAAATAATTCAAATATTTAATACGTGATATTGTATCTGTAATACCTCTGAATAAATAATAATTATTTATTCAAATAATTTTCAATATTGCAGATAAAAAAGAAACAGATTGGAAAAAAGACACATTTTGAAGAGTTGGATGATTCAAAAAAACATATGGTGAAGAGGAAGAAAGCAAGACCAAGAAAGAAAATTACGGGAAACATGAGAAGGACCATGTTTCCTATCAGAAGCGAGATTAGGCATTTCTTGAGAAAAATAGCACCGCTGATGCATCGCTTACCATCACGGGTCAGAGCAACATTGAAGCTATCGATTGTCAATATGGTGATCGACCAGCTTTGAAAATGCAGATATTTTTAAAAATCGGAATTCTTTCTTAATTTTGTTGATTGATAAAAATAGTCGAACAAGTTTTCGAAAAATTTAATTGAGATTTGGATTTGTTTCATTTTGTGGATTGAAAAATGCTCGGCAATTCTGAAATGTCGTTAAGTTTGAATTTATTTAATTTTCAATGAAATACTACAATCGACGAACTCTTCTATTCTTGTCGAAGTCCCGTATTATTTTTCAAAATAACATGGGACCTCGACGTCTTCTATTCACAGAATAAAACTATCATTGGCATTTTTTATTTTTAACTTATTTTTTTCATTTACAATACATGCTCATGCGTGATAATATATGTAATAGGAGTAATATACAATATGTAATAGGGGAGAATAACATAAACAGAGAATTCTAGTTTATTATATAAGTTTACAGCTGATTTAAAACAGTGAGATACATAATAGAGAAGTTTTGTTGTATTATTCGATATTGTTTAATGTCCCAAAATATTAATTCAAGGTTTTGAAATGTTTATTGAAAAGTTTTCTGCAACTTTTATTTATTTTTGTGATTCATGATATAATTTATAGTAAATAGTATTTATAATAGTATGCCAGGGGTCTGACGCACACGCTCATCTGCATCTGGTTCTTAATTGCTCGCGTAATTAAAGTTGTAATTTATAAGAGTTTTGTTTAAAAAATCATCTTGGATATCGTGAGCAATGAATTTTGATTCGACAACGCTGGAGAATTCAAAATGTCGAAAAGCAAGGGAATTTATTCACTTTTCATAATTTCTCATAATCTTTGTTTATAATGGATTTATATAAAAGAAAATATTTAATACATTTTTTGCACGTGCTTTAATTATATTAGTCTATCACTGTTAAAAAAATTTCGAAAATTTTGTTTCTTTGACAATGCTCGATATAAAAAGATATTGAAATAGCTTCAAAAAAAGAAAAAAAGTTAATTGAAAAAAATGTACTTTTATGGATAAATGTTTAATATGTATAAGTCACTTTATTGATTTTTTTTTAAACTTGCATAGTTTATGTATTTTAAAAATATAGAATTATCGATGTCTAGAGATAAAAAGAGAGAGAATTACTTGGTAAATTTTAAAACAGAGGATTTTTGCATTGAGTATAATCAACATCTAAGAAGAAATAAAGAACTATTATTTTATGAAAATTAGAAATAACGATTCTTTGTCTCTTCTTAAATATTACTCAAATTTGCAACATATAATAATATGAGAGAGAGAGAGAGAGAGAGAGAGAGAGATTGATTATATACTTTAGAGAGAGCGAAATTGTTGGAAGGAATAAAAATAAAAAGATATTACTTTATATATATTTTGAAGCATGTGAAATTAATGTTAGCTTTGTGAAAGTTAGCATTATTTTACAAAAAAAACTTTCACAGCAATATATTATGTATGTAAAATATTACTGTCTTCAAACATGATTATATAGAAGATAGGATAAAAGTAACTTATCCACGCACACGTACGCGCGCACGGCCCCCCCCCCCCCCTCCTCCGGCTCCTCACCCCTTCCACATATACAAAGATCTAGATCTTACATGTACTAAGATCTAGCTCTTCGAAATATGTAAAATATATAGTGAGTTTCAAAAAAATCGAAATAGCTCCTAATGAACATTTATCTCTGCGATTTATTAACAAATTGTAAAATTTTCACAATTAAATGATCAATGTTTGATAAAATCATAAACATTTATACAAAATATTATAATCCTAATATTTATTTTAACGATTTTAATGTAAATATTAAAATTAAAATAATGAAGTTTTTATTCCCGAATGATTTATAATAAAGTTTGAATATTTTAGAATTATATTCACATATTTTTAGCTTAATTAGCGCACAAGAAAAGTGATTAACTATACGCATTCTGTATATTTAATAATTATTTTTATACAGAACGTTCCATATTAGCATTTAAAAAATTACATTTTAAAATGTTTCTCATCCGAGGAAAATTTTTCTCTATTTTGGCTACTTCAAAATTTTTTCAAGCCTTTTCGATTTATTCCGAGCCGATCATTGAGTAAAATTTTTCTCGGCAAAAATGTTTTTTTCTTTTTTCGGAACGTAATCTTCTGTACAAAAAAATTGATTGTCATCTCTCTCTTTCACACACACACACACACACATATATATATATATATTAGTTAAAGAATTATTTTTACTATGCATTTATCGAATAATAATACAAATTGTAACAATAAAAAATATTAATGCAAATGAAAAACAAATTATTTTAAATATTAGGAAAAAGCCGATACAACACAGAACATTACAACATTGCGGCAATGTTGCAATGTTGCTGTAATAATCTGTGCTGTATGGAAACATACATGAATAATGATACTTGCGCACACACAGAATACAGTTATTATTTTGTATATATTAACTATACTTAAAAAAAAAAAAAAACCACTTGTCAACTCATTGATTGTGTGATTACGCACCTGAATAGCTCATTTCTCTAAAGGGCTGTGTTCCGATTCCCCACTCGATATTATAGTATACGTGACACGTGACATATACTATAATATCAGATGTACCCGGGTGGGGAATCGGAATATAACAAAGAATGATTAGCTTTTAATATCAACGAGCAAAAAAAATAATTAATTATGCATTGTATGTATATTCAATAATTAATTTTTATACAGAGCGTTTTATATTAGTAATATTTAAATTTTAAAAGATTATATTTTAAATGACGTATGTGTGTATGAAGTCTAGACGATATCATACATATAGGGCTGTGTTTCGATTCCTTAAGCGGGGAACACACACTTTTGCATAAGCGCATAATCATAAGCATATGGAAATTGATTGGTCAATTTCGTTATGCATAAGAAAATGGACCAATCAATTTTGAGTGCATCCATCGCGTAAAGCCCGTATCAGACCACGTATTGAAAATTGAGGTTCAAGATGCAAGATTGAAATTTGACCAATCAGAATAAAGAAATTTTAGTCCCTTTTGTTCTGATTAGTCAAATTCCAATCTTTAATCTTCAATCTTCAATTTTCAATATGTAGTCTGATACGGGCTTAAAGAATGGCCGCTTTCAGCAGAGAAAACCGTTTAGTAGCAATCGAATGCGATTGGTTCTTACTTTCAGAACCAATGAGTCAACGTCGAGTATTGACAAGATGATAACTGAGCGCTTTCTCTGCTGAATAATGTTGTAGCAAAAGAAAAACAAGAGTGAGCATTTGATGTTAAAAGTTATTGCACGTGAAAAAGAAATCCGACCTCCGACATGCTCCGATATGCTCCGATAGTAGTGTCATTATTGTATACTTATACTGCGATACGTAGGGCATCTCTAGATACATAAGCTCTGATTTTGTAAAATCAAAATATTGTTATAAATTTTTTGGAGGATTTTTACATAAATTGAATTCATATTCCACATCTCTGTGATATTCGACATGTGGTGTCTTAAAGGACATGAAGGTATATGTGTATAATTAGGAATGAAGAAATTTTATATTTAATTTTTATATTTTAATGTTTTATATTAAAATATCTAAATTTATTAATACAATTAACTCTCTATTTTTATAAATAAGAAGTAAATATATATAATAATGAATTAAAGAATTCAGAAAAATTCAGTTTTCTCAAGAATAAAAAGTCAAATGGTAAATTAATTAAAATTCCCAATATGTGTGTGATTTGAAAGATTCTAACCCTGTTTTACAATTTTATTTTCTTATAATTTAATGATTTTTATCAATAACAAATGTTGAAAATTTATAATTTAACCTTACAGGTCTTTTCGTTTATATTTTGCCAAATCAGAAGAAATCCTTTGGCAAATCACAGAGTGACATCAAGCTGGAAGAAGATGCCACAATTAGTGAACTCCATGCAGTGATTTCTGTAGAATCAACAAAAGAATCCGATGTAAATCTGTATTTATTAATCTGCTCCAATATATCTCTTTCAGAAAAATATCATCAATAAGAACGTTAATTGTTTTTAGGCACGATATAAATGTGTTATCAGCAATATATCTACATATGGAACAATTGTTGTAAGAGATAAGGAGAAGAAAAAACTATATGCAAATGACAAATTTATTTTGAGATCTGGCGATATAGTGCAATTTGGTCAGAAATATACTTTTGTGTAAGAATTTTATAAAATAGTCTATGTTTTTGTACAATCTTTTTATTTATGTTGTATATATATATAGGATGTATTATAATTTGTGTCCATGAATTTTTGTCTGTGATACTTAATAAAAAAGAAATTATTAAATAAATGTCACCTTATCAATGCCGTTCTTTACACAGATATGTGTCCGTAAACCGTGCACTAAGTTGAATATAGTAATGCACATTATTTGATGCGTGGCTCATGGACATATGCTCGTCTAAAAAATGGCACTGATTGAGTGATTTTTATTTAATAATTCTTCATTGAAGTTTCTTTTTGTTAAATATTTCAAAGAAAATGGTTTAGTACTATTTGATTTATTTCTTATTTAGAAATAATGCTAAACCGTTTACAAACTAGAACTGTCGCGTCGCTTGATATAATATAAGCATAGATGTGAATTGTGATACATCCTTTCTCTGTGTGTGTGTGTATATGTGTATGTGTGTATGTTTGTGTAACTTGCATAGTGTGTATAATATTTATTATATATATAATATCTTTTTAAATATAATTTTCTATACATATAATATTTAAATAGTTATTAATATTTAAAACTATACTGAATTTTTATATATGTATATTTGTTATTAACCTAATTTTTTTAAATTTTTGTAATTAATTTTTACAACAAGTTCTTTTTTGCAGTGCATTGTGCCATTTATTTGTGATTGTGAGATCTGGTTTAAATGAAGAAGATACTGAGGGATTAAGGAATATTACAAATTATTTAGGAGGAGTATTATCTGAAACTTGGGATACTTCTTGCACACATTTGACAGTAGCTGAAAGTGTTTTATTTACTACGAAAGTAAGATTTTCTATAATTTTGTATAAATCTTTTTCATTACTGAAAATCATAATTCAATAAGTTTTTTGGAGAGTATATTTTGTTGTTGATGTATTATTTATAATACTGTTTTATAAATTCGTATACCATACATTTTCTAAGCAATAAAAGTTAAAAAAATTTGATTTTACACAATATGATTTTATACAATTAATTTTGATTAATATATATGAAGTTTAAAAGAGCATTTACATAAAAAATTTTGTTAACATTATTATAGTGAATACTAATTTTATGTTGTGACTTCTTAATTTGAACACAAAATTATACAAGAAATTTTATTTACAAAAATATAAAAAAGTTAGGCAAAAGACAAATTTATTCGTCGATTTTCACTTGCACTTATTTTGTGTACAGTTAGCTTGTGCATTGGCCTCTGCCAAGCCTATTGTCACAATTATGTATTGGGAAGCAGTAAACATAGCTATTAAAGAATCCAAAGAATTACCAAAAATTGAAGATTTTCTACCAAGGGTAAAAGAGGAGTGGCTGAAAGTTTGTTCAAGATCGTTTTTACCAAACGAAAAACGTAAAACATTATTCAAAGGCTTGTCATTTGTGCATTTTTGCGCAAAGCAATACTTTACATATGCGCAATTAATTATTGCAGCAGGTAATGAATTTTATTATTTCTGAGAGTTTTGCATGCAGAATAAAACTTTGTATATAAAAATAAGAAAAAATGTAAATACGTGATTTATATATATATATATATATATATATAATATATATATATATTATTGTTTAACATTTTACTATATATTTTTTAATTATTTTAATATCTTGTAATAAAATTATATTTAATTAATTTTCTTTAATGAGTTTAATTTTTTATATTTACACTCTTTTATTAATATGCTCAATATTTTCTCTTTAATTTATAAATATTTTCAAGTGGGATTATATATTTTAGGTGGCAAGTCATGTGTGTATCCCACAAAGAGACCTTTGAGTCCTCGAGATCTCACTGCAAGAAATGCTATTGTTATACAGCAACCTGCTAATGATTCCTCACAACTAACTCAAGTTATTGCAGTTGATTATCCTATAATTTGTAAGTGATCAAATATTATTATAAGAAAAGAATGAGAGAGAGAGAGAGAGAGAGAAAGTAAAAATATATATATATATATATATATATATATATATATATATATATATATATATATATAATGAATAGAATAAAACAAAATAACTTTCCAATATTGTAGATTCCAAATTACAAGCTATCAAACGTAGAATGATTTCTGATACGGAAATTCCACTTGCAATTCTATATTGCACTATGACAATGTATTGTAATCCCAAATTTGATTTTGCTACATTTGTAAAATTAAAGACGCAAATATTTTCTCCATCTGACATGATAATAACCGAGGATACACAAGACATTGATAATGCTGCTAAGAGACAAATCGAAAGAAATATTATACCTGAAACTTGCGATTCTCAAAATAATCAAAACATCTTAAAAGAAACTTACTTTTCTAATGAGGACGAACAGAGAGATACATATAACGCTAGTAAGAGTAATATGATGAAAGACAAGCAGAACGTCAATAATAGAGAAAACAAACGCAAAATAATTCCCGAGACTTGCGACTCTCAAAACAATGAGCATAGTTTGAAAAAAACTCGCTTTTCTGACGAAAATGAGCAAAGTAATATTTTCAGCATTAGTAAAGATGGCATTGGGATGAAAAATCAAAACAATGAAAATAATATAAAAAATATATGTTTTTTAAATAAAAACCAACAAAATAATATTTGTAATAATAACGAAAATAATATTGTGAACAATATTTTCTATAATTCAATAGTTTCTAAAAAAGTTAATAAAAAATCTCAAATTATTCCTGAGAGTTGCAATTCTTTAGAAGAAAGTGTTAGTAACATTTTTTCTGGCAAAAGCGATAGTAAGCAAGCTGAGATTATTTTCGACACTGGTAAATCTAATGAAAAAAATATTCTAAGGAATCTTGCTATGGAGAAAGAAAAAAATGTTGAATTGCAAGAAAAGAAAGTTTTTGTAGAAAATAATTCGATTCTTGCAAAAAATTATAAAAAAGATATTTTGGAAGAAAATAAATATGAATTTCAACAGTTGGAAAATGTGTTTATAAATAAAGATAATAGTTCGACTTTTAAGAATAATAATTTGAATCGTAAAGAAAATTTAATTGTTGAAAATGATAGTTTAAATGATATTAATGATAAATTGGAAAGTGCGAGATGGCAAAGCTCTAAAAATTCGGAATATCCGCGAATTGTATCGATAGAAGAAATTAGTAACAATGAAACGTATATACAGCGAGGAAAAGAAAAAAGGATATTGGGAAAGAATTGCTTTACAGTTGAAGAATCACAGAAATTATTGAAAGAACAAAAATTAGAATCAGTCTGTAAATCTGACACAAATCAAGAATATAAAATAGTAAAAGAAAATGAAATACAAAAAAAGGATTACAGAAAGGAAGAGCCTAAAAAAACAGTGAGTTAATTAATAATAATTGAAATCATTATTGGCTATAATATATTATTATATTTATATAAAATATAATATCTACAATGTTTATAGGGGGCTATCTGGTACGAAAGATATGTAAACCAAGAATTTACGAATGAGATACTTCGGAAAGATATACCTCGTGGCAAAAAATTCATAAAGGTTTGTAAGAATGTTATCCTTAATTACAATACTTAATGTAATATTATTAAATATATATTAATGTGTAATATCATTTAATTATACATTTATATATTTTTACTTTTTTCTTTATGTTTGCGCGCAATATACATATTGTTATATAATTGTTTTCTTATATATGTATATTGAAAAAAAGTAAGTAATCTGGTATAAGAGAAAAGAAGATTAATAATTTTTTAAATTAATTTAGAAACCCATTACGATCCCTAAGAAGATACTGAAGGCGGACGACTTCGTCTTGTGATCCAAGTACGTAATTTTATTATAGAAAAAGAATTTAATATTATAAATATTAAAATAATTTTGTGCATATGTATGCGTGTGTACGAAGATCTTTTTTTAAAAATATTTTCAAGTACTATATTTTTTAGAAATTTATTTTAGTTTTACATTAGAAATATTGTTACTTTTAAAAATTTATTTCTGATAAACACAGATCATGTAAATTAATAAAAATATTTAAACATATCGAAAAATAATACAAATAAATAAAAAAATGTAATTTATTACTTTTAAACAAAAGAATCTAAATTTGATTTATATGTGCAGAATTCGTATTTTAAAACTTGAAATGAGGATACTCATGTGCGCATATATATGTACACTGTTGAACAATTAAGTTTTGACACTCGCTTTGCATTTCCGAACGTTTGATCCGTTTGTGCTGCCATTTTAGGATGTTATTCACAATTCGATACATGGTGCAAGTTTCAAATTATTTGGTTTAATATAGTTAATGATATACAATCACACAAAGTTGTGTTACAAAATTTGGTTTAAAAATCGATGTAATGAAAAGAACGCTTGACAACACACCAACATTAAATTTTACATATATATATGTATATATGTATGTGTGTACAACGAATCTCTATTTTAAATAATGATTCCTAATTATTTCAAACAATTTATAATAATGTAATATCGTAAATATATATACGTTCTCACCTTCAAAATAGCACAAAAAAGTTCAATCAATCACATTACATAAAAATTGATATTATAGTGTAATATAGGATTTCAAAATTAGAAAAATTTTTTTATAATTTTTTTATAGATATAAATAAGTAATATATATATATATATATATATATATATATATATATATATATATATATATATATAATAAGTATACATATACATATGCCAACATATTAGGCATAACATTGTCAACAATACATATTATATATTTTTTTCTGTGATATTTTTATGCATATAATGCTTAATACGAAATTAAAATTAAAATTTTATAAAATCATGTATTAACTTTATTTATAAAATTTTGGGACAAAAATTTACTTTGATTATGTAAACTAAAACTTCTTTCAACTTTTATAAAAGGAAGATACGTATTTTTACATAAAATAATATTTGATTTTATTGATCATCTATTCAAGAAATAATTCTTTTATCGCATTAAAACTATTTTGATTCTTTTTTAAATTAAATTAATTATTGTCACGGCGATAAGCGAATTATATACTACGTTTATTTAAATTTACAACTCGGAGTATTTTTAATCACATAATAAAGAAATAAAAATATTACAACCACAATAACAAGTTTAAATCTGCATAGTTTGTTGTTATAAAAATTCTAGCAATTTTGAATCGATAAATCAGTTGACCCTCTATTTTTCTAATAAATGAAAGAATAACTTGGAAAAAGAATTGAGAGGGTTTTGTAAGGGACAGAAACGCGAATGTGATGGAAGAAAGCTTTAGTGTGGTTCAGGTTCTTTATTCATCTGCATCACGTGCGCATCGCACGTGAATTCGAGCGATTATGCAAATTTCGCATTAAAATGCATTCTATCAAAATCTTCCGACTATTCGGCGAAAGATGACACGAAAGGAGTCGTGACGCTTTTACATTTACGCCTGTGGTTTACTCTCCCATCTCCTAATTCATTCAGGGAAAGAAAGAGAGAGAGATGGAAAAAATGTCCTATTTTAAATACATCGGAGAAATATCCCGAAAATTAGGGATATACGCATATATATATATATATATATATATATTATTTTTCTAAGAAAATAAATTTATCTTCCGCCGAGAAGGCTGCTATTTCGCTATTAATAATAGATACAAGAAAGATTTTGCTTTGATTTGCCTTTCGACGCGCTAGTTGTTGTACATTTGTTTACGCAGAAGCTTCATCGATTAGCTGGTCGAAGAAAGTTCTTGTTCGAAACTTCGCTGAGTTGTACAAAAGATTGTCGATGAAATGCTGGCTGATTTCCCACGACTGACTTTTCCTCGTAGAGAAATTTGTTTACGACGAAAAATTGCGAATGTCCGTCCCTTAAAGGAGACATTGGTGATGCAAAGTTTCTTGTTTAATACAATAGAATTATAAAATTTTAGTTATTATTTTTAATATTTCATTAGTGATAACATACTTTATTAATTATAATGATAAATTATAACAAATCACTCATTATATAAATGAATTACTCATCATTATTATTATACACTCTATTACACATATAAATATTTTGCAATATATATTGAATGCATTTGCACGAACTTTTCTGATTATCTAATATATAACAATTTATTGTATTATATATGAGCAAATTATAAAAATAAGCTATATATGTATATATATATATATTCTTTTATACTAAGTGTCCAAGGATAACATGTACGCGTACACATCCGCTTGCATGCATGCATGTACATCCTCACACACACACACACACACACACACACACACACACGCGCGCGCATACAGACATTTTGAATTTCTACTTATTTAACTAAGAAAACAATTCTTATTTTTTGTTTCTTATATCTTCTTTAATTTGCTGTATTTAATTTATATATATAGTATATACAATATATGTACACATTATAAAAATAATCTATATATATATATACATATATAGCTTATTTTTATGCAATAAATTATTATATTGTATATTAGATAACCCGAAAAGCTCGTGCAACTGCATTCAATATATATTGCAACATATATTGCAACATATTTGTATGTGTAATAGAGTGTATAATAATAATAAGTAATTTATTTATATAATCAGTGATTTGTTATAATTTATTATTATAATTAATAAAGCATGTTATCACTAATGAATATATATAATATATTATAAATCTGTACAGAGGAAAAGAGAGATCCTTTCTTAGAATTCTTTTTATTCTTTATACTCACGATCCCTTTTCTGTCGAGTCTTCGAATCGTCATCGTCAATCTTTCGGTTTTTCGCGAAAAAATACATATCGATGATAATCGATATATAGCATGAAGAAACTTTCGGAATGTTCGTTTCCTCGTTTAGAAAACTGCAGACGAAGAAAGTCGAGAATATCGTTGACTCGCAAAGGGTGTGATGGTGGCAGTTGAGAGTTGACTTATGACAAAGCGCACAAGAAATCTATTGCGTTCGAATAAATATATATCAGCTCTCCAACTAACATAAGTTTTTGCGTGCAATTTTTATCTGCACACATGGACCATTCGGGGAATAGATCTTTCTCCATAACTTCTTCCCGCGCTAATAAAGCTGATATAAAGCGGATTTTTCTCGAGCTCTCTCAATTTCTCGCGTTGCGAACATTTCTATGATTCGGAGAGAAAATATCTTCACTTTTATATACACCTATGAATACAATATTATATAATTATTTTATTGTTTACTGAACATTGGTCATAGTTTAGATAATAATATTATATTTGATGAAAAAACGATACTCGTGTTTCCGATCACATTTTCAACGGATCGTTTTAAGTGGATACTATAAATCTTATTGTTACTATATTGTGCCATGAATATCTCGGAACTAATAAGTAAGATTTGCCGATATACAGAGGACAAATGTTGCGTTCGACGAATATCTTCCATGTTATTAGCAGCCTGGAATCTGATCCTGTCTACGACAGCAACAGAATCAGACCAGTCTCCCTTTGAAGGAACGGATTGGCATGCGGGAGAGCGGCGTGGGTGAGAGAGCGTATATCCTGCTAATTACGATCTCGGATTTGCTTGTGACGTTAGATGTCTTGAACAGAACGTCCGTTCCTTGACAGATAGATTGAGTTGCTTTTCGCATTATATTAGGGCAATTAATAATAATTGCCTTCCCGTCTTCTGATCTATAAATCGTAATAAGATCCCATCATGTAATCTCAGTTTAAAATAACAATTCTTATCCTTTGATCGTTGATAAAGAAGGCTAGAGATATTGGATAAAAAAATAGATATCAAGTTGAAAACGTTAATGTATTGTATAATACCATGAGATTACAAAGCATATAAATATATAGATATTTAAGTAAAATCTCATTGTCAGTAAAAAAAAATATATATATATATATAGACACATAAAAAGGGCGGTCCAGTAATTCTATCTACATATACACGAAATATCTTAACTTTAAATGACAATTTTTTCACGATAAAATTCTATAGAGCGGCAAATTCTAAGGGAAAAAAGAAAAAAAAATGTATATTCCAAACTAATAATTTTCGAGATATTCA
Organism: Polyergus mexicanus; assembly: GCF_030449975.1. NCBI lineage: Eukaryota > Metazoa > Arthropoda > Insecta > Hymenoptera > Formicidae > Polyergus > Polyergus mexicanus. The sequence goes on from NW_027223347.1 coordinate 2,929,240, forward strand.
ATTTTTAAGTTAGCAATCGCGATATTGTATTATATTTTGATCATTATAAAATGTGGAATATGTAATTTTGACACGTTTTAATCCTCGATTATTTTTTTATAATTTTTTATTTTCACTATTTCGACTACTGTATAATAATATATTGTTCTTTATTATTAATAATATAAACGAAAACAGCATGTGTGATCGATAAATTTATGAAAAAAATCATGAAGCTCAATTCTTGCCATTTGCGGACATTTGTTTGCGAGATAGACAGGCCTGCGAAATTTATTCGCGATCTGGAAATCTCCACCTCGTCTGTCAGCTACGACCATGAAAATCGGGAAAATCTACCAGCGCGGAAAAAAAAAACTCGCGAATTCGCGAGATTCGCGATGTTGACGTGTCATGAAAAATGAATATGACGGGCATATTATCTTGATTATCTTGATGTTAATGCGGATTAATTCGATGGCAGCAATCTATTTAAAATTTATAATAAGGGATAAACTTTTGTCCTATACATATTTCTTTCCCCGATGTTTAATTTATGAAAATACGAATCAATTAATTTTAATTCGAAAAGTATCGATTATTATGATTGATAATTATGGTTGATTGATACCTCGATCTCTTTGGTTAAGAACAAAATTTATTATGTGAATAAAAATAAATTAATATCTTTGATTATGCTAATAATTATAATAATAATCTTTAAAAATATATAGACAACGAAAAATATGTCAATAAAAAATAATGATCAATGATAAAATTATCACGCGCGCGTACGATTTATCTACATAAATCTACAACAGATTTCTCTAACTTTATTGTGTATGTATGTGTGTGCAAATCTTGAGAAAATTTAATTTCGATACAATATATATGGGGGGAAAAAAAAAAAAAGAAAAGAAAAATTTCACTGTCAATTATTTTGTGTTAATTTAATTGTTAAAGCTTGATGGTTTATTTTTGGAATATTAGAATAAGTAAAATGATCGGCAAAATAATTTCGAGATTCTCATTCGCATTTTCTCTCTCTTCGCACCTCATCAAATATTTGCGCGACTTTTTGCGCCTTAATGTATCCGCCGGATCTCTGCGTTTGTTGTACTTGGGAATTTGTGGTTCCGCGTAACTTTATTCGTCTTTAGCGAAGGCTTAAACTTTGCTTCTCTTCACTTCTCTTCTCTTCTCTTCTCTTCGCAGGAAAACTTCCTTGGAGGAAACGTTAACGATGGATTTTCTGAGAGGATCAATAAACAGCGCGTTTTCTTCTTCGCTTTTTAATAAGCGATTGATCGATATTGTGATTATATATATGTGTATTTGTATGTGTGTGTGTGTGTGTGTATGTGTGTGTGCGTGTGTACGTGCGTGCACGCGCGCTCACATATTTATCTAATTCAACAAATAGAAGAGAAGAAACAATATTGATTGAATAATTAATTCAAAATAATGCAATCCGTGTTATTTTTCAATTTAACGCATTTTTTTTCACGTACAAGTGCATGATACACAAGGAAAGTAAAATATGAAAAGTAATTTACAAAAGCTCTCTTATGCATTTATATACACGCAAATTTCACTCATGCACATGATATAAACATTAACGCCCCCCTTTCACGCTCTCAAAATTAAATCGTTTTATTTACAAAAATATTATTATACTTATTTTTAACTCATTACGCAGGCCATACAGATTATACTATATAAACAATTTTATAATTAGTAACAATTATATAATTGCTAGTAATTGTTAGGTAATAATTAGTAATTAATAATTTTTACATAATAAATTTTTATATAATCGTTGATTTTCTCTCTCTCTCTCTCTCTCTCTATATATATATATATATATATATATACATATACGCACGTTACGATTATTTATACTTTTTAAAAGTCTTTGAATTAATACTAAAATAATCAAAACATTGAAGTATTATTATTATAGATCATTATTTATCTATAATTTATTAATGCCTAACAATTATAATTATTTTTAATTTTATATATATTATTTCTCTATAATATATAAAAAATATATATAAGTAATAAAATCTTTGTTTTAAAAATGGAATTTTGGCCGATAGTAGATTAATTTTCTAACATTGTTATTTAAAGTTATTTACATTGACATTTATTGCACTGACGAAACTTTCTTTGATTATCGCTAAATCGCAATCACACAAAATACGCATACATATCTCATTAATGAGATAAAAATTGTATATTTATAATTATAAGTATTATATAATATTCGCATGCACACACTCACATATACACAACACACACAGTATGCATAATAGCCTCTTTGTACATCAAAAATTTCCTTGTCAAAATGAAACTAATGTGTGTGATTTAAACAAGATATTTATCGATATGTTTGGATATATTCTCTTTTCTTCGAGAAAGTTAACTATATATATGTATATGATTATATAAAGCTACTTTAAAATACATAAAATTATTATTATTTTTCCCCGTTTTAAGATTAATTAAAAGAATAAATAATTCTAAGAACATATTAAATTATTCACGATAAAGTTTAAAGAGGATAGATATCAAAAATTTTAATTTGTTTTTAAATGTCTCTCTTTAATACGTATTAGTTTCTTCTTAACACATTCTTTCTTCTTATAAATTCTTTCTTAAACAATTAATTCTTTTTCTATTATGTAAAATTATATATATATATATTTTTTTTTCTAATTATATGTATTAAAAGCTACCAGATCATAATTTAAAAATATTAATTTAGCTGCAATAAAACAATTACCTATAATTCTCTTTATGAAAAATATAACGAATATTCCTTTAATATTCATTTAATTGGTTATAGACACTATATGTTTAACTTTTTATTATTTTTGGTACATTGTTGAGCAACATTTTATGAGAAATTAACGCCTAAGGCTCGCGCGAATTTACAGAAACTAATGCTATTTCTAATAAAATCAAAAATTTATTATGATTAAATATATTAATTTTTTTTTTTTTTTTTTTGGTGCGCATTATAATTTTATCCGAGGCAAAAAACATATTGTATGCGTGCACAACCAACGTTAATTAATTAATTAATTCTCATTTTATGATAGTTAATATATTAATGTACAAGAATGTTAAAATTTTCGAAAAATTGACAAAATTTTTCTCCGAGTGTTGCTAAAAACATGGGCGATAGTAACAAATATAATAATCTCTGAATCAAATTAAAATTAAAAATTGAATTAATTTTATAATTCTAAAAAGAGTTTCAATGATCGAATGAATCAAATTGCTTTGGTATCATTTATAATTTTATACCGATTCAATCGGATAAAAGAAATGATAGATATAAACAATAATAAAAATACGAATCTTATGTTAATAAATTAAAAATAAACTTTATGAAACCCCATCTGTATAATCAATTTGTCTGATCGATTTAATATAATCAATTTGATTAAATAAACATTTTAATTCAATTTCTATTTATGAATTGATAGAACAAATATTGGAAATATTATAAATGGAGAAAAATATGTGGAAACAAATATTCTAGGAATTCTCTGTCAATGCCTTTACGGAAAGAGATTTCTTTACATGTTTTTACATTGCAATTAATTATTATCGATCGCGATCAAAGACTACAATCTCGAGTCAATTTTATTATTGCGAATAACCTGCTGCGAAGAATTTTCACGGGCAATGCAATCGCGGACAGCTTGCAGAACGATGCCTATCCGCCGGTCCAAGGCGTTTAGATGGGGTTCCCATAAAACAGGAGCCACGGGATCTCTCGCCATGCTCTGCCGTATAGCAGCGCTAAGTCGTATAGGCCCGTTGTGAAAGCTGCAATCAAAATTAAAAATTATATCGATAAAGTTTTATGTATATATGTGTGTGTGTGTGTGTGCGTGCGTGTGTATATATACGCACACATACATATATATAAATGTTTGTATACATATAAAACTTTTGATGATTATATTAAATAATAATAAAAGACAAAAATATAGAATTTGATTAATATTTTATAAAATGTGTAAATAATATTAATAATATTATACAAAGTTTTATATAAATATATAAAATAATAAATTTTATATACATGTATTGGTCTCGAATTTATCTGCAGTTGAACTTTGAATATTAATTAGTATCCCATGTAAATGATATTAATAACTTTTGACGTTAATAACTAATAATTGTGTTACTGCGTTATGAACTGATTCGAATCATTCAGCCTCCAATGAGCATTGTGAGTGAGATTCGTCAGTAATATTCTGCTGCACTGAGTGAGATCAATAGCGATGAGAGCGATTGATTCACACGTGTTTGTTTACTGTATTTATTATGCACAAAGTCGCTCGCATTTGCCATTATAGCATTGGCATTTCGATTTTTTGGGTATAGAGCGCATTGGAGGTAAATATGAAATAAATTGTATCAATTTACGCGATTCCAATTATTTAGGTATCCTGTATTTTTAATTTTCAATTTAATTGTAATTGACAAGCGATACTCCGGTAACTTTTTTTTTTTTTTTTTTTTTTTTTTTTTTTTTTTTTTTTAAGGAAATATGTTTGCCACGTGTCCGCACTATACACAATATATTCTGCATGTTTTGCATCAATTGCGATTGCAATCAAACATTGCAAGTATGTCATGAGATTCTCGAGAATCATCGAGAGATTGTTGCAATAGATTAACGCAAGTTTATGATTGTTATAGAATTGAGAGAGATATTTGGATAATGATAAGTTCATAAATCTTATATGTATATGTGTATATATATATATGTAATATTATTCTTTTGAGATTACTTAGCTTAAATAGAAGGAGAATTCGCGCCCTATTAAAAATATAAATTAAAAATATTTATTTTATTCGATTATACAGAAACTTTATACACTTTTGTTTTTATATATTATTTTTATTTTCAGAAGAATATTCGGTTCAAATCAATTAATAATCTATATTTTTATATTAATTAGATGATTATTTTTTTCAAATGCAAATCTGTTTTATGTATTTCACATAACACATATAATTTTGCAATAAATATATATGCAAGAATAAAATTTTAGCTGCTTAAATAGCGATATTTAAGTCAATTTATAGAATCTTTTTTTTTCTCTCGACTCGGTTGTACCAATGTTATTTTAGCTTCAAGCGAGACTTAAAACTTTTGGCAATAATCAATGTTATTTGGCTTTTGGCTTTAGGCCTTAGGCTATAATATAATTGTTAATTAACTTATAGTCTAAAGCCTAAAGCCAAAAGCCACATAACATTGATTACGGTCAAAAGCCAAAAGTTTTTAAGAGAGTTTCACTTAAAGTCAAAATATTTAACATTGGTGAAAAAATTGTTTTTGGAGGACACTATCATGTATTTTATTCGAAGCGAGATAATATCGAAAAATATCAGCTCTATAAATATATGTATATATATATACACACGTATATTAAAATATATGATGTTAAAAAAATTAAAGAATTGGAATAAATGATGATTTTGTTTGATATTTTCTTTAGAAAAAATCGATTTCAAAAGAATTTTCTATCATTAAAAGATAACGCATTAAAGATATGATACTCTATATATACAATAGAAAACACAGAGAAAGAGAAAAGGATATCTCTGCGTTATCTTTTCATAATAGGAAATACCTTGTGTACGCTTTCTTGAAATCGACTTTTTCTAAAAAAAAATATATCAAACAAGATTATCATTTATTCGAATTCTTCAATTTTTCACATCATATATTTTCATAATAAGTTGCAAATTAATGTTCTAATCAACTTAACTCTTGCAATTATATGAGGAATATACAGGGTATCTCTAAAGTCTGAGCCCATCCCTATAATTGTGCAATTTGTAAAGAGTTTAATTTATAAAAAAAACTTTTTTTAATCTATTAAAATAATCTTATACTCTCCTAATTAAAAAATTATCATTTGTTATAATATAAATAGTTGTAAAGTTATTCGATATTTTTATTAAATATGTTTAAATTGATCAGAGAAAGTCTGTTGTTATAAAGTGATACGTGAAGCATGACACCTTTTATAATCTTGTAGAATAACTTATAAGAATTTAATTTTATACACACGCGCGTTGACAATGAGAGCAACCAGGTAAACAAAAGTCACGGGATGAAAAGGCTATTCGATCTCGAGGCTCATCCTTCCTCCTTAATCCTAAAAGAAAGTCCTCCGAGGACTCCCCGGTGAGTAGCCAACCGGTGGCAAAGCAAAGTACTTTGAGAGAGTCTTTTATCCAACGTGACGCGGCCACGTTGTGCGCATATATATGTGTGTGTGTGTGTGTGTGTCACCTCGTATAAATAGAGCCCAAGTCGAGTGTCTGCTCAAGCCGATACTTTATTCATTGGCAGTCCCATCAACCCTTCCACGAGGCTTCCATTATCGTTCTGAAAGCTTCCGACCGCCTGGTTGTTGATCTAAAAACCCACGTTCGCTCCGAAAAGCGTCTCGAGGCCATTATCAATCCGGAAAAAAAACTTTCGAACTCGATATTGTTTTCTTGAAAAAATATTTAATTAATTACATATTGAAAAATTATTTTCACTCACATCAGCCGCGATCTGCTCATTTAGAGATAGCCCATTATTGATCTAAAAATTATTTTTATTGTTTCGGAAAATTTGCAACTATTTAATTTTTAATTGCTGGCGAAGCAAGTAATTTCACTTCATTGTTATCGTAATTACGTTGGTCGATCGGGCGATCGGTCGACGTGCAAAATGTAGAAAACGAATTAACAAAAGAAGTCACAATCACAGCGGTTCATGGGACGAAACAGCGCAGCAGGAAGCAATTATTCTGTAATAACGCGTTTAATAGGCGTGTAGGTTTCTTTAATTCTGCGATGTATTTGCGTGCGCGCATGTGGATGTGTATATGTGTTTCTATTTGTTTTTCTATACAAATGGACAAATTTAAGATGTTTATGTTTAAAACGGGTGCTTACACATTTTAATTTTTAGCAGCAACTATTTAAAATCCTATCTGTAATATATTTTTGATTTTTTATATTAATCATATAATTTTTAAATTTTTATGATTTGTAGAATCATTACGTATAATTCTCTCTCTCTCTCTCTCTCTCTCTCTCTCTCTCTCTCTCTCTCTCTCTGATACGATAATTATTATTATTTTTGTTAACAATAAAAATAGCATAGTGATTTTTTCTGTTAACAAAAATAATATATCGTAGATAAAAAGAAGAGAAAAAAATTGTAGTTTTATTTATTTAATAATAAAAAAAAAATATAGCCAATGCATTAATGCATTAATAAGCATTTTGAGTGGGTAAGCATGAGAGAAGAATCGCGATCTTCCTTTCTATCGCGAGATTAAAAACTAATAGTTAGCTAATGGTCTATTGATATATGTATAATTAAATGTGTCAAATAAAATATCCGATACTCTCGTATATCCAGTGTACTATTTCTTTCACGAGAGTACATGTCTCGCGTAAATTTTTCCAAAAGATCTTAGCAGAAATATTGAACTTGAAAATTTGATTCTCTATGATTTATGTGAAGTTTTATACACATACGCATGATCTACTTATATATATATATATGTAAGAATATTATACACGTAAGCGCATTTAAATATATGCGTGTATGCGAATGTGAGAATTAAAGGATTTATGTAAATATAATGCGATAATATACGATTCAAGAGATCCTGCATTTTTTCACGCCCCCCTCTTGAAGAAAGCTGAAGTTTGACACGCATATGATAGAAATATGAGAGCAATTGTATTTTTAATCGTCGATTCTTCAACGAAACGCACATGATAAACGGTGTCTGTCGATCGGCCAAATTTCCAATTCAGAATAGTCGACAGTAGAATTCGGTTGCCATGAATTCGGTCCTATCGGGGGGAGGGGAAAAAAAAAAGGAACCGGCAAAAACTTGGCGATAAGGCCAATCTGGGGATTGGGCTTTATCAGAATTGTCAGGGCACGATCGTGAATCTTCGCTTTGATGCGGATTCATGTTTTTTACGGGCGGCGCGATAAAATTCGTTGCTCAGCCGGCTGATGAAATTTCGCGGACGCGCAATGTGCATCGAAAATGGAAAACCGATAAATATAATGTCAAGAGGGAGATTACAACACGCAGGATACGGAATTAAAAAACGCTTCTAATTTGAATCGTTCGTTTCTGCGTCATCGATACCATCTAGTTCACTCTAATCATGAAACACGTACCTCCTCCCTCCTCTCTCCCCCTCCCCCTCTCCCCCCCCACCCCTCGCAAACATTCGTTTGACATTTCGAATATTAACTCGTGTCATTGGAGAAATACGCATCATTTTATGATGATAGGACTCTACAATTTTTATACTCAATATTTATACAGGATGGCCCCGAACGTTCCAGCCTTTGAGATCTTATAGGAAATTTAATTCTGAACAAAAGATTTCTTATAAACATGGATCGAAAAATGCTTTCTTAAGAAGTTATCGCTCAAAAACCTCTGAAATTGTGATTATTTTACACATATTTCCAAATATCATGGAAAATGTGCATCCCTTTTAACAAAAAGTACCGAAAGAAAAGTTGTAGAAAATTAAATTATCTTTCAAATGAGATTAAAATGATTGTTGTACGTTTCATAGATTTTGATATAACCAGTTTCGAACGTACGAAAAGTGCTTTTATCACTTATTGTTAGATCGATTAAAGTTGAATCAGGAGGAAATCCGTAAAGCGACTAGATCCGGTCGTTATTCGATGCCGAAAGTGTATTGGAGTTAGGAGGGGGACATTTTGAGAACAGTTAGTTTTTTTCACGTCTTTATTCATTCTCTACTATTACGTGCTATTTTAGTTTAAAAAAATTAATTTTATTTTCATTAAAGAGAAAGATCTTTATTTCTTATTTTTATCATTTTCTCAAGAAATTTATTAAGTCTCGTTCTCTTTTTATTTCATTTTCTTTTCACCTTTCGCCCTTCCTTTGCATCAGAGATTTTTCAGCGATAACTTCTTAAGGATCCCATTTTTTCGACCCATGTTCATAGGAAATTTTTTTGTTCAGAATTAAATTTCCTATAAGATCTCAAAGTCTGGCTGGAATGTTCGGGGCCACCCTGTATATACATATACATATATTTTTCTTTTATACAATATCTATAATATGAAATGCGCACGCACATATGTATATATATATATTTCATATTTATTATATATATAGTTATAATTATAATAATAATTTTTAACAATATATGAAGAAAAAGAGAGATTTGACATTTAAAAAAAAAAAAAAAGAAAAAATTTGAATTAAAATAGTTATTGTACAAATTATTATGCACTATTATTATTATTACACGGCATCAAATATTATGTGCGGATGGGAGAGGAAGGGGGAGGGGGGGGGAGACAATATTATCGTAAAAGTTACAAAAATCTGACTCACCGAAGTAGAGTACTTAAAGTTGTCTGTCTAATCATACAGCATTGTAAGAGAGGTGCCAAAATAGACGTCTCATCGTGAAAGGGTTTCCCAAAACCTCTTCCGTGGTCCAGATGCAACGTGAAACTATCGTTTCCAAAAATCCTAAATGTCTCGTAATGATGACGGTCCATATTGCCCGTTAAAAAATCAAAGACAGCCATGTCCATTAGATCGAGCAATCTTCGACCTTCGTCATATGGTGAGATCTCTTTTACTAGGGAGCAATAGTCGGAATCTGCAAGTTTGCAAAAAAATATATATGTATATATATATATATTATATATGTATATGTAAACGTGAATGCTTATTATCCTCATTGCCATGTATTAATTAACATTTATAAATCATAATAATGATATAATAATAATCGATCCTATCGCTAATGGCATAACGATTATTAAATCAAGGATATAATAATAGCACAAAAAAAAGTGATATAAAAAAAGATGTTAACGCAAATAATAATAATAATAAATAATTAAGTAAGATGCAATGAAGAATTATGAGACATTAGTTTTGAAATGTAAAATAAAATACACAGCTAAAAAAGACCTTATCTTTCCTTTTATAATCCTTAGAGTTTCTTAGGATAGAATTCTTCAAGAAATTCTCGGTGCCTTACCGTTTTCCCATTGGGCCTTCTTCCGTTTGTGATAACTCCTGCGCCAAGGGTGTCGCCAGGCTTTCCTGGCGGCGAAGGCTTTGTCGGGCAGAAAAGCGGCAAAGCTGCCCTCCAGGGTGTCGGGGCTACCGCAAACCGCGTGTGCGGTGTCACAATAATAACTGCATTTGCCATGGAAGCACAGATTGCCAGCTGGGCTCACAAAGAACGTCTTGAGCAGCTCGCCATCGGCAATCTGATAAATTTCTGTTGTAACATTGAGAGTTCGACCAGTCACTGGCATCGCTCTGTGAAATCCCAAAAGCCTGTAAATAGAAAAACATGAGATCTTTCTTTTCCTGAGTTAAAAAAAAAAAAAAAAAAAAAATTAATATTAATTTAATTTAATATTAAACTCGCGAAGGGAAATTCTATGTCAATCTACATGTCAATTCTTTTATCCTACGAGCAAGATTTATTTTTTTTAAATATTATTCCCTGGACAGAAGAAATAAGATATACAGTCTTCGTCTTGAGAAATTTGATTCATTTAAACTCATTTGAAATGTGTTGAAAAAATAAATTTTCATGATATTTATTGAATTCAATTTGGATTTATAATATATTGTGCGAATTATATCTTTAAATTTTTTATAATTAATTTCATTATTCTTTTTGAAATCATTGATTTTACCCTCTCAATTTCTCTTTCTCATATAAAATCAGGTAAAACTTTGATCTCAACATATATATATATTCGTGGAAAAAAAAAATATATATATGTTATAATAATTTACCTGTCTAGATGGAAGGAAGCGATTTCAGCGGTATGTCTCTCGAAGTCTGTGAAGTAGAAATGATTCGGCAAAGTCTGTTGCTCTCGCGGGAATCTGCGTACGATAATGACACGATTATCATTATATTAAAAATAAATTTCACAAAAAAAAAAAAAGAAAGAAAGAAAGAGAACAAAGTCTGAAATGGGAGTTTAGTATGTATAATTTTTTTTTTGAATTTTGAAGAATTTTGAAGAAAGCATGCGAAATTATTTTGAAATATCTTATGCAATCGACAGAGAGATACGGAACGTGTTCAGAAAAAGACTCGCGTGCGTAATATCGTAAGGATTATACGAAATTGCTGTATTGCAAAAAGATTACAGGCAATTGCGGCATCAATCGATCGATATAATATCTGTCGCGTGACTTTGTGATCGACCTACATTGCATAATTCAATAATCATGTCAATTATATGTATATATATATATATCAATCTATTTACTAGATTGCCATCTCTTAAGTTTTATACAAAATGAACTTACGCAAAACTATTTAATTTTACTAATCAATGAAATAGCATTTTTTTTTTTTAATAAAAAAATTTCATATAAATTTTATATCGAAACTTATATATATTAAAAGCAAATGAAAGATATCTTCACCTTTTCCCTCAATCCTTCTTTAAACATTGTAAAAGGATTTATATAAATCATAATTATAAATATTATTTCTATTAATAATTCGCAATACATCCGACACTTCGTAATTATTCATTTAGCGGATAAAATTAATTATAATTGAACAGCACATACGCGTGCGCGTATACATATATGTTTACGTATCCTAATATTCAATTGTTATAAATCCATGCTCGTTATCAATCGCTAGTTGATAATTATCTCACGCTTTCTGCTATTGAATTGATACCTAAATAAGGACATTACCAGATATGTGGGAGATCGCGCATTTAAATTAAAAAAAAAAAAAAAAATCATCTTATCATCTTATCATCTTCTTCATCTTATCATATATATGTTTACATACAATATATCCAATTAGTAAAATATTTTATCATGTCATTCCAAAATGATAAGTTTCAAATTATGCAACGCGCAGTCGGGCGGAAAACATCGTATGATAAAGAAAAATCAAAATTATTCGCCGGGGAAGTGCAACGATGGGACAATGCGAAAGCTCGGGCTTTTATTGGTCCCGGAGTTTCTCTTGAGGATTTCTTTCGTGACGAGCTGGAAGGGAAAAGAAGGACGAAAGAAAGAAAAGAAGGGGAAGGAGAAAGAGAGAGAGAGAGAGAGAGAGAGAGAGAGAGAGAGAGAGAGAGAGCTTCAGGAGTTCCGCAAACTCGAGGGCGATCAAATATTTACTCAATGATCTTAGCGCGCGGGCTTACGAGCCGCGCGTTATATGTGTATATACATGAGATAGGACAATAAACACATACGCAAAACACACATATACAAATGAAATCTGTGATCGATCTTAAGAAATAAGGAAAAAAAATCTAATCGCGGAAATCGAGTCAATCGAGCAGTTAATTTAATATTCCTTTTTATTGAAGAACTCGTATCGTCAACTTTCTAAATTCTGATGATCAAATTATAATTGCTACAAGAACGCTTGACACTTGGATTCTTATTGTTTCGTAAAATATAGGTCATTGCTTCGTAAGTATTTCGTGAAGGTGCCACTTTTGGAATCTGACATCGCAGACAATTCAATTATATTTTTACATTATTTATGAAATATGTAAATTTTAAAATAGATAAATCGCATATATAATAAGTATGTGTGTGTGTGTGTGTGTGTGTACCGTAAAAAAAAATATATTTTTATTCCTTCTTTAACTAGAATAAATTTTGTCCGAGGGAATAACGAGAGCTTATTGCGGCCGGAGCTGGCCCCAAAATTCTCGCGAGGTCGCAAAACTTTCGGAGGAACTTATTGGCGAACTTATTACCGGAGTTTAAGCCGCGCGAGCGGCGGCCACTTACTCGTGGAATCTTCGGCCCACTGGAAGTTTAAAGGGTTCTGGACTCGTGTGGATCATTTAAAGAAAGAGATGACGGGAAGAAATAAGAGGGACAGAGATAGAGTTATAATATCAGGCTTGTACGAAAATTTTTCTCGGTCTTCTCCTGTGGATATTGCGCTATCTCGCTACTTCTCTACTGATAATGTTAAAAATATTCTATTGCGACACACACACACACATACACGTATATTTAAATTCTTTAAAGTATTATTATTCTACATCTTATTATATAATTTTGTGTACATTATGATGGATTATTTTATTAATATAAATATATCGATTTTTAAAAATGAAGAATGACAAAGTCACTTGATTTAAAGAAGTAATATTTGCAAATACGACATTGCCATATATCGTAATTTGAAATAAAAATGGTCGGGATTAAATATCTATTAAACTTCAATTGAATTGGTCGCGTTTGACAAGGTATCAGGCAAAAAGACACGTATGCTCGGAAACAATGGGGTATGTGCCGTATCATTTACGAGAGAAGCACGGTATGAAAAGAAAAGAAGAGTGGTGAAAAAAAAAAGAAAAAAGAAAAAAGGGGAACGACGAAAGGAAGAAACCGTAAGATTACTTGAGAGTGTTTCACAGCATAAAGGGTGAGCGCGACATACCATTTATATAATTGCACTCGTAATTGTATCCGCGTAACTTGGGTCAATGAGAAAATCTGACGACAAGGGACAAAAGAAGTGATTACATATGTGGTCCGTTTCGTACCAGAACTTATCATGTATTTTTATGTACACGATTAGAACGATGCAGAACTGTGTCGCAGATATATTAAGAATTTTCACTCAAATTCTGATTAGAAAATTTTTTTCGGTGAAGAAAGAGAGAGAGAGAGAGAGATTTCGTATACATCTTGGCATTAATGTAGGCGCTATCGGAACGATGTCCTACAGTAGTCGCGACACCCATTGAGCGCCGACAAACTGTCAAAGTAATTTCGCACATTGCCGGCCTGCGACTCCAAGATATACCGAGAACTTTGCGACACTCTGTTGAGTGTTCCGTCGTCTTTATTCGCGAAAGTCGTCCAAGTTGACCTCTTCCTCGTAATTTGCACACGATTGTCACTAATTAGCGCCATTAGTTCTATTTTATATTTGATATATATCATTTTTTTTATACACATTTTAATATGTAAATTTTAAATATAATAATTATAATATTTTAATATTAAATACATAAATTTTATATATATATAAAATTTATATTCAAATTAAATATATATCAAAATATACATATAAAAAAAAAGTATATATATATATATATATATATATATATATATATATATATATATATATATTTGATTTACGCGTATTCTAAAGAGAATAAAGGGTAAAGAAACCAGAATAAAATAGTTAAATGTGTGTTCTTATACGAGCGATAATGGCGTACTTACCGCATTGGTTTAAATAATGCTTGCATGCTATCACCATAATCAATGATCAATTTTAATTGCGTGCCACCGTCCTTTTGAACTGTAACAAACCAACCGATAAATCTTTACATTACAGAATATATACTTGATGTAATTAAAAAATTAGAACTTTCTCATACAAGAATTATTATAATAATATTGGTATAGTATCTCTCTCTATATCCCCCCCCCCTCTAACTATCTAATATATAATTATTATTATGTGTATACGTGTGTAATTATATATTGTAATATATGATTAATAATAAAAAAGGGGGATTATATTTACATATATATATATATATTATAAAATCCAATTTATTAATTTAAGAATATCAAAATCTTTCTACACATTATTGATTATAAAATGTTATGAAATAATTATGGCATTTTTAATAAAATATGATATAGTCAAGGAATTTATTTAACTCTCGTGTCACTACCAACTTCGAATAACAAAAATTGATAATTCGTTGAAGCAATAATAAATCGTCGTGGCAATAATAATGAAAGTAATAAACGTCCGTTGTCTGCAATCCGAATTAAAAGTATACAGAATTCAAGAAATCAATACAGTTGGTATCGCGAGATCGATATATTCAGCGGCGAATAGAACCAGATTTATTGTTAGCCTAACATGCCGATTCATCGCGATAACGTTTTAATAAACAAATGCAGATTCGTGATTTTACAATTAGAAATGTGCTGTCGGGATGATTTATAATTAGCTAACTCGAATCGACCGATCGAATAGATAGATATATATATATATATATATATATATAAATCTTAAATAATGCTAAGATATATTTATATATAGTATAATAATTATGTATAAATATATTAAATATTTTAAGTATTTTACAATTAAATCTACAATATTTTATATACGTTCTATATTATATATAATAATATAAGTATGTGATAATATAATAATGAAAATAATAATGATGTATATATATATATATATATTAATATCATTTAAAATATTAATTAAATGAGCACTGCTTTGTATAATTTCGATATATTTATATTTTACAATTTCGCTGTTGCGTATTGTATAGTAAGTATTAACTATTTTTTACATTAATATATAGAAAGTAAATTCAAAATTAGTATTCTTTTTTTTTAATTCGCGTGCGAGAAACAATTTGATATCATCTGACAGCTATAATCTTAATTTTTTTTTTCGACCATTTTGCTATTATTCGATCAAATATACGTACATTTCACGACATTTAGTGACGGTTAACTTATATATAATTGCAATCATCGTGAATAATTAGACTAATTACCACGACTAATTAAATACGGTCCTTGTTAATTCTCGATCGAATTGGAGCGGAATATTAATTATTACGGCGAAAGTTTTTCATTTATCTGTTTCACTACAACTTTTGTTTCTTCGTCTTCTTTTATTCAACTTCATAACATCGTTATTATTGGGTAGCACTCTACGAAATATACGTATAAAACAACTCGTAACATTTTTACGCTCAAACCAATATCTCGATTTTTCGTATCGATGACATTTTTCCGAAAACCTGACAGCGTATCTATTATCGGGCAATTATATGAATATGAAAAAATTAATTAATATTATAATAATAATAATTATTAATTATTATTATTAATAACTGAAACTCTTTCAATTTTGAAATTATAGGAGAATATAACGATTATAATAGAATAGATTTCCGCGTTTCGGAAATCATAATTATTCACATGTCGTATCTCACCCTTGGCTTATAATGTTCTTATAAAAGTACTTTATAAAGAAACAATTCCTATAATTCCTTTAATTAACATAAATAAAAATATTATACATTACGAAATAAGCTTAAAATAAAAAAAGAGAAACGCAAAGTAATAAATAACATTTGAACTTAAATGGCATACAGTGAATAATATATTTGAAAATAAAATATGATTGAAAGGCAAATATTCAAAAAAATTTCTCCGAAGGAATTAGAAAATAATCATTTATAGAAGACACTGTTACAAACTTCGTGATTAATTAAAGATTATATTTTTATACTCACCGACACGAAGAATCGGCTTAGTCGCCATCTCATGGAGCAGTTGGTCCACGTATTTTGAATTCTTAGAATATAATTCCGATCTTGAGATCTGTAGATGAAACTTCTCCAAGGTTGTGCCGTTTTTTCTGCGATAAAAAAAATATTTACGTCTAGATTTAACATACAATATATTGTTAACGTAAAAAAATATATTATACCTGTATCGCATATAAAAATTAATTTGTAATTTTTTTTTTTTTTTTACGCGATTATACATATAATGCTCCTTAATATTCATAATTTTTTAGAAAATCTCTTTTATAACTTTATTTATTTAAAAAAAAAACGTAGATTTTTGATTCTTATTTTTTAGAATGATTTTTAAAAGAAATAAGTTTTTCCACTCTCGACGATTTATTATCGATCGCATCAATTTTAACGGCGAATTACATAACGGCAATAACATTTCGTTGTGAAAAAAAGATCGAATGCCAATTGATACAGATATCAATTCTAAAAAGACCTTCATGGCGTTGTAAATATTCTCGGCAAATATTTCTGCGCGAACGAGGACAAACGATAAAAATGCAATTCCCGTTGCCATTTTTTTTCTCGATGTGACGAGATAAAAGAAAAAGATAAGAAATAGCAAAGTAAAGTGTCTAGATAATATTACGAGTGCATAAATATAAATCTGACGTAAATACACAAATGCAAAAATTGCTTTGTATCGCTATAATTTGCAAAGTCAGTGCTTTCGAGAGCTTCTAGTATCAGAGAACATGAAACATTTTCGAGGAACGGAGGAAAAATATTTCTTTCTTTTTAATTCTCTGAAATTTTTTGAGAAAATTGGAAGAGAGAAAAAGATACTTCTTACATTTTAATTTTAATATAGTGTCACATATAATTGTAAATATTATCATTCACAAATAGGATTATTATTTGTGTGTGCACGCACGCACATACAATATGAACATACATTTATTTAATACGTTTATATAATATATGATAATGCTATTCGCACACATATATGTATATAAGGTACTCGTGTTTTAAATCGTTAAACTTAAAATTTAAATTAATGACGCGTTTAACAAAACAAAACAAAACAAAAAAAATTCTTCCAGAGATATGCTTTGCATTGTGGAGATATATTTACTCAAGCGAATGAAAAATATAAAATATACTCCGAAATAAAAATAAAAATAAAATAACAATTTTTTTAAATTTTATGTATCAATCTTATGACAATTTCTTCAATTTTACGTATCAATCTTACTATCACGCAAACACAAATTCCCGTAAGAATATTAAAGTCAAGCAAAATAATGCTTTATTAGTATTTGAGTAAGCCAACATTTTGAACATCGCGAAAAGATTAAAAATTTTTATTTATTATTGGACAAATGAAATTACATAAAAATTATTCTACCTTTTTATTTTACTATTACTCATTATTTTTAAGGATAGTTTATTTAATTACATGTTTAGACGCCAACGTCTCTAAAATAAAGCGCTTATGCATGCTAGAGAAAAAAAATGTTGTTTCTTATTTTAGCCAAAATTCAAGTTTTAAGTTTGATAGTTTAGCCGAGAGATTATATATAGACATATTTTTATATACTTATAAAAAAAATGTTAAAAAAAATATGTGTGTGTGTAAACAGAGTTAACACGAGTAAATAAAAAAATTAGATATCATCAATGTATTATTTGTTACTTTATTTATGATCGTGTTTGGCCAAGATGAGACATTCTACGAGAATAATCATCAGAATTTTATGACACGATAATATTGAGCTCTTACAGGATGGCAAAGAGAGATCGAAGAGACGATCGTGAAAACATAATTCGTAGATGTCATTTTGGCCGTTTCAAAATGCATGGAATGGCGTTTCACGACCGACGATGGCCTCCGATCTTCGTTTTATATCCTAAGAATGGCCCTTAATCCGATATGAGAAGATATCGTTTTTCATTATCTTCCTATATACATGCGTGACACGCGCTTTCCCATCATGACGTTGTTCGTATCTTTAAATATGTATGCAAACCAATGGAAAAGATATCAATATGTATATGTAAAAAATTCATCTAATAATATAATTAAAAAAAAAAAATAGTATAATAACACGTATAATGAAGCAAAATATAAAAAGTATAATTAACTTCATTTTAGACAATTAAATTATGTATAAAATTTTTTAATTATACACTAATTATTATTAAATTATACAAATAATTACTTTGCAATATTTGTTATTATATCCTTTCCGTAGAAAAAAAAAAAAAAAAAAAAAACTATCGACAGTATCAGATTCAAATCGATTAATTTACTGCCAGCGCATTGGCGATCCTTCATTAAAATTCATCTCATGGCCATTTCGTTGCCACCCTCCTACACCCAATCCTATTCTCACCTTCAACCTAAAATCTGAACACTTGTCGATATCCAGTTTTACGACGTGTTTCCAATAAAAATCCACCACTTTCGCTAAATAAATCATTATATCCTCGAGTTGTATAGCTGAAACTTTCAGCTACATTCCAATTTTTCGATTTTTCCCTCGAGCGTATTGCGAAATGCGCAAGTAGATTTATAATTGAAATAATATATTTTTATTTTTATTTCGACTTACAATTAGATCTCAATATACATGTACGTGTACATTAATTTTATCTTGATAATGATCTCGATTTATTTCATTATTTTTATAATATATCAATCTATTTTACACATTTAATTACTTTATTTTTAATCAAATTAATGTAAAGCCAAATTAACGTTAATTAAATTAATTTCTTTTATTATTTTTCTTTAAATTAACTTTGTTTCAATTTTAATATATATTTATACAATTACTTTCTTCTGCGATATAATTAAAAAAAAAAAGAGTTTAGATTTAGATGATGACCTAAGGATAAAGGAAATATATATATATATCCTACTGCGGGATAGTTAGTATGCCACAAGGATTCTGCTATGATGCTTCTTCATCTTTCTTGAAGACGAAAAGTTGATGTGACACTTCTAGACCTGGATTTTTCATCGTTGCGAGAGAGAGAGAGAGAAAGAGAGAGAGAGAGAGAGAGATATTTAAGTTTATTATTAAAAATTCGATCAATTATAATTTTTTTTATCTCTAATCAAACTCGAAGCTTCAAAAGTTTTCGAAGTCACTGACAAACGCGATAGATGATTAAGGATTTCATGATTAGGGTACTCTCTCTCTCTCTCTCTTTCGGGATGTCGTCTACGTCGATAACGACATCGTCGCAACGTCGTTCTGTCTCTCGGGCTACAAACCAAATCTCTAGATTGAGTTGCCGGCGAACACACGCGCGAGCGAAACTAATCCGCGACTTCTTCCTCCCCCTCTGCCCCTTCTCATTCTGCCATCCTATTCCTTTCCCGATGTCGACGTCGGGAGTTCCGTCGAGACTAAGTCTTAAGTCTGGTTCTCATGTATAACGCGTAGCGATCCCGAAATTAGCCCAGAAACGCGAGAGGTGTCTACTGACAGTATTATTGGATTCGCGGATACATACTTAGATCTTTCTCTCTCAGTTTCCAGATCTTCCTAAATCCACGAGTATCTGGATTTTTTATCTTCCCCCTCTCCCTCCCACCCACCCGCTGCTTTGAAGTGATACAAAAAAAAAAAAAAAACAGAAGCACGACTAAATAATGATGACGAAATAACTAATCTCCATCTACTCTTCGCTTCTGCGTTCGAGATGAGCGTCAGAACTGCAGATGCAATTAGAGGTGGAAATGCGAACGAGATGAGGTATGCAAAAATATATATATATATATATATATATATATAAGCGGCAAACCAAATTAATACGAATCGCGCGTGGACAAGAAGTAATCAGTCGCAGCATGTACATATGAAAGGCTGACCTAAGCCTTCGTTATTGCATATGTACACGCCCGTGAAATTGCATTAGCGATCGCGTACATATCGAGAACGAAAGCGAGCGATACACATATTATACACGTTATCTCCCGAAATTTAATTCGTTAATATAAATACGAATCAATCATTTAACTATTTTTGTTCTCGAATTAATTAATAATAATGATAATAATAATAAATATTTTAAATTAATATAATTATAAGTTACATATTGTAAAATAATATAATTTATAAAAAGCGGGTTATTGTCTCTCTCTCTCTCTCTCTCTCTCTCTCTCTCTCTCTCTCTCTCTCTCTCTCTCTCTCTCTCTCTTCTATATAAGAAAAGTTTTATTTCGTATATTATAATAAAGTATAAAATAATACTGATAAAATTGTAATCACATAATGAGAGGCTCTCGAAATTCTACAATGCAATATATTTTCTTTATATGAAATTTTATACGAATAATGCAATTTTATCCGGCCTTTTTTTTTTTTTTTTTTTTTTTTTAGAACACAATGTGGTCCACGTCGAGAGATTTTCAAGCGATGTCCGTTCGTTCGCGTACCGCGATGCATAATGCATACGATGCACTTTCTCACGTGATCTCGTAACCGAGGAGGGAAAGATCACCCCGCAACGCCATCCGAGAGAATATCAATCCCGTAAAAGGATATCAATAGCGAATAGCGGATTCAGAGATGTCACTTCCTCGATTCGCGGATTCTATCTTCGAGCGCTTCGAAATATCTCGATCTCCCTGAATTTCCATCGCCAAAATAGAAAAATTTATGTTCAAGTATAATATATAAGCTCTATTAAGCGACAATACATTTTTTTTTTTTTTATTATCGCTCCAAATACACACATACACACACACACACACACACACACACACACACACACACACACACACACACACACACATATATATATATCCGTATAACGCAATTTGTAATAAAGTATTTAGTCAACCACTATTAACGTTGACCGACTTTAGCAGCCATTTTAATTATCCTGATTTACTATAACTTATCATTATAATAAATGGCTCATATCACAGTACGGTAGAATCGCACTATCGATAAACCGTAGAATATCTTTCATTACAGCGTTATAAATATAATACGTACATGAATAATAATAAAAATAATAACAATGCTGAATGTAATATGATATAATAGGGAGGAATACTGAACTAAGAAAAAAAAAGTGCTAATCGTAAGAAAAGAATACTGAAAGAAATTTCATGAATCATTTAAAATAAATGAACATTATGTATAAAATCTGAACTTGAATAATAGACAATCAGAATGACGTAACAATTGTGTTAACTTTATCATCGTTAGCTTGTGACAAAAGACTTAATATCGAATTAATAACAACGAGGAGCGGGTTTTTTTTTATTTTTATAAAAATCACATTTGGATGCCATTGTAACATGGGATCATAAACATGAAAATGCATAAAAGCGCAGTTTCTTTCCGTGCAATTGCAGACGCAAGTATACACGTGCACTCTAGGCACCGTACAACACGCGCACCCTTATACAAAACACACATACGAATTGTTAATGAGCGAAAATACAATATACAAACGTGAGAGAGGCAAGCTTGCCATTCCCAAAGAAATAATTTATCTGCTATAGCTTGGTCGCGCGAGAGCAAGTGAATCCAGATGACAGGGGAATAAGTAAAATATATTTAAATTATATAAATACGTATGTGTGCCTTGATGTCCAGATAATGTTGCTGTTTTTTTTTTATTTATATTAAAATGCATATAAGTTAAGCGTATATTAAGAATAAGTAATCGTGTTATTTGTTCGTGCACGCCGTGTCGTAGAAACAATTCGTGTAATAAAGTTAAACATTTAGAAAAAGTTATATCGACGTGAGAGAGATCAATATTAGTATATAAAAATCAAACAATTTTTAATCCACAAAGCTGACAGCGTGTTTTTGATTTTCAAGCTTCTTTGTTTCTGAGTCTCCTACATTTGATGGAAATAAAAGTATTAAAATAATTTTTTATTCCGAGAGAAAGCATAAAAGAGATTATTGTATGTTTTTAATTATACATACGTTTATACATATATGTGTGTGTGTGTGTGTGTGTGTGTTTTGTTTCCTCAAAAATTATTTATAATTTTTGATGTAAAACAAAAATATATTTATATATAAAACAATCTAATGTCACACATTATGACACATCTAAACCCCGTCGAAAGTTTGATTATTCGAATTGTATGAATTCTTTTTGATATTTTGGATAAAAAGCATCGCGACCGTCATTGAAATAAGTTTTCCTTGTAATATCGATTATGTTTCTAAGTGCTGCTAAAAGAAACGATGGCATGGGGGTTTCCCTAAGGATTACGGCGTATAAACGTTGTCATGTACACAAGCATATTCTCGCGGTATCAGAGGGTACATGAGACCGTGACCTCGTCGCCGAGGGAATAAGTCATTGTTTCGAGGAAACAATAACGCGACGTCGCCATCGTTGCTCTGTTTTATTTAATTGAATTTTTATCACGAAGTAGATTTTCGTAGGAAAAAAAAAAAAAAAAAAAATTAAAAACTAGTCATTATGTCTTTGTGTCAAATTCATTTCAATATTAGTGAAATCTTTTAATATACAATTTATTACAGTGACGTTAATATACAATAGCAATTTAAATTAAATTGATTATATGTGTATATTAATATTGACATATTGTCAAATAAGCAAGCTTGAGAAACCGATTATTTTCAATTTATCAAAGATAATATATAACATGCTTTCAGTCAAGAAACAAAATTTTTTAGAAAAATCTTATCGAATTTTCGCGCGTATGTAAATAATAAATACGTGCCATCGAAGTAATAAAAGAATGAAAAGTAAAAAAAGTAATTATAACACCCACAGACATGTATAATATATATTACGATAGAAAAATTGCTTTTTATATAACTCATTCTCTCTTTCTCTCTCTCTCTCTATCTCACTCACTCACTCACTCATTCACTCTCTCGCTTTCTATCTATCATATAAAGGCTAATTATGAAGAATTATAATAAGTTAAGTCTCTCTTAATTATATCTGCTATATATATTTAATAGTTTACATTCAGAGTAATATTTTACCTAAATTTGTAAATAAAGGTATAATTTTCATATAAATTAAAAATACAAAAATTAAAAATGCATATATTTATTTGTTTTTATAAATAAATAAATTGTAACATAACTACCATATATGCTATAGTAATACTTTGAATCTCTGTCCGTGGATCTTTTCATCTACAATAAACCTGCACCTTCTCCCTTCTAAAGGTTCCCGACATGTAAAGTATACAAAAGTTGTATTAAACCCGTTGTATCGAAGGTATATTTTTTTATAAAAGCGTAAAGAAAAAAATGATAACTCAATCGCGAAACAATTTCGAAACAAATAGATACGAGAGAGATTATTAATAGCGGACTTGAGAATTTTTTTCGAAAAAATTTTCTCGACGGTCTCATTGGTCCGATCGGATATAAAAAGCCCGATTCCCCGAACGTCGTGGCGCTGCTACGAGACGACGCCGCCATAAACAAGCGAAGATAGAAATTATAGATGAGTTGGCGGGGTAAACAGCCGGCACGGCACGAGAGCCGAGAAAATGGCTTTTCCCCGGGAGAGAAATGCGTCCCCGCATTTTCCAGAGCGGAACGACCCGGTGCACGGACCCTCTTCCCTCATCTCTTCGCCTCTCTCTATTCTTCCGCCCCTTTCAATGTTCATCTAATTTTCTTATTATTTTGACATATACCATGTATATACAATATATCTATATATATATATGGAGGGAGGGAGAAAAATTTAAAAACATAAAAATTAAAAAAAAAGAAATATTTTAAAAATATAAACATTTTCTTGTACATTAAATAATTATTATATGTAATTATATATAATTGAATTATATTATTACAGCTTTAAAATTACAATTCGGAAATTCAGGTAAAAATGATACAATAAATAAAGAAAGAATTTAATTAAATTTCACAAATTTGAAATTTATATCTCTTTTGTACTTCTTTATATTTTGAGCTATAGTCTCTCAATATTAGTTAAAGTAAAACCAATTTTCCACGTTTCTCTTCGCTTCAATCTTGATCGTGTATGACAATTTGGACGGGCAAGCGGGTTCGAGAACACGCAGCTCCGTTTGCTGGAGATTGACGAGAAAGAGAAGCTACTATTGACCTAATTTCGGTTCATTGTGTATAAACCGAAACTAACCGAGCGAGAATCCTGCGATCTATAGATCTATAGATCCTACTGGCCGTCTGTAGATACATGTAACCATGTAAGTAACCATTACATAAGAAAACATGGAGATCATCGAAACAATGGATCCTATGTATCTATAGAAGACGGTAAAGACAATTGCAGAATTATAAAAATCAAATTTTATCTACATAGCTTGCAGTTAATTTATTATATATAGTCGCATATGTCGTGAGCATGTATAAGAATATACGATAAATTATAAAAAAAAAAAAGAAAAAAGCTAAATAATATTCCAGCAAATATTTTAAAATACTCAGACTTGAAACTGCCAATGTATTCTTTGCCCATTATACATCTGTCGTTATTCTTATCTCTCTTATTTGATAAACCACGATAAGAGGTAGGTACAACGCGACGTACTTATTTACGACATCCTCGCTCGAACATTTCATTTCAATAACGAGCGTGTCTGCTCTATTGTAGAATCATAAATAATTAAAACATATTAAAATCCATGGAAAATTGCAATATACCTTGCTATGCCATATATTGTACAAAGCTCGTATATCTACATACAACAATAATAATGATATTAATATTTTCTCTTATTTAATTGATTGTGAGATTTATATCGATTTATATATTTGGATATGGAGATATTTTATGTAAAAGGAGAATTATTAATAATTCTTATTGATTTTTATAACGCTTCTTTTTTTTTTTTTTGTGCAAACGTGCAGTTTCAATCTATAGGAAATGATATATGTATTTACCTTATTGCCAGTTATAATGGTAAAAATACAAAATATAGAATGTATCACACACGCACGCACGCGTGCACGCATGCATTCTATAATATCAGGCAAGGGTTAATTATCTATAATCAAGCCAACATCGTGAAAAGTTTGCAAAAGCCGTCAATGCGACCCGATAACCGACAAGACTCTTTTGCGATTTTTCCATCGTCGATTTCTATGCTCTTGCGTGCGAATTCAACTCTGTTCTTTTCTCTATCAATAAATTCATACATCTGCGATTGGCTGGAATGAATTTTTGCGATTTCTCATAACCGATATTACTTGCTAAATAATTATCACTTATACATGATAAAATTATTATCTTCCGAAGCATAATACTTCGCCATTTTTATAATTTTTAAATAAATAAGTTAATTGAAGTAATTAAAAATAGCAGATTAAATAAATTAATCAAAAATTTATTTGCTCCCCTTGTTCTAAATTTGTTTTCATTATATGAATAAACGAATTTGACGATCTATAATGCAAAATCATCAGAGAATTATTCGTTGCTTAAAAAATGTTAATGTAATTATATTATCGATTTTCTAAATTTCAAAAATTAGTTTTCTCAAAAATAAAGATTTATATATATATAAAAAAAAAAAAATTTTTTTCTTTCTACACTCTTGACTTATTTCTTTCATATAAAATTATTTATCTTTATCGTCGATTATAACACACACACACACACACACCAGTTATACGGAAGACATATTTAATAGATATATGTAAAAAGACATATAATGGAATAATATTTGAATTAAAAACGATTCTAAATTATTTTGGATAATATAAAGTACGTAAAATTATTGCGCGCGTGTTTCCAAAGGTGCAGCCCTTTGTTCACTTGTAATTTTGTTTAATTAATCTTATTCCATCCTATTACATTAATTAATATTATTCTATAAGATATCGACTAAATGTACATAACTGGTATTTCGAGTATGTTTCAGTTTCGCGGATACGAATCCAG
Source organism: Polyergus mexicanus (assembly GCF_030449975.1). Lineage (NCBI taxonomy): Eukaryota > Metazoa > Arthropoda > Insecta > Hymenoptera > Formicidae > Polyergus > Polyergus mexicanus. Next base: position 2,955,533 of record NW_027223347.1, read on the forward strand.
TTTATCCTTACGTGTTGCAATTATATAACTGCATTTCTAATGCACGATTGACCAAATGTTATATATACATATATTTAACCGTAGAAAAATTGTGAGAAATGCGAAAAGGGTAATTATTTTTTTCCGTTTTATTTAATTCATTATAAAGAGAGAGAGAGAGAGAGAGAGAGAGAGCGAGGGGGGGAGAGAGGGAGGACGAGAGAGCAAGAAAAATTCTAAATATCTAATAAAAAATATTAGATCTATTCTCTCTCTCTCTCTCTCTCTCTCTCTCTCTCTCTCTTTCAATGTATGTATCCTGTATGTATTGATCCAATACAAATTCCAATTAATAAAACTGCAATTATTCCTCATACAAATCTTATATACGATACGCGTAAAATATGTTCCCTTTACGACTCAATGATTTTACATTGGTCACTTATTATTACCGTATAAAATCGTGCGATAACAGTTAGTAGAACCTGGTGGAAAATAAAAATGTCGAGATTCTGCACATGATTTATTTGCTCTCAATTTATATCTTCTTCTTTATATTAAAAATATTGGTATTAAAAATTTGTATTAAAATAAATATTCATATCTAAAAATTATTAGAATCAATGTCTTACGATCGTAATGCTTGTTAAAAATTTGATCGAGATTAAGCGTATATAAATTAATTAAAAATTAATTAAATTCCTTAATGATAATAAAAATAATCGTATATGTATATATATATATATATATATATATATGAGATGTTAATATTTAATATACTACATCAATTATATATTACCACATTTAATTGTTTGTATGATTTTATTTAATTGCATTAATTTTAATTTGATTAATTTGTTATTTATATTAATTTTCTTTATTTATTCATGTAAATTTTTTTATTATTTATATTAATTTAATTGCTTATATATATATATATATATATGTAAATTTTTTTATTTATATTAATTTTATTATCTATATTAATTTAAACATCATCTATACACTTTTTTTATGTTATATATATTGATTTTATTACTTTATATTTATTTTTCCCTGGTTTTATGACGGGGATATAGCATGACATACATTGTAAGTCACGTTACGGCGAGAAATGCCGTTTCATCAAGTTGAGGCATATTAACGATCGCGATTACAGTCTTTGTAATAATTAAATTTGCGAGTGAAACAAGTGCGTGCGGAATAATCACAATAATGGAAATATGGGTCTACCTGTTGCATCATTACATCGTCGCAGAAAAGTTTAGCGTTTAAAATAACATTGAAAAATTTATTCACTTATTTACACCTTTCTGCCCTCTAATGATTTATAAGTAAGTACAACTCCGTTTAATAAACGGAAGGAAAATAAAAATTACAATAATACTTTAACGGAGAGAAAAATAGATATATAGGTATTTACAGAACTTTATCTAGAAATTTTAGCAAATAAAATTAAAATTGAAAATTTTAATCAGGGGTAATTGTTTCCTAAACTAATATTAAATCGATAAGATGGCGATGCGTATTATTCTAATCTTCTTGAATCAGTATTGTTTCCCTCAATCAAGATTGAGATTTGCTTCCGATCCCACAGCGTCAATTCCCACTAGAGAGCGTGGGAAATTTTTTCTTTGCCAGTTGTTGGACGTTCTAAATTTTCCAGATAGCTTATCCGCTCTTTTCTTCTCAAATGTTTGGAACATTTTATCTCTCTTTCTTTTTTTTTTTTTATTTCGCTTCTGTGTCTCTTTTTCTACGACAAAATAGCCTATTTAGAAGATTTCAAAGCCTCGAGAAGCAGTGGTACGTTTTTTACAACGGTAAGGCACACAGATGAATCCAAAGGCGTCATTTTATCGTTTAACTAAAAACGCCTATGGCAATCAAAAAATTTTTTGTTTCATATTCTCGTTATGAATATCGAGGCAATTTAAAAAAAAAAGGTCTTAATTTTACTTATTTATTAATTGAATCAGATATAATATAATCATTCTCTTTAATAATAAGCTGTAATATCTTTGTCTCTCTCTCTAATACGAAATACATAAATATGTTTACAGCTAAAAATATTGTCCTTCCATTATTTGAGAATATGTTAAATAATAAGCTAAATATATAAAAATAAAGATTTGAAATTACTTGTGATTTTTTTTATAATCTGAGTAAAAAGAGCATACACACCGGCAAATATTTCAATAATAAGATCTTCGAATATTTGTGTCGTATTTTAAAGATAAAGATAATAAAACTTTGAATAATTATATATATACACCTATATCTTTTGTAGTTATGTTTCTTTTATCCTGATTGATACAAACAAGTTAGATTACATTAGATTTTAGTTACTTTTATATGGAATGAAAAAATGGAATTATCATCGAAAAAAATTTTATCTTGACATTTGGAGACCAATCAGATATCACCATTAATTATATTACTTAATATATCAAAGCTTTTGTATTTTTTTTAATATACAAAATAATTCTTTTTCGAAGATATTTTACTTAAGGGAAACATATCAGAGCGATTAACTTTCAATAACTAATGATTTAATTAATTGGATCAATTGGTCAATCATGATATGGATTTAATAACAATTAATAAATCAACGGAAATAAACAAATAGGCATATTAAAGTTGTCAAACGTTAATGATGTTGACAAATGTTAATGAAGTTGTCAAGTTTTAACAATAATTTCAATATTAATTAATTTATAATTTAATTATGCAGTAAATTCGGAATTAATGTTTGCACTTAATTTTAAGAATTTAATATATTATCATCGGCGAATGCATATCGCGCATTCCGAGTATCAACCGCAAAGTGACACAAGATGATGAGAAACGTTAACATAACATACATATTATGAGTGGATACATGCTGATGACGCATTTCTCTTCATAATCTACTATGATCCAACGCGCGTTCCATGATTTCACACGCATAATACAATGACGAGTTTTAAAAAGTGAGAGGGAATTGTGACGATAGAATTTTTCATAAATTTGTAATCGATTCTATATATCGAGAAGTAGTAAATGTCAACAGAATGATTAAATAATTTGTTTAATAAATATTTAAAAATAAAACGCTTTTTATACATTATGACATTTTGCATTTAATTTTAAATATTGTCAATTTTTCTTCAATAAATTTTGATTTGTAGCTTCGGCAAAAAGATATATTGTCCCGTATAACACGCAATCTTAATTTTGACAACGAGATATTCTCCTATCAATCCTTCCTTTTTCAGCGAGTATCATCACATACACCTCAACTATTCAATTATATATCTTTAAATTTTATAGTCTGAGATTAAATCCATCTCTGACCTTATTTAAGAAATACAATTTTATTATTTATAATTTATATTCTTCCTTGAAGCTTAATTCGAAATGAAAATTTTAACTAAAATGAGATATTTTTAGAAATTATTTGCCCATATATATAAGACATAACAAATATATTTAATAAGAGTTGATTAATTTTACACATTCTCCGAGTTAATCAAATACAATTCTGTACGTACATTATCTGTGGTAATTATATGTCATCGCGGAAATGAGGCGTTATTGTAACTGCAATCATCACGCTTCCGCTATTGCCATATAATCATGCTCATGATGCACCGGAAACTAAAAATGACCTTCACGCTTCGCAAAATTTATAGCGGTTTAACGAGAGGCCTTTGAATTTTCTAAAATTTCCTAAATAAAAGTATCTAATTTCGCGATATGAAGAAAATTGAAAAAATTATCAAGACAAGGTCGACAGAATTTGATAAACAATTGCTTTTCCCTTGCGATCCACGTTTTTCAATAATTCACCATGTCTCTAAAATATTAATCGTTGAAATAACGAAGTGAGAATCATATGGTACATTCGATGTAGAACAGCGCAATGAGTGCGGGATCGAATAGACCTAACAACAACCTTTGTATGCGTTCTCCATCGCGCGATTATAACGAAACGTAATTCCACCGTTCCACGATGGCGCCATGGAACATCGCGCACCTGTACCAATAACATTGCCATTGTATGCGTGTACACGCAAATAGATAGATACACATGCGCGCGTCGAGATTACGTATGTTCGTCCCGACTGTCATCGGTATAATTACGTTTGCAAACGGCAAACGCACTCGTGCATGCGCCGCCGATCCCGCATCCCGCAACGCCTAAAGCCGCGCTCATATTGAAGGAAGAAATTATAGAGAAGCTATAGAAAATTATGCATCATAATTAAGAAAAATTACATACGCGCATGCATATGCACACCACACATACACAACATGCGCACGCGTACATATAATATATGGTATATTTAAACAGATAAAGAATCAAGAGATAAAAAGAGATAAAAAGGAATTGGCAAATTTAAATCTTAATGAAGAATTAAGTAACACATCATAAATCGAAGAATTCATCATATGTTTTTATTATTATGCAAAAATAATTCTATTAATGATAAAAAAAATTAAGAGGAAGAAAGAGAGAGTTGATAAAAGAATATTTGCATTAGCAATTTTGCTACTCACCTTGGTATCATCTTTTTCAGCTCTCCGATTGTCGGGTTATACTCTCGATTCTCTCCGTTAATTCTTGCCACTCCTTCGTCAATATTCACCGCGTACCCGTTCACTATCAAATCCACCAAGTCCGCGAAATCGTCGTGCTTTCTCATAGTCGACGATGATGGGGTCAGTTCGCTTTTCCCGGATTTTTCAACGACGGGCGTCGTGTCGCCATTTGCCTGTTCTCGGCTACCATTACCTCGTTGAAGGAACTTCCGGCGGAAGTTGTTGTACACACTGTCGGCGTCCGCCGGGTCGCCGACCCTGACGCGAGCGTGGCTCGGGGTCAGGTGATGGCCGCTGTAACCCAGGTCCATCTGCAGATCCATCACTAGCAGAAGCGTAAACACGATAGCGAACGCGCTTAGGCCCAGCACCAGCTTGTCGCGAATACGGATAAGTCTGATGGTTAGTTTCATTTTGGGATTTTTATGGAGCCTCCTGATCGATTCACTTCTCTTCTTATCTTCTAATAATTTTTGCTTAATTATTGGCAACCGCAAATCATCCGGTTGATGATCTACAGGACGGTAGGTCTGGCGGATAAATGGTTGGTTATTCCAAGATTCAAGATTGTCGATTATCTTCAAGGCAGGCGAATTATTGGTATATATCTTGGTGACTAATCCTTCTATTTTAATGGATGTATTTTTCGAAATACTTTCTTGACCTTTTGTAGAATTCACTCTTAATGACAATCGTCGATCTATAGATTTATCCAATCGATGATTTATATGATTGGAAAACTTTTGTAGATCTTTTTGAATTATTCGTTGATAATTTCGATCTGCAAGGTTATCAGTTATCTTCAAGATTGACAAATCGTCACTATTCACTTTAATAACTTGATTCGTTGAAGTTTCTTCGCAATCTTTTATCCTGATGATTGAATTTTTCAAGATTCCTTTGGAACTTTTTATCTCGACGACTGGTTTCTTTAATATCTTCTCGTGTTTTACCTCGATGGCTTGAATTCTTGAAATCTTTTCAGAATCTTTTATCTTAATGGCTGGATCCTTTACGTTCTTCAGATCTTTTTCAAAATTTGTACATCCCGATACACTTTCAGTGAACTCTATAATGAAATTGGTTTCTGAATCTTCTTTGGAGCTATCTACTAGTTGCTTTGGGCAAGAGAAGACTTTAGAAATTGTAATATGCACTTCGGGTGGCTTCGCGATCGACTGATATTTCGCATAGTGATTCGAATCCGTAAGCCTGTATTTTACGATTGACGAATCGTCTTTATCGGCTGACCCGTCGTTATCAAACCCTGTTGACCCTTGACTCAAGCAGTCTTCATCCGGTGGAGGCGACCGCTTAGCTTTAGAGTCACTATCGCGTTCTTCCCGTACTTTCTTAGATCCCTGAAGAATTTGTTGAGGAACTTTGGATAGAAGATGACGTCTATGGATAATCGATGATTGATAAGGGAGATCAATTAAATCGTTCGTTCGTTTAAATTTTAAATTCTTGTTTAATAAAAGATCGTTATAGATGGTTTGTTTCGTTGGTTGCAATAGTCTCTTCTCTCTTTCAATTAAAGGAATATCTTCCCCACTTAAAGAACAAAATTCCTTGGTCAAAGAAATATGATCTTGAACTCTTGTTCTTTTTGTTAATTTCGATAGTAGGTCTTTCTCAGAAATATCTTTGGTCAATAAAGAATTATCCTTATGTGCTGTTAACTTTATATCATCAGAAATATCTTTTCTTTGTGATAATGAGGAACTCTCTTTTATACATGCAGACAATTGTGAAGCTTCTTCAAAATCTTTCTTTATTAAAAATACTTTTTCATCAAAACTGCTCTTTGACAACTCTGGATTTTTTTGAATATATTTGTCCATTAATTGCATTAATGGACCAATTGGAGTATTCTTCTTCGGATTGTTTTTGACATTTTTCTTTATCAAAAGTTGTGGACTCTTTCGAACATAATCCTTTGAGAATAATGTAGTTTTTCCAATACCTTTCGTTGTCGACTGGGAGATCTCATTAGCTAAATCCTTATCAATATTCTTCTTCTCTGATAACAGATCTTTTTTGTCGTTTTCTTGAACTGATTGTTCTTTAAGATTTATTTTCGTCAACAATAAATTTTCTTCACTTTTTTTCTTTGCTAATATAATACTTTTATGAATATTTTCGTCAATCCTATCTTTCTTTAACAACAAAGGACTATCCAGATTAGATCTCTTCGCAATTATTGCTCTCTGCTGATTATTTATACCGGCTAATAATGCCTTTGTGTGTATATTACTCTTCAGTGGATTTGCGTGTGCGCAAATATCCTTATTTGCTAATATTAGGATCTGCCGATCGCTTCTATCAGTTGACAATGCTTTCCTTTGAATATTTTTTTTCAACAACAGAGAACATTCCTTAATATCTTTTCTTAAAATCTTTTTGATATCTTGTCTACTTTTTAATATTATATTCTGTCGATAGGTCCTCTTGCCAAATAATACTTTTTCTCGAATATCCTTCTTCAACAACAAGAAATTTTCCCAAACATTTTTCCTCCTTAAATTTAAATTCTGCTGGATACTCTTCTTTAGAAAGGATTGGCCCTTATTGATAGTTCTTAGGAATCTATCGCATCTCTTATCGATATTCTTCTTTAACACCCTTTGCAAGAAATCGTCCGTTATATTAAATCTTCTAATACGATCTACTTTCAATCGATTGCCAATCCCGTTTGATAATTCTAAGGATTCATCTGTTACCCTCTTTGTGGGGTTCCTTGACTCTTCATCATTGTCTTTCTCGTTCTTAAATTTAAATCTTCTGCTTGTCGATCTTGATCTTGATTCCTTGCCCCTTGAAGTAGATTCTCTGCGCTTTGATCTCGATCTTGATTTGGATCTTTCTAATTTTCCGCGATTGCTCGCGTTATCTATGTATATCGGGTGGTCGGCAGTTGTTGTCGCATTGCTGCAGCTTGCACTTCCGGAACATTTCCCGTCAGCCAGAGCTCGAGATGATCCGAAGGAATGATAATCCGGCGTCGTAATGCGCCGGATCTTAATAAATTTAATAACGAATCACTTGATTGCACTCTTTTATTGCACTTTGAACATTCGTTGAAACGCAACAAAGAAATATTGTATATCACTTGTTTAGTTAAATAAATATGTTTATTACCCAAGTAAGATTAAATTAATTGATAGATATTAATTGGATTTCGAATGTGCCGTGCACACCACGACGTCCTTATTATCGCGCCGTCTGAAACAAAAATAAAAAATATTGATTTATATGGGGAAAATTATACGATAATTATTATATTATTATTATGATGCATTTAAATAAAATTTTTTATATTTTCTAAATCTCTTCTATCACATATCTATATATCTTTTTTCATTTTCCCTTTTTATTTTCTCCTCTCCTCCTAAAATTTGTATTTCATATGTCTTAATTAATTCTTAAGATTTGTAAAAAATGGAAGCAATTACGATTCAATTGAAATTCTTTGTATTATGATTATGCATATCGATGCATCGTGTTGCATCGCGAATTAAGGGAGCGTATACCTTTCTCGGACAAAAAAAAAAAAAAAATTTAGCATATTTCATGATTTTTTTTTTTTCGGCAAAAATATAAAAACTACGAGGATCGGTTTTTTTCACAAATAAAAGTACACGCTTTAGATTGCATTTTCTGATTTTTGTTTATTATTTGTATGAAAAGTACTTTCCCTACAGCCATTCCGCCCTAGGCCTTGCATGTTTTACGGTACCGGCGAGCCTGGTTCATCTGAAACAATGAAATCAAAAAAGGGTCTTAAAATTTATGACATCTCGTAATCCCTATCGGATGCTTTTTGCAATTTTTTAATTATTTCTATTTTTTATTTTTCAAACAAAATGAAAGTTTTGGCCGTCATTTTGTTAAAAATCAAATTTTTAAAAATCCTATCCGACAGGGACTACAAAATGTCATAAATTTTAAGAACCTTTTTGATTTCTTTGTTTCAGATGAACCAGCTCGGAGATTCCGCCGGTACCCCGCAAAACATGCAGGGCCTAGGGCGGAATGGGAAATGTAGGGAAAGTACTCTCCCATACAAATAATAAACAAAAATCAGAAAATACAATCTAAAATGTGTACTTTTATTCGTAAAAAAAAAAAAAAAAACCGATCCTCGTAGCTTTTATATTTTCGCCGAAAAGAAATCATGAAATATGCTATTGTTTTTTTTTTGTCCGAGAAAGGTATATGCTCCCTTAATACGATGCGTCGTCGCGATGCATTATGTGGTTCGTGGTATGTAATTCAAGTCGATAAACAAGACTGGCCAGCGTTATTTTTATACAATAGCGCGCGGCGGGATTTTTTATATCGTTATATCACGTTACTGTCACATATATAATACACGTGCCACTTTGATATTTATATCGCGCTAAAGCGTATGAAATCAGATAAGTGTATGGCATGATAAAACTATATATATATATATATATTACGATCAGCTATACCCTTATTTTTTTTTATCTTTATTTTTTAATAGCAGCGATCTTATTTATAACCATAAATAATTACCTCAAATCACATTAAATATAGGTATTTAAAAAATGATTAAATATTTTTAAAGAAAAAGATAATTCCATTAAATTTTTTATAGCATATTTGTATATATTTATATATTTTTTAATCGATCATTGACTAAATTGTCACATAAATTTAATAAAAGTTTTAAAATAGATGAAAAGAGTAGATTTTGAAAAACGATTTTTATTATTACTATTATTATCTTATGCGGTATAAATATGTAATTATATATAGACTTTTATATATGTCATTAAGGACATAGTACATTAATATTGGGACATAAAATAAAATAAACAGTATAATGATATTTAAATTTGATATAATATTGCATTGTTCTCACATTTATTGATGAAATTTCAATCTCTTAATTGCTAATTAATTAGCGAACGCGAATGAGAGACAAAAGGACCCCTCGAGAGCCTCAAATATCATCAGGAGTCGGTATGTTATTTCGAAAATACAATCACGTCTCTGAGTACATGGGGTTTTACGAACACCGCAAGCTCTTTTTTTCTCATACGCAGAGAGAAATATGGCTATATATACAATATCTTTATTATATCGAGATTGTAGAGGAGACGCGTTGAATTTCAATGGCATCTTCAATTTCGATCCGACATCAACTTTTACAACGAGAGACCGAGGTTCGCATTACACAACGTAAGTGCCTGCTCAGATCGCAGATTCTGGCAGAAATGGCCATTCAAAGATCGTCAAACATCCTGATTCAAACATCCTGATAAATATTAATGATAAATAAAAACGACTCTGTAACCATTTTCTAGAATATAAACGATCTTATCATGTCTTTACGTCTTCGTGGCCATTTTATAATTACAGATTATCGCGTGTTGCTTTATAAATAATATTTGTAGAAAAAAAATATGTATACTCTTAACAAGAAATTTCTTATATTAATTTTATTTTCATCTTTACTTCTCGTTTCTCAGCCCAAGCAACTTACTTGTAGCCTTTTAATGCAACATATCCTGCAATTTTCTTAATTCTTTATTTATATTATCTTTCATCCCGATATATAGTTATGAAAATCTCATTCTTTGATCATTATCATTGTATAATCTGTATCGCATAATTTGATTGATATCGATAGCCTTTCAAAAATTACGGTGCAACGATAAGAAAATTCACGCGTAGAAATAACGCATTATGCTTTTCTATTGTTCGCATCCAAGTTTGCATCATCGGGTCAAGGTGCGCTCTTTAAGGAAAGGATGAAAGCAGATAGATATCAACTGTGAAATAGAGTGACGATAATGGGGTGCTTCGTTGTGAAAGTGGTAACCGTTACAGCTACCGCGGAGTCGCATCGTAAAAGCGAGGGTGCATATTTTTATATATATTTATGTGTGTATATATTATGTCATAAATGGAAGGAGAGAGAGAGAGAGAGAGAGAGAGAGAGAGAGAGAGTTGCTGCATATTGAAACGACTGTATAACTCAATACTTTTATCTGTCTGCCACGCTAACAATAAGAAGAAAGGAGTCTCGAAGTCGTGTATAATATGCACATTTCTGATTACTGATTCCTGATTACCTTTCCATTTTCCTTCTCCCTCGAAGCTTAAAATAATATGATTTTATTATTTAAATAAAACAATATATATTCAAGCTCTTTATAAAAGTAATTATATAACATATATAAAAATATTTACGTTTTTTTTTTTTATCGAAATACTAAAAGCGATATATTCCACTTTCCCTTTTATCTTCGATAATGTTTTTATTGACAACGGAATTTTCAGATGTTCTCTCGTATAAGTATTACGTTATGAAATTTATTTCGTCGATGAAAATTTTATAATTATATATACGATTTATTTCTTAAAGAGAGAATAAATTAGGAAAACTCGCTACAAGTAGAATATATATATATATATCAACATATATATGCCAGACATATATTAATCTTATATGCACCAACATTCTGTGAAATTAATTCAAGTAGAATTCAAAAAATATCAAAAATGAATTTCGCCACTTATTCAATCACGTACAGAATTCAAATATAAACTCATGAATAATGTATAAAAGCGCGATCTGTATTTGTTCGTGCTATTAAAGATTGTTTAAATTGAAATTCGAGTTTAGACTCCAGCTCTCTCGCGCGATCTTTATTTAGATTCGCCACTCGCGGTATTTTGATATTTCGATGATGTACGAATTGTGCGACCTGTTTATGTATTTTCGTTTAGTTTGCGTCATTGAAATCTGTGCGATCATGCATTTTATCGCATACGCATTCACGTGATGATATGATTTCGCAAGCGCGATAACAAGGCGCGAATCTCGCCGGAAATAGAAGATAAATTCATTTCTTTATGTCGTTTAAATTTCTAAATCCACATATCAATTTTCATATTTTAATAATTCTAAATTTAATATAAACTATAACTTTTATTATTTCGTAAAAAAAAAAAAAAAAAAATCCTGCTCTAACCATGAAAAAGAGAAATTAATCCTCAATCAATACGAGATCTTTTAAATCCTCATGTCATAAAAGAGCACACATTCTGTGGATATATATATAGTATATATATAATATATAGATATACTATACACACACATACACACGCATATAATACGCGCGTACACACATATAATTCTTTTATTAAATTTTATGAATGTTTTATAAATTCCAAATGTCAAATTATTAAATGTAAAAGCAAAAAGATGCTGAATATGACATCTTGTGTGTGTAAATACATGTAAATGTGCGTCAAATTTAATATATTATACATACACATACACACACACACACACACACATATATATATATATAAACGCGTGAATTTTTCGCATATAGAGAAATAGAAACGGAGGTACTAAAAGAAATGATTTTTAGGGGAATTCGATTATATATGCCAGCTCGACAAAATTTCTCTCTCCCTCTATCCGTCCCCCCCCCCTCTTTTCCAATTCTCAGCTGAGCTCTTTCGTTTATTGAATCTCATGGGGAATGTGTTTCGCAGGCAAAAAGTGGAAATCTCGAACTGCAATTATCACTAACGTAAGCATAACGACCTTGCAAGCGGCACGCGCCATTTTACGCAGCCATAAAAACGTAGTTGTTGCCGATTCGTAAAGAAAAAGAAATGTGTCTATATCTCGTAAAAAGAGACGCAGAAGAGAATCTGTTGATAAAATTATATTTATTAGTTATTATCATATTTATTGCATATAAAAATTCTCGATATATAACTTTTTGTTTAACGCATAATCTTATTTTTAAGAAACTTGGATTTAGAACAAGATACATTTTTTTTTTTTTTATTGATTAAAAAGCTTGTAGTTGAGAGATAATTAGTTATACAACACGTGGACAATTTATATCTTAATACACACACACACCCACACACATACATACCGTATATATTGTATTCTTACATATATTTCTTTCCTTTAAAAAATTATTACTTGGATATGATGATTAAAAGGAAAAGAAAAATATTTTCGAAATAAAAATTATTCATCTCTTTCTGTACAATGCACGCATAAAATATTTGATCATCTCGCATGAGTTTTATAAAACATTCTTAAGATATGGGGCATAAGTGACTCGGCGGAGATTCATTAAACATTAAATAGGATAATTTCGGGGAAGGTGTCAAATCGGTTAGTTCGGTAAAAATTTTTTATTGTTGTTAGGTTACTGTTGAGATAATAAGAAAATTAGACTTCTTTGATTATAATCAATAATAAATATAATAACGATATTTTTGATTTGTGTGTTTTATTTTCTTTCACTCACAATTAATAATTATATAAAAATATTGCCTTTCAAATTTAGATATGGTGAATTCAAATATAGAATTTTGTATGTAAATAAATTCAAGGTATTTATTTGTAAAGAGAGAAAGGAATAAAAGATAAGCCAAGAAAAAAAGAGTATTTTTCAAGAAATAATTTAAATGTCCAAAAAAGTTATATATAAAGATATGCTAAATAATCACGCAAAAAGAACTCATAAAAATTAACAGATTTATCAGATTATAAAAAAGAATTTTGAATCGTTAATTGCATGTTGAAATTTCCTTATCATACTCTTATCACGGTCGCAGATAAAATTAGGATGAGGGAGAGAAGTGAAAGGGGAAAGATGGTGGAAAGGATTAAATCGGCGGAATTTGTATCTATGTATTTACACAACAAAGGTGTACATATCGCTGCGAGAGTATAGAAGTGTTATCTTTCAAGGAGCGAAAATGGCAATAAAGTTGCAATTTAGAGGCAATTTAGTAGGCTAATTTCGTTAATACCATTCGATGTTAATGTGCATGTTGGATAAAAGATTCTTACTTAAGAATTATAGTATGCACTTGTAAATATTCTAACAGAGAAAGAGAAAAATAAATAGAGAAGGAGAGAGAGAGAGAGAGAGAGAGAGAGAATGTGTGTCTAAATATAAAATTATAACAAGTAAATATACAATATCTCTTCGATGTTAATAATTTAAAAAAATTTTCCAAGAAAAACAAAGAGAGAGAGAGAGAGAGAGAGAGTGAGAGAGAGAATAATTATTGAATTTTTCATGCGAATAAACAATAAATTTATTTCTATGTTTCGATGCGTACGATATGAAAATTTATCAGCAAATATATTATTTCAAAATTATAGAAATTTATACAAATATTATAGAAATTGGGGTAAATTAAATTATTATAAAAAACAATAGCATCATCGTTATATATTTTTTTTTTTTGCTGTTGTTTCTCAAGCAAGTTGTTATAAGCATAATTAGTACAATATAGAGAGTGCTATATAATTGACTTAATTAAATTATAAATCTTCAAAATAATCTGATTAGATGACATGTCAGTTATAGTATCCTTAACTGTCATTTAGAATGATCGACTGATGTTAATCAATATTTTGTTTTAATGTTTATAAATGTATATGTATATATATATTATATATATATATATATGCATCCATATATATGTATATCAATATGTACAATTATCTTTGAACTTTGTGCAAATAAATATCATATAAGTGTTCCAATTTTTTTGACATATAAAAGTAAGATAAAAATTGAAAGAGGAAACAAGGGAGAAGAAGAGTGAGAGAAAAAGATTTAAATATTGGAGAGATTCAAATATTAAAGAATACTTCAAAATTTCAAAAATCCGATAAGGTTGCACAAATTATTTAAGTATCACTCTATATATATATCTTTATCGGAATGAAAAAATGCAGTGAAAATTGTGGCGCGAAAGCATGTAACAAACCAGTTTCCATTAAACTAGCCCAATTAATAATACCTGCATATAAAACCGCATTAGTGAAAGTGCAAAACGTTATTTTTCGGAAACGTGTCTCACCGGTTTCGTCAATTTTTTTCAAAGTCGAAGGTAACAAGAGAGAGAGAGAGAGAGAGAGAGAGAGAGAGAGAGAGAAAGAAAGAGAGAAAGAGAGAGAGGAAGAAACAAAAGGAGGAATAAAAGAGACAGGAATACATTTGCACTATTGCTTCTCACTCGTTTGCGCTATTGCTTGCTCTTTAGCCGGTTCTCGCTTTTTTTTTTTTTTCTTTTACGAAACCTGTCGACAGAATCTTTTCGCGAGACAAGTTGCAACAAAATGACGTTCGACATTTACGCTCGCGATGTTTCAATAACAAGAAGCCATTCAACACTCTGCAGATGTCGATGGAAATGTATTTAATTCTAATTTTATGCTCGCGTACACTTTCCGTATCGAAAGTGAAATTGATTAAAAAAAAAAAAAAAAAAAAAAAAAAAAAAAAAAAAAAATGGAGAAACGCAAGAAAGCGTAAAAATTATTACATAATGCTATAACATATAATAATGAAATAATATAATATGTCTTACATCTAAATGGTGTCTTCTACTAATTGTGAATTATACACTTTTTTATAGAACTTTTAATAAAATATTTATATATATATATGATTTGTTTCTTGTATTTATATTTATCTTCCCCCTCTGATCATCTATATCTTCAATTTATAGGAAAATTAGGACGTTGCATAAATCGATGCATACCCTTGTAATTTGCGTATCGACATAATCTAATATTTTGCATTTATAGGGTAATTTTTCGACAATATAAATTTTTTTATACATATTCTCATCTCGATCGGTCTTTTATGAAAATGTCAAATATTAGCGATGCAACGCGATGCGCTGCTATTGCGCGTCAGTGAAATCATCTTTACGAACGTACGTCCTCGAGATGCACAATACTGATGATTGTCTGTGCGCGCATACGAATGGGAGAATAATGAATTCTTATGCGCGAGTTATGCAAGAAGTCATGCTTCTCGTACGTAGTTCGTCGAATGTCATTTAAGTTGCACGTTAAGACGCGTATTAGTTACGATTAGCAAACGATTGCAATCGGAATAATCAGATATCGTAAAGGACTAATAAATTATGACATCTTGATTTGAGAAGAATAATGACATATATGACAAAAGATCATACACAATCGAAAAGACACACATGCAATAATAAATCCATATCATACTGTGTATGTCTGCAAGTATTTATCTCTAATGCTCAAAGTAAAACAATAATTACATAATATAAAGTAATAATAAATAAATAAAATAATAATAAATAAATAAGGTAATAATAAGAAATAAACGAATAAATGATTTGAATAAAATTATTATTTAATAATACAATAACATTCCCTTGATTTCCAGATCAATATGATATAAAATCACATAGTATTAACGTTGCATAAATTAACATTGTTTAGTTATAATAAATTTATATGCACACGATATAATTCATGTATTTAGAAAATGTCCTTTTAAATTGATAAAATATTAATTTCTTCCTCTCTCTCTCTCAGATTATATTTTGATAATTGACAAATTATATTTACATACATTTTTATATAAACATAATTTTCAAATAGGTATATCTATATTATTTAGATCGATATGCGCTTTGCGATTTTTTGCTTTACGCAAAAAAAAAAGAGAAAAGAAAAGGAAGAAGAAAAGTGAACGGGACAAAGGATATCTCACGAGACTTATATATATGTCCTTTTAACGTATGCTGCGGCAAAGGATGGAAAAGGATTCGGATTTATCTTTGATTCTGCGTTGGTAGGATGGTAAAAAGAGGGAAAGAAGAGGAGAATGAAAAAAAAAAAACATATCAATTCCATAATAGTATCTGTAGTTAGCTTCATTGAAACCATCGACGAGTAGAAACACAACATTTAACGTAAATTCTAGGAGATTTTTCTTCGTTTCTATAGAAATCATGATGAAATCGTCCTCTCAGTTTGAGAAGGGAAAAAAAAAAGAAAAAAAAATTCGATGTAAGCATTAGCAAGCAATGATGCATCGGAAATGATTACAAAAAAGACAAAAAATTATTATATCGATTCTAATCAACTTGTTGCGTGATCAATCAAGTACAACTAAATTTATATTAAGGATGTTTTGGCTGTACAATAGTAGGAGAAAAACTATCAAAATTAAAAAAAAAAAAAAAATTTCTTACGTTTATATTGTTCGAAAAATCGAATAAATAAATCCGAATTATAAAAAGAATTAAAGTGTCACAAAATAATATGGTTTTTAACGTCTTTCGTAAAAGAAAATAGTTGTAATTAATATTTTTCCTAATTTATGACAAAAACTTTTGAAACCGAGTAATTTGCAGAGAGAGAGAGAGAGAGAGAGAGAGAGAGAGAGAGAGAATATTTTTCTACAATTTTTAGTAAATAACTTTCAAACGAGTAAACGAAGATTTAAATCAAGTTTTGCACAAATATTTATTAGAGTTCTCTTAATATATGTGAAAATTTTTTAAAGGTGTTGCATTGTTGTGATATTATTTTCAATTATATATATCCTGAGATTTTGTGCGCTTGCATACAAGTTTCAATTGATTTATCTCAGCGCTTAAATATTTTTATCTTTGTAATTCGCAAACCGCATGATTTTCTGTTCTAAACGGAAGTAAAAATATACAGCTTGAGTTAAAAAAAAAAAAACTTAAATAAAGGAGAAAAAATAGATTTGCAAAGGGCGATGCGATATCGATACTTGAAAAAAAAATTTGGCAATACACATTAGACATTAGAAGCGTTTACAGAACACCAATTAATATAAAACTATTATTAATGCTATAAAAAAATCATAAAACAAAATTATTAATGCTATTACGTATGTGCTTTATTAGATAATAACTTTATTTTCATATTTAACATATTACTATCATAAAATATTCGGTATCTGGGTTATTTTAAATTACGTAACGTGAATTACATCATTATGTGACAAATATTGTATATTTATATTATTATTTTATTATTATTATTATCATTATTATTATTGTATAGTAATTAATATTATTATTTTATATATCTTTTTTATTTGTATTATTATTATTATTATTTTACTTATCACGTAAAAATGTCTGATTATTATACTACTAATTTTAATCTTCTATTTCGAAATACAGAAAAACAAGTCCTTTTAAAATCTCAAACGACTCACGCGAAACATTTTTCTGTAATTACGACGACGCGAGAAAAGGCTCTGGCTTTACAGATTTTTTTTATTGTTAAGAGAACCACTTAACAGCGTGTCACTACTACTGATAAGGAAGCATATTTTTCTCTTTCCTTTTCAACATATGATCGCGCCTATCTTATGTTTGTCTTCTCTCAAAGTCAAATAGCACATTATCGAGATATGAAATTATCTTTCAGTATCAAAAATAAGAGATTATTATTTTTACGACTTTCATAGAACGGAAATATACCAAAGAAATATATTTCAATCTAATTCACGCAGCAATGATGATGACAATTGAATAAAAAATTATCCTGTATAAGTAATATGCGTACGTGTGCGCATGTATTGGTAAAAATATTAATTATCTGTGCACACACTGCAAAAATATTACGATATAAAAATTATATGAAAAATATATATCTCCTTTTATAACATTTATTTATAAAGTTAAAATATACAACCTTAGGATATTTATTATTATAAAATTTGTGAATTATGTATTTGTTTTATTGTTTGTTGACAATTATGCATTTATTTGTGCATCAAAATATTTGGATAAATACAATACTTCTTTGTAAAATACAATATGATACAGATAATGTAGAGAATGAATTATCTAAATCTATTTCATTTTTTGCTCTTATCCTTTCTACCATGATTTTTATCATATTTCTGTATTTTTTAGCGGATGCATCGGTTTTGGAAATAAATTTGTCAAATCACTATTTTTGTTCCTTTTTAAAAAAGATCGTTTGTACGAAGAAAAAAAAAATTTGAAAGAATATTATAAATATTATAATATAGAAATATCAAAACTGATAATCCTATCTGCTGATCTGATATAGGAAGCAGTTTACAATAAATATCTCCATGAGTAAAAATATTTATTTTGAATTTTTAGTTAGGAGCCAGAGTTAAAAAGCCAGAGATAAAAATCAAATTTTATATTTGTATTTCACTTCCTTCTAATAAATAAAAATCATTTCTTTCTCAAATAAAAATCCCACTTTGTCTTAAAACGTTTTTTTCTCAAATAAAAATCCTACTTTATTTTAAAAGATTTTTTTCTCAAATAAAAATCCCACTTTGTTCAAAACGTTAGCAATTAAAATTTATTTCGAGAGTAGGTAACTTATAATTTGCGATAAAATACAGAATCAAATTCTATGCTCCTATAATTTGAATTTATTGTAGTATACACATGTATAAGAAACATTTCGAATCGAATAAAAATCGAAAATGTTCCAAATGGGTTCCATTTTTAGGCGATCATTTTTCCAATACACAGAGAATAATAGACAGAACTGAAATTTAAAAACAACTCACCGATTCCTTTTAACGTTCTCTTCTCCATGATTGGTCGAATTACGGTGTCGTTACATGTTGTTAGTTTAGAATTAATTCACACATCGATTATTCGCACGTCTGTTAGTCATCTGCAAAACAAGACCACAGTCGTAAATAAACACGAAACAACAGCTGTTAACTGTCATTATTTTATTTAGCACAAGTCATAAACATTCAATTATGCATGTGTATATATAGATATATATATTTAATAATAATAGGCAAATTTTCGAAAAGGCAATCATAATGCGATTATTGTAATAAATATTGATAATGTAAACACATAGAATGGCTTTGTAAAAAAAAAAAACGTACGATAAATAAATCTCACAGTGAATAATAAACATAAGAATGATGTTGTCAATTATCTAAAACAGCCATATACTTATATAATAAACACATATTTATAAAAAGATGATATAAGATAATATTCATATATAAAGATAAATTTTTCGCGGACGCAAACGAGAGTAATAGTGCCGATTAATCATCTGCGATCCGAATCATTAGATGGGCCGCGCATCCATCATGCAAGAGTGTTTAATTTGGACCGCCATGTTCCGACAATATCCATCAACGTGTCTGATTGGCTGATCGCACTGATAAGAGAACTCGACAAAAATTCTGATAAAAGCCCTTTAACATTATTTTACA
The DNA here is from genome assembly GCF_030449975.1 of Polyergus mexicanus. Classification (NCBI taxonomy): domain Eukaryota; kingdom Metazoa; phylum Arthropoda; class Insecta; order Hymenoptera; family Formicidae; genus Polyergus; species Polyergus mexicanus. Next base: position 2,975,176 of record NW_027223347.1, read on the forward strand.
ATAATCGCTTGATTTACTGTTATGCACGTATTTATTATTGCCTATCATTGTTTTGCGAATTATGAAAAGATATAAAATATTTATGTAACAATTTATATTACTTATATATTTTTATTTATTTCTATATGTGTGTGTGTGTTTTTTTTAATCATTTAGAAATTTTTAATTATTCAAAGAAGACGAACGACAATTAATTCAATGAATTTCAATCGAGTTTTAAAATTTAAAAGAATTTTATCGCTAACTTAAGAATGACTTCATATGAAATACACTTTATTATATTGATAACACTTCAGAATTTAATTTTGAGATGGATACATTTTATCATAAGCTGCTGAACACTTGCAGACTATATAGCGAATTCCAGCAACAAGCTTACACTCCACTCCCTCCACTTGCCCTAAACACGATCTATTCTCGGTGTTTCATTTCAGCATTATTTGCATAATACCGAGGGTATATGTCGCTTCGCATCAGCGAAGATATGGGTTACTAATGCTCGTGACAATCCGATCGACTAACACTACTGGATGATTAAAGAATTCGTAATGAGAAGAATAAGTCTAGTTTAAAGATTTATCTCTTTCCACGAGAGAGGAACAAAAATTACTTAATCTCGCAATTTCCTTTCCTCTAGTTTTTAACTTTTAGTGAATGTCTTCCTTCTTCCCTCCCCCTCTTTCTCTTTCTCTCTATTTAAAAATTGCCATTTTTCACAATATAAGCCATTTATTTATTCTTCATGCATTTATATATGAAATTTTTTGAATTTTCTCTCTATTGATCTCCTATTTCAATATGCAATAATATTTTCAAAGTTTATATATATATATATATATTGCATATTGAATATATATATGTATATATATAGAGAGGGGAAGGGGAGAGAGAGAGAGAGAGAGAATGAAATAGAATAAAGTTTGATTTGTTGTGTTTTTTATTTGACTTGGCTAAATATGTAAGCTTTTAGGCTTAAAGTTTTAGATTTTAGAATTTAGGATTTATGATTAAGAACTAGGATTTAGGATTTGAGATAAATAATTTTCAATTTACTTTGGGGATTTTGAATATATTAAAAGGCTGAAATTTTGAATTTAATTATGATCTTGATCTCAATTGAGATTAAGATATTATATTCTATGTTATATGTTTCAAAATTTTTAATTTAATTTTTAATTTTACTTTGTTTCCATGAGAGTTTGTGTTTTAATATGTTAATGTTTTCAATACTTCAATTGTCATGTTTTAATGTTTAATATTCTAATGTTATAACGCATTATTCTAATTTCATTGAATTTATTGTATGAATGTAGGAAAGTAAAAGGTAGGAAAGAAGTATCGTAAAAAAAAAAAGGGAATAATGTGTAAAAGTGTAAAAATATAAAAATGCAAAGAATGATAAACCGGAAGCCATCAAAGCAAAGATTATGAATAAATAACTAAAATATATATATATATATGTACACGCACGCAAAAAATATATAATTTTTACACTTATAATACATCTTTATTATTAAAATTATGTTCGCATGTCGCGAATTATACTGTAACAAAATCAAATCGATCATTCTTTAAAATAATAATTAAAAAAAAAAAAAAAGAGATCACCTTGCGTTTTCATCTCGTTACATCTCGTGAAAGTATTTCGCGAATTTATGATGCACGACACGGCGAAAGGAATCGGCCTGTGTTTAATCGGGCGTTTTACGGCCGGTGCATTTTACGGGAAGATACGCAATTATACGCGCCGATGCAATTAACTAACGCGTTATAAAAGAAAGGTCTTCGTTGTTTGCATAGGAAGCTCCGATCACTAGTTCTTGCCGTCTAGTACAAGCTTTTACATTCTCATACTCTATCGCGCATTTATCTTTTATAAGAAGAAAACATATGCTTCTTATCTTTTTTCATCGTTATATATATATATATACTGGGTATAAAAAAAAAAAATTGTTTTTAAGAAAATTATTTACAATGTATCTTTTTAAACAATTATTTGTTTTTTTTTTGGCACTAATTAATTTGTCTTATTATTCTGTACATAGAAGTACGGTAAGATTATCGAAAACTAAATATTTTACGAGATATTTAATTTTTTATATCAAAATATGTCAGATTAAAATATAAAATAACTCAAAAAGTACTTAATGAAAAAATACTTTATTAGAGCGTTTTGGAAAGCTCTCGATGTCAACTACAAGAATACTGAATAAAAAATGGGGGTTTCAAGATTTAATGTAATATTATATATATATATATATATATATATATATATATATATATATATATATATATATATACTGTGTACATTATTAGATACATTTATTACATATTTCTGGAAGAAAGCTTTCATTGCAGCTTTTCAATAAATTGATACATTTCTTTCCGCAAATCAATTTTATAGTGTAAAAAATTATAGAAATCTGCAGTAGAATATTTTTCCTCGCGTTACGCTCTCGTTCACTCATCAAAGAGATTCGACAATCGATCTTTTCTCATCTATTAACTATTCTTACCGTTACATGGATGCTGCTTTTATTAGAAATCATGTTCTCTCCCATTGAACTTTAGTTGAAATCGTCATACCGTCGATACTCTCTTACAGTTTGACATCTTGAGAGAAAGAATGTAATAATTTCTTCGAAAGAATATATACTTTTAGTAATGTCTCTATTGCTCATTACCTTTTAATACTAAGTTTCTCTATCCGTACTTTCTATAAAAAGTTCCTTAATTTAAAAATAATTTATATATTATTAATTTTGTATTTTACAAAAAGTAAAATATGTTATTAAAAGTATTTTCTTTACAAGTTTCTCAATTTAAATACACATTTCTTTTAAATGCCGTCATCAATGCAGTTAAAATCATTAACAAAATTTATATTAAAATCTATCTTAAACTGATAAGCTGCAAGGAAGCAATGCATTACTTTCCCGAAACATTTACTGGCTGCAATAAAACAATCACGTGTCATTTTATGCAAAGTATCATCGATTTCGTGCAAATTCATAACTTCGATCAATTAATAAAACAGACGTTGGATGCATTTATATCTATGTTTTGTAAATAAATAGCTTATATTTGATACAAGTATAACGCGCATGTTAGCCAGCCAATTATCATGCAAATATTAATAACGCAAACATTAACATCGACTCGACCGATATTCTATTCTTTTCAACATCCATGCCGCAAAAACACACAAATAAAATTTATCGATTTTTCATTACTCTATATAATAATTTTTATATTATATAATTTTGAAAACTTTTTAGAAATCGTGATCTTTTCATTGCTTTTTATTGTTTTTTTTTTATTTTAAATAAATAAAATATTTTCTGCGCTATATTTTCTATTGACAAATTTAAATTGCATACAGAAATGTTTACATATATGTATATGTATATATATATATATACATATCTGCAAAAATTAAAGTATTTTTTTATTTTGATATTTATATTAATTCCGTCATTTCAAATTTTTCAATTTTTATATTTATATTCAGCAATATAAAAAACTTTTAAGTTTAATTAAATATATTTGAAAACTGTTTGATATATATATATAATATAAATTCTCAATAATTTAATTGACGACAGATCGCATATAGGTATATGGTATTTAACCATCAATATCTTATTAATCATAGTCGAGACTTTTTGGAGAGCTAAAAATCCTAATGCATATTTAATTTTAATGCGAATAAAATTTCTCCAAACATTACAAATGCTGTATAGAATTTTTTGTGATTCGACTAAAAGCTAAAATCTATTTTAGTTTGTGACCTTAAGTTGCTCGTATGTTTTCTAATGATTATTCGAAAAGAACTGATGCCCTTGGACACGTCATGACAGAAGCGATAAAACGATGATAACGCGACAAGCAAAAGTGAGAGATATGCTGCTATTGCAAAGAATGATTGTCGGAAATAAAAATATCAAGAGATGAAAAAAATGAGAGTATATATTTATTACATAATGTTCTAATTGTATAAATGATACCGTTGCAAAAACAATATATTTTTTTTTTTTTTATTAGAACTTGTAGCAAATGAAAAAAAAAATTAATAATTTATTATTATATAAATTTTAATTCTATGATATGTGCGTGTAATATTGATCAATAATATATCATAATACAATAGAAATCAAATATTAAATATAAAATAAATAATTATAAAATATAAATAATTTATTATATAATAATTTATTTGTAAATTTTTCGAAGATCTTGTACAAACAACCAGAAACGACTTTTTCCTATTTTATTCATAAATATTTTAAAAATTGAAAGAAAGATTTTGATAAATTATTATCATAATATTGTTTCATCTGATTATAGAAGTTTTTAAAATTTTATTTAATAATATCTGATGTGTATGTGTGTGTGTGTGTGTGTGTGTCTAAAAAAGTCGCGCACGTATGCTTCATGCATGTACAATTTATCGTCGTACACGTGCGCAACTTGGACTTTGGTGGCTCATCTTATTAGCCGAGATAATTAACTCAATTTAAAGTTGCTATTTTCTAGCTTGCCGCTTCTCTTAAGAAACTGTCTATCAGCCGTTTTATCAATCGCCTTTTCAACAAGACAAATTAACTCTCGCCACTTGTTCTTTCACAGCAATTGTCAAAAAATCTCAACTGCAGAAAACTTCCTAACTTCCTTACGTCGAACATTGTATTTGAAAACGACAGGGAAAAATAAAAATGAACAATGCTCTCTCTCTCTCTCTCTCTCTCTCTCTCTCTCTCTCTCTCTCTCTCTTTCTCTCTCTATTTTCTTAAGATATGGATGTAAGAAATGCTTAAAAAAAAAAAAAGAGAGAAAGCATTTAATTGCTAAAATCAAAACATTAATAAGATCGGCATATTATCTGCTTTTAAATCCTTTTAAAGCTTCTCGTCCAGAATAAAATTTCTCTTTGAAACGAAAGGGTAAGAGAGATCCCGATTCTCACACTCGGGAACGCTCAATACATTAATTGGCACTACAGTGACATCGCAATATATCGTCGTCGAAGATAAACAAATCGCAGGCGACAACAAATTGCAACACAAAGGATTGCTAGATCGGCGAAGCCAACGATCGAGACAAATAAATGAAGATTGTCTGCTCGATTGTTTATGAATAATTTATCGATCGTTTGTATATCTTCAAAGTATCTTCAAAATGTCTCTGTGTGACTTTCGAGAATGAATTTATGTTAACGAAGCTTGCGAAATACAGGAAAACGTAATTGGAGATCGGTTTCAAAAGAAATTTGATAGAATGTGACATTGCTAAAGTATCCGAAAAAATTTTTTCAATCAGAAACTTGCACATATTATGCGTGTTTGCATGCGTGCGTACGCGCGCGTATATTATACAGAATAAATCATATACGGAATTTTAAAAAAGGAAGAAGACGATAATGAAGAAAAGATAAATAGACGAATAGATAGATGATTTATTATGCTACACACACAATTTAAACCCTTTAAGGTACATAAAGTACATAGCAATAATTGAATGAGACAAATATAATTAGAATCGTGAAATAAAAAGAGAGAGAGAGAGAAGAGGAGAGGAAGATTCGACTATTTATTTTTAAACTATTTATATTTTTTTTAAACTTATAAATTTCATTTTGTGCCTCTCAAGACGTGAATCCTTAAGAAGATACTTAAAATGAGAAGATTGCATCTACTACGGAAAAAAAAAAGTAGAAGAAAGTAGAAAAAACAAATTTTAGAAATTGCTGTGCATTATTGTGGCATCAACGATGTTAAGAGTCATAAAACGATTTTCCGCGCTTGCTATCATTGTTTGCACGCTTTTCTTTTATATACATACATACATACATACATACATACATACATACATACATACATATATATATATATATGTATATATATTCTTAAAATTGCTTTTAAAAGTTCAAATAAAAATATAAATATATTGTATATAAATAATCCTATAAAAATCTTTAACATAAAATAATAGCTTGTAAAAATAAAAAATTTTACAAATAAATATTATAAATTATATATATATAATTAATATTGTGCTAATATATAAAAAAATATAAATATCACATTCGCAAAATTCTACGATAGAAAGAGATTTCACTTTCGGCTCGTCTTTATTCGACTGCTTGACCGCGTTTTCTATATTAAATCTCCTTTTCGCTTAGGCTGACATATTTAAGAATGACAAGTATAACATACCGAGAAAAATCGCAAAACATGATCACAAATTTTTAAAACGTGTCATAAGACGCTTATTTTGTATAATTATGATATAAAAATAATATGTGCTTTTTTCTATATAAAAAAAAAATAAAAAATCCGAAGATTTTATATAAAATTTATGTTTTAATATTTTTATTTTGTTAAAATTGATAAAAATTTAGTTGCTTTACTCGTTAGAAATCTATAATTTGAGTTCTGATTGATTGTTTATATTTTATATGTTAAATCGGGGCTTGCATATCGATACTTGTTGAAATTGGAAAATTTTTTCCGTAACTCTCTTTGGTGAATTAAACAATCTAAATAATAGCAATAAAAGAGAGAGCAAAGTATCCTTTTTAATACTATTATCTGCATGTGGTTTTTTTTTTTTTCCTCTATGTCTGTCTTGTTTCATTATTATTTTTATTTTTTTATTATAATTTTTTTGCCAGTGCTTTCACCAATATTAGTTCCGTAATTTTCAATAAATATGTTATATATAAATTATAAAATGTTATATATGTATTTCCGTATATTTATATTCGAGTAGTTGAAATAATTTTGCCCGCCTTGAAAATTTTACACTGCGCAACGTAGATGAAGTTTTTTGAAACAACAACGATACGAGGGGCGAGCAAAGAGTTGCGAATACTATTTCGCGTAAGTATTTCTTCGAGGAGTCCACGAGAGTTGTATCTTGATGATCGCGCTTCATCTGCTCGCGCGGAAAATTGCGGTTGCCCGAGCGGAGAGAAAATTTCACTTCGGAAAGAAAAGTACGACAAACAAGGAATAAAGAAACAAAGAAGAGACGAGAGGATTTAAAAATTTTCCGGCATGTCGAGTTACTTATTTTGTCACTTTTCTTGGTCGTATTAAAAAAATTATGCGGCGTATTTAATCGCCGCATAATGGGATCATCGTATTTTACGATAGTAATAATAATAATCTTATATATATTTTTATTTTTACTTCGATTGATAAACAAACGTTATGCTCAACATATCTTTCTTTGAAACAAGCCTGAAACATAAATGTGCGCGATTACTATAAGCAGATCTCGGTGTACGCGTATTACGCTTGTTCATCTTAATATCCGTACCGTTGCGCCGTGGGTGGACGAAATAAAGCCTAATCAAGGAGATGCGGTCTTATCCGCGTTGCAAACTGAGACATATTGCGCGACGAGCTCCGACGAGACGATACGTGTATCGCATAATGCCAATCATGCGAATCACATCAACACATATCACTCGTAATACCTGTAAATTCGCGCGACAATTTTCTCCGTTTCATCGAGCTTAATCTTTGCAAATTTTTATTTCTTGCCGAATTTTCTTTTATTTTATTTTCTTAACATATATAAAAAAAAAAATTATTACATTAATATTTATTATATATTACAATATTATATATTATATATTAATTTATTATACATATATATATTTTTATTAAATATATATATATATATATATATTCAATAAAAATTTGCTTTTGGCGAAACAAGATTTTTTTTTTTTTCAGATAAAAAAAAATCGAAAGTATTACTTTGCTTAGATTTTGAAATTATTAAATTAAAATAATTAGATTAAAATTGTTGTTTTACAATAAATAAATGAAGAAGGAATATTGCGAGAGAAAAGAAAAAGATAAATGAAACATGGCGAACAATGAGTCTGAGAGAGAGCGCCGCTTTGCTTATTATATAATATAATTTAGGAGTGCCATATAAAAATTGCGCCATCTATTTAAATAATAAACATTAAATCAGACGGGGAATGTAAAAGAATTCTTCGAATATTGCAGTTGAAAATGTAATTCTAATAACAGGAAACAATTTGCAAATACAGATATATAAAATAAAAGTAATTTAGAAAGTGCAAGCGATTAAATTCTTTTTTGTACGGATGGCGTGTGCTAATCCGAATGCACGGTCCAAAATAAAATCGAAAAGTCGAAAGTTTCGCAGTGCTCGTATATATATATATATATATATATATCGAATATATTTGTTCTCGCAGATTAAAGATATACATTGCGCATAGTATTAGTTTATACATAATACTGCTATAATATTTAATGTTAGTGAAACATTAAATGCAAAAAATATAAAAATTCCATTTAAGAAATAAACCGCAGATTCGAATAAAGAACAACAGAAATTTAGAAAAACCAAACAATTGTATTTTTATAATCACAGCTGTGCATTTTGCGTTCATCCGAGTATGATTATATTTATTATAGCTTGAAGCGAATAAACATTCTCTCTCTCTCTCTCTTTCTCTCCTTTCCCCCTCCCCCCCTCTCTCTCTCTCTACCTATGCTAAAAATAAAATTACCTTTGTATTATTTTTTTATATATATATTTAGTATCGATGTTATAAAATAATCTTCCTTTCTACGTTATCGATATACACCTTTACCTTATAATGCACGCGTATTTGTGTGTATGTACGTGTATACGTATGTATATATGCGTACCATGCCTCTTGCGATTATATTTTTGAAATGACAATAAAAAAATTAGACAATAAAAGGATCGATAGTTAAATTATTAAATTAGATATTTTAATGTATCAAGGATATAATATTTTATTATATATCATTCATTTATTAATCTTACACGATGCGAATGTGCATCTTGAGGGGGAAAAAAAAAATATATATATATATATATACTCTTTTACACGATTATATACAATCGTTTGTAATTTTGACTCTAAAATTGTGAGACGGAAAAAAAATTATCAATATGTTTAGGATAGAAAACGATCGGGTATATATTAAAGAGAAAACGGAGAAAAAAATTGCATTGCTTGAAGGAAAAATAGAATATATCAATTAAATATAGTATGTGTAGAATCAACGGATAGGGCTAAAATTTTCGTTGCCGCAAATTCACACCTGTGTGACATTGGACAAGTCACATTGGTGCACGCGTGTCGCATTCGGTTAAGAAAAGATGCACCGCGAAAATCAGGATTTCGGCCAGCTGGAACTATTCTAGATCATGTCGGATCTATTTTCAAAAGGCACTTCTGCTAAACATCCTACGCTCACAACGCGGATCTTGGATAGCGAAAGCTTAAAATCTAAGAAGCATCCCTTAATTATTTTCACTCAAATTTATTCACAGAACAATCATTTCGAGAAGAATGAAATTCTTGTTTAAATTTAAATTATTTGTAGAAAATCGAAAATAATCCCTAAGAGATATCAGCGTGTTTCGACATTTTACAATAAGACGTTTCGTATAAAAACTAGGACAGATTAGATAATAATATTAGATGCAGATATTAGATAATTTAGTATTAAACGTTCTGCAAATATGTCTAATTAAAAAGATGGTTTGATAACAAGTAAAATAAAGTATATTATTATTTAAGAGAAAGTCGTCACTTTTTATACATGAAAAAAATAAAAATAAAAATAAAAACACTTTTATTACATAATTAAAATCAAGCTATCGATTAAGCCTATTAAAAATATCGGTTCAGATCAATTACTATCAATCTAGGATTAATTAAAACCATACTTGCGCGCGTGCTCGCAGTGTATGTTTTCTGTATTGTACTCTCGGATTACTTTCACAGATTACTTTTCTATTTTCGCGAGAGGCGCGGCTTGTCCTCAATTATTAATTCCGAAATTACGCAATCGCGAAACAACACAATAAACGGCCGATGTATTATTAGATATTTCGCCTGTAGCATGGCCGAAGCTCAAAGCAACGGAGACAATAATTTTTAATATATTTATATCAAAACATTGCTCACATAGAGATCTTAAACGCGATCTATGTAAATACGGTTGTTATTTAATTAACATTATCAATCGACAAATATACGCGACATCATATTAAAAAAAAAAAAAAAAACTATATTTATTATATAATAAATTTTATTATATATATTTATTATATAATAAATTTACTAAATATACTAAATTTAAAAAGAAACTATATTTATTATAATATTATATACTAAGTACATATTACATATAACAGCGTGCAGGTGTTTTTTTTTTTTTTTTTAATAATATAATATATAAACAAAAAAAAACCCTACACTTGAAAGGAGTAAAAATGAAATTTACATATATTTTTTTCTATTTTATGTAAATAGAAAATGATCGTTTAATATTTTTCTTTTAATACGTGTTCAATTTTATACGTATTAAGATATTCGATACTGAAACCACAATATCCTTTTCGTTGCATCGGAATTTTCCGTTCAGAAAAAAAATTGCATCGCAATTTGACACATGCAGTAATTTTGTAATTAATCGTCTCTCTCACGCTATTATTACCACGGATGAACTTTAAAATAAACATTTTTTTTTTTTTTTATCGTTTCCATCCTTGGGCAAATTGATGTCATTAGGCGGTTTATCGCAGAACAAACCGCAATTGTTGAAACAGACGGAGTTTGCAATTTCGCAATGCAATACAAATTTTTCATTTCAATTTAGGCAAACGTTCAATTTATTCGCGTTTACTTTTAATATCGTCGCAACAATTCATAATATTATAATCGTGTTAATGCGAGTCTTCTTTGATAAATTTCGTTGCATCAGTCTACATATTAATCTGAATAATTTAATTATTACTATGTCTAATCATAATTCTATTATTTTATTTTAATTATAATTCTCTTACTTTTTACCTTAGTTATAGTTCTATTATTATATTTTAGTATATTTAGGTTCTATTTTATTTTATTCTTATTTCCTCACTTATAATTTTATTACTTTATTGGAGTTTCATTTTATGATTTAATTAATTTCTAATCTGACATTTACATTTGAATAGTTATATTTTGATAAACTTTAATTACACGAAGAACAATATAGATATATATGTATGTACGTAAAAATTTTTATGTATTGTGTGTCTATTCAAATGAGAAAATTTATTTATATAAGAATAAAATGGAAAAGAGAGAAATAATTTATTTTGTATATTTCCAATATAACTTTTATTCTTAGATAGATATAGCTTTAAAACGTACTTTATGTGCTCAAAGAGAAGAGTGCCAATGAGGGAAAACTCAATTACTTTTATAGAGAGAGGGAGAGAGGGAAAGAGAGAGAGAGAGAGGGAGAGAGAGAGAGAGAGAGGGAGGGAGAGAGGGAGAGAAAAAAAAGATGCTTAAAAAAAACTTTTATTGCGTAATTAAAATATGAATAAATACGTACGTGTAACTTTGCATAAAACGCAAATCTTTTTATAATTTATTTATCGCATGCTGTATATATATATAATGGCCGACGTATATATAATTTGTAAGTAAATATAATAAAACTCATATATATTTGTATATGTATGCGACAAATAAATATATATTAATTTAGTATAATCGAAGAAAATAATGTTTTTTTTTGTTTTTGTTTTATTTCGTATATCCCAACATTTCGATTTCTTAAAAATGAATAATTATATTGTTTATCGGATTGAAAATTTTTTAATATTTGAATTTAATATAATAAAAAGAAGAACTTGAACGGAACCATTATACATACCCTTTTTGTTGTCAGTCACCCTCTTGTCGCAGCCGGATTTTTTGACCGCGCACGTAGAACTTTATAAACACTCACAAATATTTCTTATACACTCATGAATATCTTACTGCGAGCTTTGATTTTTTGACGGAACGATGGCGTCGCGACGCCGGGGAAAATCGAAGGACACAGGTAACGCCGGCAATCGACAATTTGAATTGCAAGGAAACGAAACGGGACGCACGACCCGATTTCCAAACGCGTCACGCGATCATGCGATAAAATTTACGACAGCAACGATAGAAGGTGGGAGATATATGGGAGCACCACGTGGTTGGGCAATTGTCGGGATGGAGCGCGCGCGGAAAAACATCCTCACTCGTCGGCAGCTCGCGGTATACTACACACTTCACCTTGGTCCGTCATTCCGTCATCGTAGTCACCAGCGGCCCGCGCGCGTGTCTCCCCACCACATTCTACGCATGCGTATCGCGCACCACCACCATCCACACCATACCACCCTCATAACACGCGCTACCCCCGCGTATATACATATATACCCGTACATATAATATAATAAATTCGTAATTACATCCTATGCTCGATTAAGTAGATGATAATCCAATGAAAAATTGATCCTTTTTATATTAAATATAATGTACATATTTAAAAATTTATACGCTTATATACAGGGTGTCTCACTAATTTTGTTACACGCCATTTTTTAAGAAATTATTGAGGATATCGTATACATTTTTAAATTTTAAAAATTTTATTTTGTTTACTATAATAAAACTAATATGAAAAAGCTCTATATTCCGGTAAAATTTAAAAGAAGGTTGTATCAATATTTTTAATAGTTGCTTAGAAAATTATATAGAGCATATGAAATATAGAGCTAATATGAAATACATCTTGTATATAATTCACATATTTATCAGATATTGTATGATGTAACTTAGTATTTATTATTTAATATAATAATTATGGTCAATAATCCTCTCATTGTCACAATTCTTTCATATATCTAATCAAACACAATTAGATATAAATATAATAATATAATAGAGAAAATAGATAATTTCATTTCCCTTAAATATATTCTTATATATATATCTAAAAAAATGCAGAAGAAATAAAAAAAAATAAGAAACTGTTTTTTCCAGTTGTATTAGCTGATTTACTTTGTATCTTTCTGCGAATTTATTTCAATTAAAGAAATCGTACTTCTTTATTTAGCTCATAAGAAATGTATTATACATATATACGCAGCACATTTCCCGCCAAGTCCAATTTCTAATTATTTTATCGCTTAAATATATTCGATGGCAATGAGAAAAATTATTAAATCGTTACAGGACCTTGTACAAAATTTATATTATATCGCTAGCTATTCTACCAACCTTTATACGCAATATGTCTGGTTAATTATATGTAAAATATGAACAATAAATATTTTCCAATAATGTATACATAATAAAATATAATATTATATATAAAATAATATGTAATAAGAATCTGTAAAAAAATAACAAATATATAAATATAAAAGTTTGATAATATTGATACACAATACGTAAATAGAATGATTTGTACAAAATAAATATATGAATTATTAATAAATAATTTATATATATAATTTATATATAAATATATATATATATATATATATAATGTGATAAAAATAAATATAATTTCGCGAAAGATGTGCAGATGTTTTACGATTCTGGAGCTAATGAGAATTTACATAATATTTTGCGTAACATTCTATGGCAACTTTGTTAATCGATCGCCATCCCCGTAAGGTAAACATATAAAATGTAAAGTAGTTAAAATAATATTTCAATGCAAACTTTCTAAAACAAAAGTATTTCTTCAAGTGTAGCAGGTTTCGCGTATCAATGTGAAAATAATTTTCGAACAAATGTATAAACAAAAAATGTATGTCTGACAACATTTCATTTCGCTTTAATGCAGCGCGAATTATCTTTCACGTAAATTTATCTTTCACGAATGTTTTTTTTTTTTTTTTCCCCTCCCGCATATCTATATGGTATATATTCCTGAAAGAGTATCGTGAATCACTAATAAAATATTTACCGGCGATAAAAGCATAAATGAAAAATATAAATGCAAGGTAGATGGAAAATTTTATTGAAACAATATTACATATTTTGTAAAAATAAACGAGAGAGAGAGAGATAGAGATAATTGCGCTGAACATACAAAAATGTTTATATTTCAGAAACGAACTGAACTTTCGATCTATGTTTACTAAGGTTTCTTTATTCAGTATAGTGTGTCCTATCTACCATATAAATATTGAATAGTTTTTTTTTTTTTTTTTTTGAGACCCTGGACGAGTATAATGATATGTAATAAATCTAAAAAAGAAACTTATGATATTTTAATATTTATGACAGAAGAATATCTGATAGCGCAGTTTATTTCTTTATAATTTTCGACACAGAATAGAAAACTTTTATGTATTTTTTTTTGGTGTGGGCTACGTTTTCTTGTAAATTCGTAAGGTTTCCTTATATTTTCACGATTTTATGTATTTTAGATGTACCGCAAAAAAAAAATAGAAAATTTCTCGATCGTACATTTATATGCAGAAAAGTGCGCGCAAATACTTTGCAGTGGAATTCGGTCGTTTGGCTATTTACTTGGCAGATCAACTCTCTCGTGACTTCACGCTATTGTCTCGTCGCATCAAATATGTCAAATAATTCAACTCGTCTTCTATATAGTTTCTACATTCAAATGAATGGTATTAGTTAATCTATTGTTATGTAAAATGCAATACATGTAATATATACTTATACTTAAATAGTTTTTTTTTTAAATTCAGATGGATGGTATCAGTTAATATTATTCTTATGTAAAATGCAACACGTACAATATATATTTATACTAAAAATTTACATATATGTATGTGTGTATACGTATGTATATATGTATGTATGTACAATGTATGTATAATTAAAAAAGTATTTAAATTTATTTAAATTTATAATTAATATATTTGAATATTTAAAAACATTTTATAATTTTAATAAAAAATATATTTTCTGAATATCGAGTTTATCTTATTTAGTCGCTTTGTGATTTTTAGCATAGAAATGTGTTATTTTATTCTTTACACACACTTTTCTAAAAATGTTTTATCTATTTTACATAAGAAGCAATGATCGCGTTCTTATCATCATGTATCATTAAAGTATACCTTCTTCGAAATGTTATCAAATCTTATTCAAATCATATTCAATTCTTATTGTCAAATTCAATGCTATACAGTAATAAAATATTATAGAAAGAGGAAAAAAATTTTTTTTGAAAGATTAAAACTCATTTTTATTCATAGAATTTTATATATGTAATATATTCAGTAAAAATTTCTCTAATATTGAAAATATATACATATATGTCTATATATATATATATATATATATATATATATATATATATATATATATATATATAATCTTTTTTTAAACATAAAGTAAAACTTAAATTCTAAATGTTTTATAGGACTGTTAAAATATTTTCCATCGACACAGTCTGAATCAAAATTTTTTCGGGTACAAAGAGTTATAAAATGTATACAAGTCAATTATATTTATAAATGCGAAATATCATTTTTATTGACAATTCATACGAAGAATTTTTTTTCCCCGCCCTTTTCCTTACAACACCGTATATGTACATTAGTAACACATACAAATTCCTTATATACAAATACAATATTTTTTTCTGTCTAATAATTATTAATTTTCCGTATACAATATTTACGATTTTTTGTATAGTATTTTGTTATAACTTCAATAGCCTCAAATGCTTTTTTAATTTTTTGTCTGCAATAATTTTTTGCCGAGTAATGATTAATACAGATTATCGACATTAGGTTTGTTCTTTATTGCTTTATTACTGACATTTTATATTTCTAATTTTTTTTTTTTTTTTTTGCGCTCTTACAGAAAAGCAACGAGTTGATTGGTCACTGCGTCGCCTTTTGCCGCACGCATGCGTCCTGTATGTAAAATCCCTAGGCTATAAGCAAATCGCCAATCAGAATTAAGCATTTTCTATCCAGTCCCTATTTTCTACTTCGTTCATACGATGCAAGATGGCGGAATTATCGCATATCGATTTTTTTCGAATGAATATTCTTAACTATACTTTTATACAATTAATGATTAACATAGATTGACAGATAGTAAGCGGACAAAAATCGAATACGAAGTATCAGATATAAATAATTCTGAAATAAACTCCAAATAAATAAAAACTTATAAACAACATGTGTGTATGTAAAGAAACATAAATTAATAAATAAATGAAAATATTAAATGGCGAAATAAATATGAATATATGTGTCATACAATAATATGTTATACAATAACCTCCTAGTGTAATAAATTTTGTGCTATAGATGAAACATTTCATAAAATTGAAAATATCTTTAACAAAATAAAGTATTAATTATATTGACACAATTATGATATGTTATAATAAGATACAAATAACAATAAAAATACTATCAAGCATTTCATAAAAATTGCAAAAACAGTGAGAATATACTGTGAAATATATGAAATATGTCATATATATACTTTGTTGAAATGTGATTTTATATAACTTTTTTTAGTTTTTGTGGTTTGACAGATTCCATCACAACTTGTGAAGCTCAATAATTTATAAAGATGATTAAGGAATATTAAATATCATGAAATATATTAAATATATTTTAATTTGGCTGAAATAATTTTGTAATACAGACACTTATAGTCTCTTGTTCTTGATAAATTGCAAGAAATCTGAAAAATGGGATCCGAACAAAGCTCTCAAAGTGGTAACCAAGGTACTAATAGTGGAAGAGCGAGAACTAGTCAGCTTAGACGAGGCAAAAGTGTTCCAAATCGCGAAAGAATGCCAGAAGATACCCCACCGAGATGCATCAGTCCTGGCGCCAGTATTTGTTCTGATTCCGATCTCCCATATATTTCTTATACAGTGAATCGACCTATCGGAGATTCGCCAAAGATGACTAACAAACAGTCACAGCTTTATAGAGGAAAGAGTATTGGAGCTGGAGAGATTTCGAGGCGAAAAAATAGTTTGGGCACCATAAATCACAGGTACACCAACTATGAAATGTCAGTTTGCTATGTGACTTTCAAAAATTTTCCATCAAGTATATAATTAAAAAACAATAAATTTCATATATTGCCAAATAACATTCTCATAATTTTATTTTCTCATGCATGTAAAAAAACTATGCCCCTTTAACATATGTGCAAACATAATATGCACTAATTTATTACTAGACTAGATTTATTTTATTAAATGTCTCGTAAAATAAAAATTTTAGAAATACTATATCTCATATATCAATCTAATATAGCATTTTATCAATTTAATCTTTTTTCTATTCCTCTATCAGACACACAAAGACTAATACATCGGATAATAAGATTCATAATATTGTTGTGGTAAAGCCAGCTCAAGCAGATCCTACAGCAGACAAGGATCCTGATTTAGTGAGATTGCAGAGTATTCCGATGTTTCTGCCAATTATGCGCGGCACGTTGAACCTACCGCCGGGTGTGCGCGATCCAGAAGTCCTGGAGAGACTTGATCCCGTTGGCCTATTCAACCTGTGCGCACGTTATCAACATCATCTTAATACGAACGCGCAGACAATAGCCGCGGAACAAGTCACTCTGTGCACTAATATAGAAGCGGAATTCGCTAAGACGTTGAATTTTGCTGTTGATCGGCAGAAGAAGTTTGGTAGATTCGCCGAGCAGCTGAACAAGACACACGAACTCAGCCGCCAACTCACCAGATGCCACTCACTTCTTAATCAAACTCTCGAGAGCCTAGAGACACTCAACAATCTGTTGCCAATAGAAGAGAGACTTGAACCTTTTGTCTGGACCACGGGTTAAATTGGATCCAAATGTTGCAATTGAAAATCATTATCGCTTACATTTTTCTAGCAAAGAAGACTCCATTATAATTCTTTAACTTGAAAAAATTACAAGTTATATTAAAAGAATTTTGACATCCAATCTCTATATACAATTGACAGAAAAATAACAAAACTGAATTAAGAAAAAGAAAACAAATATAAATTCTTTATTGAAACACAATTTATTGTCTTTGTAAATTTTAAACATACCCTAGCAGCTTCTATTAGCCAATCGCTGGGATTTCAGTTGTCTGTAGGCAGCAACAGCTTCGTTCTGTTGTTTCTCCAGTTTTCTTCTCTCTATCACAGGTAAGTTTTTTCTCTTTCCAGATCGATCAATCACTTTGGAAATGGAAGAAGGCTTAGAATTTTCCAATAGCGAATTGAGTAACAAATTCTTCGGTTTTCTCTCTTCATTAATTTTCTTCGATTTGATATTTAACTTTGGAGGTTCATGAACTACTTCATTAAAGGCAACTTTGTCTTTCAAATTTTTAAACTCGTCAATATCCTCTACTTTCTTTTCTTTCTTCAACCGCAACTTCAACTTTCGTTTCTCGTTCTTGGTTAAAAGGCTCTCAGTAATCTTCTTTTTTTTCTTGATGTTTTTATGTTTAGCTCGCAACATTTCTACATCGTCCTTTTCGCGTTTGCACTTTGTTAGACCCTGGATTTGACCGGTTTCAGAGTTCCGTTCAATCTGGACACCGTACTTCTTCTCAAACGCGGTCTCCTTGAGAAAGGCATGTGTGTCCCTGGAAATTCTGTGCAAAAATTGTTCACCAGACTCATCCACTCGCTGCTGAAACACCGGTACAATTTTCTCTGGCTTTGCTTTTGGATGTAAACTTAGTTTAGGATGTTGCTGACCTACGCAGATGAGCGCGTTCTTCTTCCTTCGCTTTCTTTTTAGAATGCCGTTATTACTCTTTGCAGCTTCCTTTAATTTGATTACGCGTTCAAGACTCTTCGGGATTGCCTGCTCATCCGTGTCCTTCGGTGCCGCATTTGTGCGCGACTCTAACCTAAAACATGTTGCTGGCTAACAAGAATTATAATCTATAGGTACGCTCCGTTTGATGCTATTTTCGCTTCGAAGCGTTTGATGGACCAATCAGGGCGTAAAATCTTGCGCTTCGAAACGAAAATAGCGTCAAGTGGAGCGCGCTTTATATATCATTGTTTAACTTGCAACTTCGCTCATATAAAACTCACTCCGCTAAGCGCTTGGCACGCTGTTTTTCGGGATCCTTAACACCTCGGTGTTTCTTTGCCGGTATCTTGCGACCCATATTTTTTGCGTTTGTATCGATCTTCCCTGGTTTATCGTAAATATATCAATCAGCGAGCGTGGTATCTTCGAAGGCATGCGCATTAGTGCAGGTTATAATAGCCGACCATACGCGACTTCGTCCCCACTCCATTATTTCTTCGAGATTTCTTTTTCCGAAACTAGAATCTAGGGACTTTAGTTTCGACGGGTTTACGTTGGACATAATGGCCGCGTTTTAGCAGAGAAAACCGCTCAGTAAGAATCATGATTGGCTCTTACTTTTAGAACCAACGAATCAATGTCGAATGTTGACAAGACGATAACTGAGCGTTTTCTCTGGCCAGACTCTATTTTTAGGGACTCTAGATAACCCTAGGTACCGATCGATATAAGTGGCTGTGATCAAACGAGATTCCCTCCTACAGAAAATATCCTATGTATGCATATTATATATCTATGGTATATAGAGAGTTCGTTCTCTCTTTCCCATTGTCATCCATTCTCTTTTTTTCCTCCCTCTCCCATTGTCATCCACTCTCTCTCTCTCTCTCTCTGAAACTGATTGGTGCATGCTGTTTTGCACTGTTTTGCGGGCACTCGCGGACGTGCGCGGACGTTTATCAATCTCTATAACGTGGTGTAATCGTTGCTACGAGTCGAAATAATGATTCCATATAGTTTGCATTCGCGTAATCGTTTCTGTTCAGCGTCAGTCATTTCGTTCGCAATCCAGCGACGCGCGTGACGTGTATCAGCGACTCTACTGATGC
The DNA here is from genome assembly GCF_030449975.1 of Polyergus mexicanus. NCBI lineage: Eukaryota > Metazoa > Arthropoda > Insecta > Hymenoptera > Formicidae > Polyergus > Polyergus mexicanus. Next base: position 2,994,916 of record NW_027223347.1, read on the forward strand.
GAGGACGAGTGTCCTCGCGGATCATCTACTGCGTACGACAATGTCAGGTAGCAGCGATTCCGAGGAATTCTTCGACGCGGAGGACGATTCATTTCATCGTGCGTCACGGTAATTTTTTACCCGCGATTTTCCGTTGCGTGATCGTGTTACGACATCGTAAATGAATAGTTCGTATCTCATATATGTGGTGGGTATAGATAATTCATCGCGCGTATTCGCGTTTCATGGATTACGTTATACCGCCGTTCTAACCGCGATTATTCAAGGATTTGAGGATAAACCCATCATAGTATGCTTTGTGCACCAAAAATGTGTATAGTTTTAATGCATTTTTTATTTATATACTTGACGTAGGGTGCATAATCGTTGAAATCTGGATATTTTAATTTGTGTAACGGTTTTTCTAATTAATCTGTACATATAGCGTCGTGGAAATATTTATAAATCTATATTTTATGTTTAAAATTATATTGACATATATTGTATATTTTCTATCTAGACCTAATTAGTCTTTAGTTATGGGTTTGTCATAAGAGAAATAAGATTTTTGCTATAATATGTAAAATATATAAGTAGACATTCATATATGAATAAATATATAAGTTAATATTAATTATATTATTAATAATTAATTATATCAATTTTTTTTTAGAAGAGTTAAGCAACGCGAGAGTACCAGTGTCGAAGCTGATAAAGCATTAGAAATTTGCAAACAGGACGACGACAATGTCTTTGCAAAGCCTGCTATACCTAAACCAACAATTGATACAAAGGGTTGTATACCTGCAGATAGTGAGCAAAATAAAGATAAACTTGTAAGTATATTCTAAATTTTATATGTATACAATAAATACATGTGCGTGTTATATATGCATATCCAAGCTGCGTTCCAAAATTTATTGCCCATACTGGAAATCTAATATAAAATCTAATATAATATATAATAAAATATACACATATGTTGCATGAATTATAGATTTCTAATACTGGCAGTGAATTTTGAAACACGGCCACAAATATTGTGCATGAAGAATACAATATATTGTATATATATCACATAGCTTAAATTTTTTAGAAAGTTGAGAAGCAGGAGAATTATGTCACATTTAATACTTTTTAAAGTTTTATTTTGTATATAACTTTATGAAGAACTTTATTTCATCTATGTTTAACTTGTACCTAAAACACAGTCTTTTTAAAGAAAACACACGAACTTTAATATATAAAATATTTTAGATCGAAGATAGTGCAGAATCAACTACAGATAAAATTGTTGGAAGGAAACGGTTTCGCGAACTTCGACAACGTATGCAAACAGAAGACGACGATATTCCGATTACTAATTCACCTCCTGATAGTCAAACATCTTCCATCGAGGGTGTTTATCCCACCCCTTCAAAAACGACACATCCATTTAGAATCATAGAACACGACACTCTCAGTTTACAAAGTATGACTTCTTTAGGACGAGTCGGTCGAATTTTGGCAGGAGTCGCAGATAATACTTCTGGTGTACTTATACCTAGTATATCCCAGTGTGCTCCTTCTGCCGCCCTTACCCGTGAAGGTCAAATGTCCTCCATTACTAGTATTCCAAGCAAAGACGAGGACGCAACTTCTGGTAAGGTTTCCCAATCTTCCAGTGTCCTTACATTATCAGGGGATATCCTACAGGAATCCTCTATTAATGGCCGGCCCAATTATGCTTCTCACTCGCAAAGTGACAAGACTGTTATGCTTCAAGAACCTGATGTCATCGCGAGTACAAAGAATAACGGGAAACTGACAGAAGATGTTGCAATTTCTGGTATACCCATTGCTCCTCCACGTCGTAAAAAGAAAACAAAGGCTCATACACCTACTGATCTTGCTGTAAGATTTCTTATCATTATCTTGTGGGTTAATAATTAATGATTTATTTAATAGCTAAATAATATAATTAATTTCAGCCTTCTGCGGAAACGCTTGTACCTGCATCGCCGCTTCCAAGTCCAGCTAGTACTATAGAATCGATTACTAGAGAATTCGAGCATTCTCTTGATATTCGATCCGCGACGAAAGGGCAATATGTTGTTAAGCCGCAGGTAAATATTCTGCAAATAATTTTTAAAAATAATTTCTTATAAGATTTATTCTATTCTTTATTCATATATTTACTTATATTTATTATAATTTATATATGTGATACTTTATAATTATATAATATTTATTATACATAATATTTATTTACATTAAGGACGAGGATAAATTGAAAGCAGAAGGACCATCTTCTGAGGAATTGGAAAGGGTGGCAAGAATGAAAGCAGAACTGCTTAGTCGAACGAGTGATAAGTCTAGTAGCCCATTAGGATCGGTATCGAGCAACAGTATTGGCCGTTATTCTTTAGGCCCGCACAGGCTATCAAGTATGAGTCCACAAATTTCCAGAGAAAGGCGTAAATCCGCTGGTGATCAAGATATGGTCAAGCAATTGAATATGTTTGTGAGAACTAGGACAGATTCCGGCAAGCGTCTTACTGATATGGTTCGTTATCGCATCGATAAATTATTTTAAGTAGCAGATATTCTATATCAAAAATATTAACAAAATAAAAAATATATCATGATATTATCTGTTCTTACAGGAAATTTTGGAACAAGTGCCTGTAACAAATTTAGATACAGGGGAACAGGTGCCATTAAGCATAGCAGAAGATAAATTACCGCAGTGTATTAATCCTTTGTCATTACATATTATGAGACTCACTAAGTCTAAATATATAAGCAATTCTAGTCTTGAGAAAGAAAAAGAGAGCGATGAGGAAAGCGTAGATAGTAAAATGTCTAGTATACCTCCAGACGAAGATGTGTCCGTAGATAGAGTTCGTAAGCGGACGCAAAAGTTGAAACGATTTTTAGGTTCCACTGTAAAAAAGACTATGAATAAAGCCAAATCTATCGCGCAAGAAGTATCGCATGCGAGACACAAAGAAGACGTTATGGACATAGTGGACGAAGTTTATCCTGGTGAACAACAATACATAAAGTTAAAGGCGTCAAATAGCCACAAAGGTCCATACGAATTCAGTTGTCTGCAGCATGTTCAAGATCTTAGCGGAGAACATGTAGGACCTGTCTGGTGCATGAAGTTTTCCGCTTGTGGTCGATTGTTGGCCACTGCGGGACAAGATCGGGTCTTGAGAATTTGGGTTTTACGAGATGCTTTCACATACTTTCAGGATATGCGAACAAAATATAATGCAGAAAAGGTCAGCCCTACTCCTTCGCAGGAATCGTTAGTTTCACAGCAATCTATGGAAGATCCTAACATAGTGGCTAATGCTTTAGGCGAGGTTGAAGGAACAAAAAGTCCGTTCATGCCAAAGCCGTTTTGTACATATACTGGTCATACCTCGGATCTGCTTGATGTTTCGTGGTCTAAGAATTATTTTGTTTTATCCTCATCGATGGATAAAACTGTGCGGCTTTGGCATATATCTCGCAAGGAATGTTTATGCTGTTTTCAGCATATTGATTTTGTCACCGCTATAGTATTCCATCCACGGGACGATCGGTATTTTCTCTCAGGATCACTAGATGGCAAATTGCGCTTATGGAATATTCCAGATAAAAAGGTTGCCGTATGGAACGAAGTAGACGGACATACGAAATTAATTACCGCGGCGAACTTTTGTCAAAATGGAAAATTTGCTGTTGTAGGATCATATGATGGTAGATGCATATTTTATAATACGGATCAATTGAAATACCATACACAAATACACGTACGATCGACAAGGGGTAAAAATTCTACCGGTCGCAAAATTAGTGGAATCGAACCTATGCCGGGAGAAGACAAAATCTTAGTTACATCGAACGATAGTCGTATTCGTTTATACGATTTGAGAGATTTAAACTTATCTTGCAAATACAAAGGATATGTTAACATTAGTAGTCAAATTAAAGCAAGTTTTAGCCCAGACGGGCAATACATAGTTAGCGGTTCTGAAAATCAATGCATTTATATTTGGAAAACTCATCACGATTATTCCAAGTTTTCCAGTGTTCGCAGAGATCGAAATGATTTCTGGGAGGGTATAAAAGCTCACAATGCTGTAGTAACGTGTGCTGTATTTGCGCCGAATCCAGATAGTATTATGAAGCAAATTGAGGCGAGAGAACAATGGGAGAGCAAAGAGGAGGCGAAAAGCGTAGATAGTTCTAACATAGGTGTTGTTCCCGTTGATCCTGTCGTTGAGCAACGTACTAAAGGCTGTGGAGGGCATGTTCTTGTGAGTGCCGATTTCAATGGATGTATCAAAGTTTTTTTAAATAAAACAAAACCTAAGCATAGTTCCCTACCGGCATCTGCGCTTGCGTAATGTAACATTACGTGAATTTACGATAAACAATTAATTAAACAGAAAAATAACACGTATGTGCTTATGTCCGCGCGTGTAAATATTCTTTGCCTCTTGTATGCAAATTTCATCATGCACTCATTTAAATTAAGGAACGTAAAATTGTATAAAATATTTTTTTTTAATGGTATTCTTATATTAAATACAAGTATTATTTTAGTATTGTGTGTTGTGTATGTGTGCATGAAAGTAATAATTTTAAATAATTTATATATATATATATATATTAGTGACATAAATATTTCCATGAATTGTGCTAAAAGTTAAGTTTAGTAACAATTAATACATGTCATTTCGAAACATATAATATATGCCATAAATATTGTATAATTTTAACTCCAAGTTATGTCATGTCGGATGAAGCAAATTATTGAATTCTTTTGTAAAAAACTATATTTGCAGTTTAAAATTTTTTTATTAAAATCTTTTTGCATCTTGTGCTTGTATTACAATTTGACAGTGCTGGTCCCACTGTTATCATAAAGTTAATATTTCATAAGAGATTTATCAAAATTATGTCATAGAATGATAATGTAATTATCAGTGAGAAATTTGACAAATATGAAGAATTGTTCTCATATATAATCGTTCATATATAATCATTTCCATATATATATGTATAATAAAGACATAGTAAAAACAAGGGCACCTTGGTGAAAACAAAGTATAAAAAAATTATGCAGACAATGGCGATATATTCAAATATCTCATTTTATTGAGTATATATCGGACTTATAAATTTTTATAAATTATTCGATTATTTACCAATAGTAAAATGCTAAATAATAGGAATTGCTAATTTTTGCATATATCGAATCAGATTTTACAAAATACCACTGATTTCTAAGTCGCGTTTTTCTAGAACATAATAGTTATAAGCTAATATAATACATCGAAGACAATATCAAAAGTGTTTGAAGCTAAAATACATCATGGTTACGTTTTTCTACGAATGTCCTACATATTATAGAAAATATAACGTCGTGTTTTTATTGTACAGTTTTAGATTTTAGACTAATGTATATATTACAGGATGTGTTATAATTTAATTGTTGTGCTATGTATATATGGATCAAGTTTCATAATGTACGTACATATCTAGTTTATTCTGTACATTAATATACAGAATGGGTTGTGTGAAAAACAATACAGCTAAAAAGGAAGTAATTCCTTGTGCAAAAATATGTTGAAAATGTAGAATATACAAATATTTTTTTCTACAAAAAGTTTTATTTTCAAAAAAGTGACTTTAAAATTTGGAAAATTGATAACATGTTAATTATTTTTTAAACAACAAGCTCGAATGATCTTATGTTGTATATATATATATTTTCAAATTTATCTTAATAATGGCTATTAAAATATATGTATCAAGATTGAAGAACATTGTTTATCCTGTTAAAAAATAAAAAATAAAAAATTTATCTATATTTTATATATACATATATTATAATAACTTAATCGTTTTACTAATAGCGTTTTCGAATGAACGGACTAATCTAAATTGGATCAATTAATCATATTTTACTATGAATTTAAGTCTTTTATTGGTAGAGACGATGCAATGACGTTATTAATCGCTCTCAGAGCGATTAAACCTGCTACATTCGAAAACGCTATAAATAAAATACTGTAATTTTATATTTATGTATTAATAATCTCAAGATGTGAGTTTGTTACAATATATGATACAATATCATTAGGGATTATTCGAGCTTAAATAAATTCCAAAAATGTTATTAATTTTCCAAATTTCAAAATCGAGTTTTTCAAAAGTAAAGCTTTATACGACAAAAATTTTTTACATTTTTTTATTTTGTTTTTATTGGAAATATACCTCTCTAAATTTTAGAATTATTAAAGTTATGTTTCCCAATCCATCTTGTATCTTATACAGAAGTTGTCATACTCACGATACTCGCTATCTAAAGTTTAATGTTATAGAATATACACCGCATTGAAAGAGAGAGACAGAGAGAGAGAGAGAGAGAGAATTAATATTAATACGTTGTGCAAAACACGTACTCCGCGTTCTGTCAATTATAAATATAATGGAAATTATTATTCTTAAAAATAAATATGTTCTGTAAGAGAATAGTTTGATATTTTTTATTTAGGATTTCGTATACATTACATTTTATGTCTAATTTTTTCAGGATATGTTTCTATATAAAGTATCTTTGAAATGGAAAAAGGCGAAGAATGCAAATTGAAATATGGTTACAATTATAAAATTATTTGGAATTCATAATACTGAGTAGTACAAGTTTTGTCAGATAATGTAAAATATGTTTATTTTTCCATCTGTGAAAAGCATATACGCCCTAAAAAATTGAACGCTAACTGTGAACTGTGTGTCTGTATTTATGTAAAAATAGTATATATATATATATGTTATACGATATGTATAATAGTATATATATGTATGCATATATCTATATATACATATATAAATCTCATTCCACATATAGAAAATGATTTTGAATTGAAACGCATCGCAGCAACAAAATGAAATTATATCGCGATTTTGTAAATGCAAATATACATATACGGCGAAAAATTGTAGATATTTTGTGTAAATGCAATTATAAATATAATAGTATATCAATATCTTCGTATCAATGATAGCAAAACTTCAAAAAGTCTCTCAGCTCCAAAAGAGTTTACAAAAATTTATCAAAAGTTTACAAAAAGCTTAAGAAAAGTTTACAAAAGAATGTGAAACAGTATGAGGTAGCGTCAAAATGCGTAAGAAAATGTAAAATAAATAGAATATGAAGCAAAATAAAATATTCAAACAATTAGAAAAATAGAAAAATATTGATATTGGATAAATTTGCAAGTCAGCTTGCACTACTGCACAGGATTTGTCCCTTTTTATTTTACATTCAAATAAAAAGTATTATGACGTCCCATTTTTTAAATTTTATTTTTACTATTATTCGCATTTCTTTATTATACCTATGGAATATAGAATAATATAGTTATTTAACCTGTTTGCTTTAATTTTTAGTTATTAATAAGCTCTATTAATTCTATTTTATATTATGATTTAAAAATTAATTCTTATCGTATTTTTTACTGCTTTAGTGTCCATAGTTCTTATTCCATATGGTTATTTAGTTTTTAAATTAAATACATTCGTTCTTTTAATTAATAATGACTGAATTGCAGAGATTCGAGATATTCATTTCATCACGTTTCAACCATAATTATAATTCACATCGATCAGTGTATCTATATATGTATATATAGTGTAAAGTAATGATCAAATTTATCAATTTTTAGTATCTTAATTTCTTTCTGCATTGCATTAGAATAATTTATTTTTATATCTTTCCAATAATTTTTTTAGTTACAGAAGAACCTTGGTAATTTTTTTTTTTTTTTTATGAAATAGACGCGTGAAAACATCATTTATTTATTTATTTATAAGAGTATTTGAAGATGTTTATTCTTACCTCTTTATATTTCTATTTTTTTTAATCATTTGACATATTTATAATTGTGAATAATTTTCATGATTTATGATTTTATCCTGCTCAATCTCTCTCTTTTACTATCATAAGTATAATTGCAACATGATAATTTATAAAAAAGTAGAAACTATCTCGTAACTAAAATTATTCTATCATTATTTATTAATAATTTGTACTACATTATATAATATGTTCACATCGGTGTATAAGGATGATGCATTTTGCTTCACTGATGCATGTTTTAAAACAAAATAAAGTTGTAATGTTATTAAATATCTATGTAATACAATTAACTCACATAAATGTGTGACTATTTTTGCAATATTTAACATTAAAAGAAAATTAAAAAAATAACATACAGGATATAATTAAAAATGATAGTTAAATTCTTTCAAATCAAAATAAATAAATAATTTTCTACAAAATATATATATATATATATATATATAATGATAAAATAGATAATATATGATAAACAATATTATAAATATATTATACATATACATATACGTCAATTACGCGAAAAATATAGATATATGTATATAAGCATTACGTATGTATACTCATATAACAGCCATGATTAATCATATTATATGACACCTGTAACTTTATGTGTAATATCTGAACCGATATGAAACAAGTGATATATGTAATGACATACTTGATTCACACAATAGATATGTTATGTACAGATGACTTTTTATTATAAATAAAATTTGGTTATTAAAATGTATTAAGAATTTATTTGATTTATTCTGGCTTTGTGTTTGTAACATAATAAAATATTATCAGCTAAAATAACAAATTGCTATTCTTATTCTTAACTAGATTATTATCTTTACATAACATTAATATAATTCCTTATTGTATATAGAATAAAAATAATTCTAAGTTTATAAAATAATATTATACTCGTGATTTATTTTATATGAAGAATAAGGATTTTTCTATCTTTACAGTAATTATTTAACTAATTTAAGAAAAGTTACATGTTAATTTACATTGATATAAAAATCTAGAATAGTTTTTGTGTAAAAACTACATCCATATAATTATACATAACTATTATTTTATATCCATATAATTATTTCTGTACACTTGTGCTTGTATAAAAAAATTATACATATTATATATATAAAATTATAAAATTATTTTATTAATAAGCATACACGTATCTCTATTCGTGTTTGACTCTACACAGTGCAATATATGATTTTTTGGTAGACAAATCATGCCATCCTACCGGACCCCTTTCACAATCAGCGCAAGCTAGATACTTGATATTATCTACTGTGTGTGACACACCAATATTTTCGAAGGTATACATATCTTCTACTAACCAGTAGTTCAAAATAACTTCCGACTGATTGCCTTTACCTTCTTCTTTGCTATGAATGTAAGGTAACGCGAACTGCAAAAAATTTTTACATTATTATTTATTCATCTAATTGTAACTTATATATTTATGGAAAGTTTTTACGAATGAATTTTTTATATTAATAAAAAAATTATGTAGAATCGTATATAATAATTAATACAATTTTTAGATTACAAATGACGTGCAAAATTAATTAACAATATTAAAGCAACATAAATACATCGATGATTAAATTAATTATGTAAAAGAAATAATCAATAAGAGGTCATATGATGCAATATTGACATGTTACTACGTTCACAGTATACATAATACTAACCTCCATATTTATTAACCTGGCAGCCCCAGCATTAAGCATTTTTGAAGGACAGAATGTGCAATAAATTTTGGTTTTGTTCTTGCCTTCTGCGTCCTTTTTCGTCTCAATAATCGTTTCAATCATATTCGTTGACATTGGGTTTGTTCTTTATAGCTGACCTGACAATGAACTGAATGCTGAACTGACTGCTGGTTGCCTGGTTGCAGTAGTTGAAGTTGACAAGTTCAGACTGTTCAGAGATTAGAGTTTTGTCGTTTTGTGAGCTTGCCGTTTGCCGGTCACCGGTCACCGGTCACTCTTGCCGATTCTTAAAACTTTATTTTGAGGTAAATGTCGACGAGTATTATTGAAACAATTATTGAGACGAAAAAGGACGCAGAAAACAATAACAAAAGCAGAATCTATTGCACATTTTGCCCTTCAAAAATTCTTAATGCTGAAATTGTGAGAGGTTAATAAATATGGAGGTTAGTATATCGGAAACATGTAACGAAAGAATCATGTTATTTCTTTTCCTCGAGTGAAAAGGATCCGAAGTGGATTGAAACATTTGATATCAGTACAATTTTATGTATGTCATATAGTAAATTTTTTTTTACATTACTCACCACTTACAATGCAGGCTCTAATTGACCTTTTCTTTTATCCTATTAATGATATCATTTGAGCCTCTTTTTTAATAATTTTATTATTTTTACTTAGTATTTCATAAATGAATCAGTAATACAGAAAGATGAAAGTAAGATCAAAATTGATGAGATAGAGATTGTATACAATGCTATAAAAAATATTTGTTAATAAAAACTACACAAAGAGATGAAGATGTAAAGAATGCTTTTTTTAAATTAGTAATACAGAAAAGTTTAATAATTATTTCATACGCGCAGACAAAGTCACATCGTGCATCGCTGAAGCATGGTGCTTTAACACCATCTGTGAAAAGAAGGACTAAAGTCTTAGCTAAACCAGTTACGCCACTGCAAGAAGCCAGAATGAGATTACATGTCAGTACAGTGCCTAAGTCATTGCCTTGCAGAGAAGAACAATTCAATGACATTTATACATTTTTAGAAAGCAAATTAACAGATAATAGTGGAGGGTAAGTTTATTTTAATAAATATTTTTGAACATTTATTTTTATTTATTAAGACTAAAATATTGTGCACAAATATTAATTGCAGATGTATCTATATAAGTGGGGTCCCAGGTACAGGTAAAACTGCTACTGTAAATGAAATTATAAAATGTTTAAAGAGATCGGTGGAAAAGGGCAAATTAAACAGTTTTGAATTTGTTGAAATCAATGGTATGAAATTATCTGATCCCAGACAAGCTTATGTTCAAATTCTAAAGCAATTATCTGGGAAAGTTTTAACATGGGAACAAGCATATAACGCACTAGAAAAGAAATTCAATAGCAATGCTAAGAGACCAATGACATTGTTACTTGTAGATGAGGTATATATATATATATTTTTTTTTTTTCTTTATTGTGTATAATATATATCTTTATTTATTTCTTATTTAATTATATTTTTTAGATTTGCATCAATGATTTTATATTATTGTTTTTATTATTTATTTTACTGTACTAATTTTTATTTTTTTTCTGATTTGAATTTTATAGCTTGATTTATTATGTACAAAACGACAAGATGTGATATATAATTTATTAGATTGGCCTGCTAAAATCTTTGCACGATTAATAGTTATTACTATTGCAAATACTATGGATCTCCCAGAAAGAGTTTTAATGGGTAGAGTCACATCACGATTAGGTCTCACTCGAGTAACTTTTCAACCGTACAACCATAAGCAATTGCAAGAGATAGTATTGACTAGACTTAAAGATATAAATATTTTCAAAAACGAAGCTTTACAATTAATTGCACGGTAAGGATTATATTAATTTTTTATATTTTTTTATGTCTTTATTTATTTATAAATATTTTCACGGATTTGATTTCCGATTCAGCGACTTTGCCCCGAAATTTTCTCGCCTTCATCTCTTCAAGGGGGTAAAGAGTTTTTTAAACAGCTCTAGATAGTTATAGATTACTTTTTTACAAAAAGCTATTAATAGAATAAAATAGATAAAATATAATTAAACATTTTAATTAACAATATCTTGTATTTTTTATGTATATCAGTAAAGTATCTGCGGTATCGGGTGATGCTCGCCGTGCTTTGGACATTTGTCGTCGTGCGGCAGAAATTACCGAAATACACAATGGTACTACAGTAACCATACATGATGTAAATGAAGCTTTGTCGGAGATGATAACAAATCCAAAGGTTCAAGCAATAAGATATTGTTCGAAATTTGAACAAATATTTTTGCAAGCTGTATGCTCAGAAGTTACACGAACCGGTGTTGAAGAAGTTTGTTTCATAAACGTTTACAAGCAATTTGAATTTTTATGTTCTTTTAATGGTTTGTATATAGATAATTCATATAAAAAAAAAATGATGTTTATGAAAAAATTTTGCTTATAATTATCTTTTTTCTTTTAGGCTATGAAACACCCAATATTACTCAAACGCTTGATATTTGTACAAAATTAGATGATTACAGATTGTTAATATATGAATATTCAGGTAGTAATATACATCAAAAGATTTTATTAAATGTATCAAAAGATGATATACATTATGCATTACAAAGTATTGATCTTGATTGAAGAAATGATTTAGATTAACTTTAATTTATTATTATTTTATTATATAGGATGTATATGCATATTCTCACAAATTACAATAATATTATTTTATGATTAATGAATTTATAACTCAAACATCTCTCTGTAATATTATAATGTAAACAAAGTAAGATAAAATATAAATAGGATTTTTGATAAGGGTTGACTTATATTTCTATTTCATATATATCACGTCGCGGCAGAATCTAGTGAACAAATGTGTGTGTATGTGTGTGTGTGTGTATTCAAACTTATTATATACATTCAACTATACAGCTAGCAGCTAATCTATTATTGGAAAAATTACACAACTCAAGTTCATGGTTGAATATCTCTCATTCATATAAATAGTCTGTTACATATCTGTATCCTATATTCCATATTCTGCATTATAATGTCGTGTAAGTAATGTGTTATTTGTTTTCCTTTTAAATCTGAATAAGAAAACTATATTAAAATTATTCGTAACAAAAATATATATAATATTTATATATATATGTACAAATTTAGTATTGAGTGGTGACAATACTGAGGAAAAAATTTTTTCGTTATATAATGCTCAAAAGTGGAAAGAAATCACTGCTTTATCTTGTACAACTAATGATCTCAGAAGATTATCATGGGTATTGCCAGATATAGATGATCTGTATTGGATGAATAATATTATACAAAAGTATAATTTATTTGGAATTGCAAGCATTGGTTGTGGTTGTGGATTACTAGAATGGTTATTACAAAAATATTCAGGTAAGTTTTTGAAATAAATAAATATATTAATACATATTTTCTATTAACAATATTTTTAGTTTTTTTATGTATTTTTAAGGATTAGACATTATAGGTATAGAATTGGATAGTTCCTGGTGGAATAGCAAATATTCTCCACCCAAATTCTTGAAAAATATTATTTTTGTTGAGAAGGCGTCAACAAAAATTCAAATACCAAAACGATATGCTATGTTATTTTGTTACTTTAATAATAATACTGCATTCTGTAATTATATAGAAAATTATAAAGGCCGTTTAATTCTCGTTATCGGACCTATGCAAGGACATAATTGTACAACAGATCCATTACCATTTGATAAAAAATTTGAACAATATAATTGGAAATTAGTAGATAAGAAAAAACTTATACGTTCTAATGATTATATTACTGCATACATTAAACATTAAACAATAAATATTATAATACGAAAAAGATAGACTATATAAATTATGAAATTGAGTAGCACTATTTTTAGCTATGCAAAAGGAATAAATTCAAAAAAATTGTATAAGAAAATATATAAACACATTATGATTTGCTACTCAACTTGTATTTGCGCGCGCAGCGGCTCCTTAATCATTATTGGTCGCTGTGGGGTATTATAGTCGCTTATAGGATAATAATGTTAATGGTGAATAAAAATATGATAAATTATATATTTAATTAATATAGTAGTAAGTTTACATAGTAGTAGAGTAAAGTTAATGTAATGTAATGTAAGATATTAATGTAAGATGAATTGTAAGTGTCAATAAAAAACTTATGTATTTTTATCTTTTAAATTTTCACATATAAATTCTAATAATTTGGTTTGTCGTTCTTCGTTTTTGGTCATCTTATCAATAGCATTGCTTATTTGAAGAGTAGCTTCAGCTTGCAACTTTATTGCCTCAGCTAGCATCTAAAGATATTGTGATATATAATATTGTATTATTTATTAAAATAAAGTTAAAATGCTTTTTGTATTAATTTAGTAACAATATTTAACCTTCATCGCATCAGCATGCTTGTCTGCTATTACTTCAAAAGATTCTCTTATATCATGTATCTTCATTCTTATATATTCCTTAGTTAATATTTTCATTTGCTGTGGCTAAAAGGATAACATTTATATATTTTTGATAGTATCAAGATTAAGAAAGATAGAAAAGAAATTATATATCAATTGAAATATTGCCTAATTCTAAAATCATTACTGAAAGCATTATGTAAAATAGTTTCATTTCCAGCTCTTAATTCTTCAATAGCATTCTAAATGTTAAATAAAAAAATAATTATAAATATAATATTATAAATATATTTTTCACAAAAATATATATGTGCATGTGTATAACAATATAAATCATGCAGTTTTTTATTTTTTTACTTACATTATGTTCTTCAGGAAGACTATCAGAAACATTGCAACTATCAGAAACATTTGTAAAGTCTTGCACATATTCATATCCGATTATTCCTAAAATTCTTTTATCTAATTCTGTTAAATTCGTGTCAATAGAATTATCTCCCGTGCTTACTCTTACTTTTCTTAATTTTTGTACCTTTTCTGATACCTTAGATTTATGATCCCGCCATGTCTGTAACAAAATAGAAATATTATCATTAAATAAGACATAATGTTATATATTATATATTATATTTACCTACAGTTTTCCAGGATTTTACATCTTTTTCTTTCCCATTTGGCACTTGCAAAGCATTTAAATATTTGGCTAATTCTTCCCAATCACTTTGCAATTTTTGATGAGTATTTAAAGTGGTAAATTTGCCCGATGCAAGATGTGGATGTTGCTCCAAATAAGTTACTAGAGCCTCTATTTGGTGTTTACTAGCTCTTCCTTGACGAAATTTTTTTCTGAAAAAGATATTAATACATATATATTTAATTTTCTAATCTTTTACCATATGCTGATTTATTATATACACTGATATCATAAAAAAGGGTTTAATAATAATTTTATTATTATTATTATATTTAATAATTTCTACGTTATAACGAAAATTCTATTAAATTTTTACTCTTCGATTCTCGTAGTGTAGATTAAGTATTGTTAGGTTATATATCAATAGATTACGCCGGTACAATACGGCCGGCTGAATGCAATTAATAACATTTTTTTTTTTGGTAAAATTTTTCTATATTTTATATATACTTACTCAGACATTGTATTTATATTATCACTTGTATTATATATAACTTGTATTTTATAACTACTAGTCAGTTTTCTTTAGCGTTCCTAAACTCATCCAAAAGAATGTATCAAAAAGGAAATTTGATTGGCTGATTAAATATTGACATATTGCATATTATGCATAGAAACAATCTTACTCAATCTTACTCTGCATTTTTTAACTTGTAAAATGTTAAATTACAATACAATTTTATATACATATAAATAAATTAATTAATATACAGGGTGTCCCAGGAGGAAAGGTCAATATTCTGGGAGGTGACCGATCATTTTAAGCAAAAATGTTCATGAACAAGTATTAGTTCTATTCCAAATAATAATAAAACATGCCATATTCTCACAAGAGTTGATAAATGCATTGCTGGTGGAATGCTTTGACGGTGGAATTTTTGAAAATTTATTATTAACTGCAAAAAAAAGTGTTATTTGAACGATAAATTAGAAACAACATGTATATAGTATATCTCTTTTTCTTATCAGTAATTTTGCAACTTTACATTTAAACTATCTCGGAAACTGTTTGAAATAGAAACATTCGTTTATATAAATATTTTTGCTTAAAATGTCCGATATCATCATTTCCCAGAATATTGACCTCTTGGAATACCATTATATATATATAATGGAGGTAAGTAGATAAATTAAAAAATTAAAAAATATATATGTGTGTATAATATATCAGCAAATATTCTGCACGCGTTCGGAAAATCGCTTCAATAATTACAGTTCTCCATATATCGTGCGACTCAATTATTTTCGTTAACTTGTTGGCTCGCAGACAGAGTCTATACAGATATGTTGATAATAACAGCGATGACCTTTACATCGCACTGCGCAAAATATATATAATATTCGAGAATCGCGTAAATTAACGAAGATACTCTAAGATTTGCAATATTCGTCGCAAGTTCCTTTAATTTCTACGCAATACTTTTACTCCATCCGAAATATCGATCGCAAGACAAAAATCCCGATAACTAATTTTATAAATACAGCAGAAAAATACAAATTTAATATAATTGATTATCGGCGGCGACTAATTATAAAGAGAGAGAGAGAGAGAGAGAGAGAGAGAGCGCTTATGCTAACAATAAGATTCAGATGAGTGGTTTGTGCCCATCGGTCGTTAATACGCAATTCGCTAATATTTTCCAAATTTCACAAAGAAATGACATAAAACGCATGACACAACTAATCGTTAAGAGATTTATTCGAATAAATACCTAAGAAAATCAGCAACTTTATAGGAAAGCGACGTCTCATCGGTCGGAAGTTCTTTTTCTCGCTCGGATCTTCGATGATTGATTCCTCTCATCGAATAGCGATGAGCGAAAGTCCTGCAGAAGACACACACCGGTCCGATAAATTTTTTTTTCACTTCTTTCGCCGGATGGGATCTCGCCATTCATCCTTGCATCGATAATTAACTCGCGAGCTCCTAACGAACTTATATTTTCGTGTTTTTATTAAAAAAAATTTATACTAAAATTTATACTAAAAAAAGGGGAAAATAAATCTCGTTGATCTAGCGATCGGAGATCGGGCTGCTCTCTCCCTAAAGCCCGTATCACACTACGCATTGCGGACGCGGATCGGATTTGGATTACGGACTGCGAATCGTCATCCATCCAATCAGAGCGAAGTAGCCAAGAATCTGATTGGACGATTGACGATCCGCATCCGCAATGCGTAGTGTGATACGGGCTTAAGTCGGACGGACGGAGGCCCGTGAAGAACCGCGATCGGGCCATTCGGCCCTTATGACGGACGATTAAAAACGTCACGTCACAATATATATCTTATAATATATATAAATCAAGAATTTTTGTTTTTGGAATTGCGCTATCATGATTTTTTAACAGAGTTACGAGCAATTAAAGTCGAAACGCACAATTTTTTATTTAATCGGTGATAAATCTTGGAAAAATTTACTTTAAGCTTTCAC
The DNA here is from genome assembly GCF_030449975.1 of Polyergus mexicanus. Taxonomy (NCBI): domain Eukaryota; kingdom Metazoa; phylum Arthropoda; class Insecta; order Hymenoptera; family Formicidae; genus Polyergus; species Polyergus mexicanus. Next base: position 3,012,097 of record NW_027223347.1, read on the forward strand.
GTTAGAAAGTCGAAAGTTTTCGCAAATTTTTTTTTTTTTTTTTTAGTATGACAGGTTCACAAAGTGAGAAGACGATTTCCTATTTTGTCCAGCTCTTGTCCGGCAATTTTCTATATGTAAAACTTTCAAAACTCACAGAAACTCGAGAACAAAATATAGTAAACTTTTGAAAATAGAGATTTTAAACTTTAAAATTCTTGTTTTGCATTTAAATTTTCTTCCTTTTTAACGATACTTGTGTTACTAATATAATTTTAACGATATATTAACATAATCTCTAGTAATATTTAAAAAATGTGTATTTTACGTACTATCAAGCACACCGTAGCTTTTATCAAATTCCTTTCTCTCTCTTTTTGTTTGTATTCAAGATCATTCAATGTTACTAGCATTTAAGAAGCCTTACTTTTATTATTGTCTTATTTCATCTCTCTTCTCTATTTGCGTATAAATATCTTTATTTTTATATATTTTTTTTTAAAATAAATATTCTATAAATATTCTATAAATATTAAATATAAATAATATTTTATAATTAATTCTATAAATAAATAAATAAATAAATAAATTTCTTGTATATTTACATATGCGAATATTCGATTAAAATAAAGTAATATATGACGAAAACTAAATGTTTATAATATGTTTTCATTGATAACATTTTAATAATCGAAATAGCGATAGATAAACTATCTTTTGCAAATGACCATAAACGCTTTGTCCTTTGATAATTTCTCCTATATAATAACCGTAATTATGCTGGTTAAAACTAGTAATCTTTTACACTGTCAAGATGAACGCTCGTTTTTTAATGCTAATAAGTTTTCTCTACTTCAGTGAGTACTCATATCGTTATAAATTTCGCATTATTTAAAAACAGTTTTTTAAACCTGTAAAATCGGATACATTTTTCGATTTAGCACATTCGCAATGTAAACTTTCGAGCAATTCAGTAGAAAGAATTATTGGTGGCGAAGACATCAATATCAAGGCAGTTCCTTATGTGGTGAGTAAATTTTATGGTTATCAAATTTAATATCACATACACACACACACACACACACACACATATATATATATAAATGTTAATAATATAGTATTACATTATTATAATAATAAAATTTTAATTGCATTAATATATAAAATAAATAGAATAGAAAATATTGTGTAGAAAGAAAACAGCGATTTTTATTAGCTACTTATTATTAGTACAGAATAAAAAGTATATAACTTTGTTTTCTAGAACAATAATAAATAAAAAAATAGATCGTCTCTAAAGCTTTTATTGAAATATATAAAACACAACATACGATATCGAAACTTCGGGATTGTAATTTCTTCTGAATTTTGATCAAGATTATATTGTAAAAAATTTTCTTCCTTTTACAGTTGTCAATGATCTTGGATGGTGCATACGCATGCAATGCTGCTATAATAAACAATAATTGGGCTGTAACAGCAGCCCATTGTATAACAGCGTGAGTAAGATAATAGATTTAGAAATAATAATTTCTAAAATCTTTACTATATATATATACAATAATTACATATAAGAACATGTATATTTTTATTTTACTAATAGATATAATATATATCACAGAGTTAATGATCCTCTTAAAGAAATCACCGTATGCAGTGGATCCTCCATTCTTTACAAGAATTGCGTCGCTCATAACATTGTTAATTTTTTTATACATGAAAACTATAATAGCATGATCAACGACTATGATATTGCTGTTATCAAAGTAACACCTTTCTTCACATACAATAGTTTTACGAAAGCAGTTGACTTGGCTCCAGATAATGCTAAAAATGTCTTTACAGAATCGGGTATAGTTTGCGGTTGGGGATATTATTTGGTAAATAGGAATTATTATAACAATGTAACGCTATATGAATATTGTATAATAATACCATTCTCTCTCTTTTTGAAGTTTGCTCATATATATATGTGAAAAAGAAAATAATTTCTATGAAACTTATACAGAAATTTGATGATGATAGTATTGATCCAATTCTGCCCAAAACTCTGAAATGTATCGTAATACCGCTAATAGAAAGAGAGTCATGTTGCGAAGATTATAAAGATAGATATGTAATAACACCACGAATGTCATGTTATGGATATCAGGATGGAGCCAAAGATGCTTGTAAAGTAAGACTTAAATTAAACTATAGCTTCTGTTATACAGAAGCTGATTCTAAATAAGTGGGAAAAATTTTAGGAGATGATTTCCTTTGTCAACAATTAAGGGCGGTCTTTCATATAAATTTTCATATAAATACTCCTATATTCCTGAGGAATTATACTTCTCCAATGAGGTAGGTAAAAATCAGGTTTTTTTTTCCAACGTTTATTATAATTTTGTTCTATTTTTTTCCAATATTTACTATAATTTTGTTTTGCTTGATTTTTTTTTATTCTAAAATTCTTGTAACTTGAAACAAACTATGTTACTTAGCACCGTCCTGTGCATGATAATATATTTTATTTTTATTTCTTAAAAACTATTGATTTTTTACGAAAAAAATAAAAGAAATAAAAAAGTTTCTATTAAAGAAATAGAGCTTTTTAACGCATATTTTTAGATGATCGAATTCCGATCCATTAAAAAGTTCTAATAAAAAATTGAATAGAGATTGCTAATTTTATCTTCTTATAACAATAGGAGGATTAAAAAAATATTAATAAGTGTCCTCTTTACTAGTGGAAAATATCCATCAAATTTCATTTTTTTTTAATTTGTCCCAAATTTGAGAAAACAGATAAGAACCTAAATTTTATCTCCTTCTTTGGAGAAGAATAACTTGTCAAGGAGGGATGTAGAAATATATGTTTATATGAAAGACCTCCCTTAATTTTTGACAAAGAATCATCTTCTAAAATTTGTCGCAATTTTTTAGAATTGTTCTGCATATTAATTATTATTATTAATATAAATAGGGTGATTCTGGAGCAGCGCTAGTTAACAAGAATGGTATTCTGCTCGGTGTAACTTCATGGGGAGACGGTTGCGCCGAAAAATATTCACCCGGGGTATACACTGATGCTATATATCTTCGACATTGGATTAAAAATAAAACTGAAATGGATATTTTAGATAGTTATTACCAAGATATGTATGTGTTTTGCAATATAATACAAGTTGTATCAAATTTATATCTAATTCATACAATTAAGAAAAGTATCGTGTTATCACGTTCGATTGAAAGATATATTCAACGATACAGTATTCTATTAGTTTTTCAAAGAAAAATAACAAAAGCGTCGAGTTTAAAGTACATTCAAGAGAAATTGTTATACAAAAAATATTATTTTAATATATATTTTATTGATTAAATCTTTATTGCTTCTTTCTACAAACATGATACTAGAAAATTGAGCCAAATAAAATTAAAAATCATACATAGAGAATTTAATTCTTTTATTATTATGTTTTAATATTAAAATTGTTTTATTAAATAAAGTGCAATATAATTATGTTTAATAAAATTTAATAAAATAATTTTAATATTGAAACATATTAAGGGAACTGGGCAGTAAAAAAATACATATTTTTTTTTATTTTTTGAAATTGTTTTCTGAGTAAAATGATGTTTAATTTATATCAAAATTCGCAAAATTACGGCAACCATAGAGGTCGAGCAGCGCACAAACTCGTTTTCGCTCAAACACTATATAGTCCTAATCTGATAATGATTATTCTTATATAAATAATCTTAATCTTGAATATGAAACAATCTTTTTTTTTTTTTTTTTTTTTATTATTATTATTATTGGTTCATTTGTTGTATGTAAAACGTATGGTGAAAATATTATACTGCTAGAAATCATTAGACGAAAGATGCATCGATAATCATACTTAAAAATTTTTCAAAACTTTAAACACATTCTTTTCTGTTTTTTATTTTCTTTTCGTTTTGCAGTGATAACTCAAATACAGACTCGAATTGATTTAAAAAAAATTAAGCATGTTTATAATATGGATAATCTCGGATTGAACCTCTAAAAAGTCTGTGCAAGCTCCAGTTTTTGGAGGGGGAAAAAAAAAAAAAAAAAAAAAATCAAACAGCATTTTTTTTCGACGAAAAACAAACTTTTTAAAAATATCACAATTTTATAACCGCCATTTTAATAATTTCGTTCTAATTTTTTTTTACAGTGACAGTGTGGAACCAGATGTATTTTAAAGGATAATTTACAAGGAAGTCGTTGTATCTTTTTACTTTAAGTCAAAATTACTGTGTGAAACAAAATAAAAACTTATTTAAAAATTCTCTTCGATCCGCGTCATTTTTAATACATATTTTCAACTTAAAAAGAATTTTTTTTTAATAGTTTATGATCCTAATAAACATTTTGTTGAAGAACTTGTCTCGATTTCAATTCTCGATTTCATTTCTTTGTAATAAATTCTCCCCAAAAAGCTTCATTTTCGACAAATCCGATTGCCTTGCCCCTTAGTAAAAGAATCAATTTCTACACTTTATAATTTTTATTTTTAATTAGTGCAATTTTCTCTGATATTATTTTTGTAAAAGAGAACAATAAAGATTTAATGAACAAAAATATAGACAAAGAAATATATATTAATGTAACTTTTTGCACATTTTTTTTTTAACAGACGCGTAAACTTGGGATTTTTTTATATTTTTTAAAAAGTCATTTTTCAACAATTACAAATACAAGATGAAGCAAATGTTACAATTTAGTATCGAGAAAGGATTGATTGTAGAAAAAAAAGTTTGAGAGGAAAACCGTTTGATATCAAAAGGGACGTATGATAATAAGAGGGATTTTCTTATCAATCGATATGCTAAAGTCTGGTCAAGATCACCTCCATTTTTTAAAATGGGATTATATGGATTTTTTTTTTATACAGTCTTGTAACTATTACTGACGTGAGACGAATCTAATGACCTATGATATAAGGCCATTCAAAGTCATTTCAAGATCATAAATGAAGTTTATCGGACGTTTGCAAAAATCTATCGACGTCGATAGCGGACATTTTGAACATCTATTAAAATAAATAAACAATATTAACATGTTATGTCATTCCAATGTAATTTTGGAACACAAGATTATCAGAAGGTTACATTGTTCTACATGGTTGAACTCCTTTCGGAAACAATTAAAACGTCATCTAAAACCATATGATTTCATTAAAAAAAATATTGATGACTTTGAAATAATCTTCAAAATGACTTTTATATGATTTTTTAATTTTATCAATTTTATTATCAGCCCCTTTGAACCATATAACTTTTTCCTCAGCTACTTTTTTTTTATCTGTAAAAATAACGGATTTATTTAAGATGTAAGAGTTAAATGACACTTTGTATGTCACATACACACGCGCGCATATATGTTATATGTATACATATAATATATTTAAAATTAAATTTTCCAAGCTAGAGAGAGAGAGAGAGAGAGAGCAAGGTTCTCTCGTAAAAAGCTATGTAACTGTATTTTATAGTATCAATTATCAATTGCTTATCATTTGAAGAGTCATGCACTGTATTGAATTTTATTTATATTTTAATATTTTCAAAGGGGCGTTACATATTTTTTATTCAATCTTATCTTACACATAAAAAGATATCTTAAAGCAAAGATCTATTACTGTATTTGTTTTTGTAGTTTATAGGACGAAAATATGCAGCTTGTTTAAATAAAAAGATGCAGTAAAAATTACAGATTTTAAAATGTGTTCAGTTATGCGTGTAATATACGTAATACGTAATAAATATACTTTAAAAAGTACCTATTTCTCGAATTCTCTCTCTCTTTCTTTAAATCATTTAATACTTAAAAAACATTGTAAAAACATATTGTATTATGGTATCTTGAAGAATATCATATTTATATTATATTAAAGTTCACCTAAATTGATAATATTTGCAAGTTTAAAAAAAAAATTAAAAAAAGAAATTTAATTATTTTCTGTTCGAATTGACATGTATTTCACTACGTTGTTGCGTCGATTTGTGTATGTATATACGTGCGCATGTGCGTATTAATGTCCGACTCTGAAACCACTTCTTTCAGTTTCGGCCGAAAACGGAACTTTTGAAAGAAAGTCTTACAAATGTTCTATTAAAATTAACGACTTAAAAAAATATCGTTAGAAAGTGAAATTCGTGTGTACGTTTAAAATGAGATTCTATTAAATATTTTATTAAAATATAAAAATATTCTTCAAGTACCCAAACAAAATATTACGAAATAATATACTATAAAGCATTATAATATTATTATATTATTATTAATTGTATCATATTATTATTGATTATATTATCCTCAAGTTTTAAAGTTACAAAAACGAATTTATTTTTTAAGTTGCCTTTACTTGAACATAATAATTAAACTTGAACGATTTTATGACTATAACATAAAAATTGAAGTTTCTCGGCCTTTTGACCCAATTGTGCCTGTTCGCATAAATTTGCAGAGCTAAATAGCCGCTCGCTCTTGCTACACAGTCGGCGATGATGATGAAAACTTCTTTGTAACCTTCTATTATAATTGCGACTACAGTTTCGGCTCACGTCGCCGAAATTTTTTCTCAATTTTCACAGAAATTGGCCGTAACCGAACCCGAAATTTCGATCGGACTCTATAGTGTGTATGTATATATATATATATATATAAATAGTTTTTAAATATATAATTTGATTTTTATATTTATATCCATGTGTGCATAAAAAAGTAAAAACTATGACTATTAAAGAAGTAAGTTGCCCCACCCCTCAATTGTAACTATCGCTGGTTGTGCTTCTCTTCTTAAGCTAATGTTCACGTATTCAGTGCGAGTTCAGTGTCAGACCGTCAATCAGTGCGTTCAGACGGTGGAGCTCCGTCTTGCGTAGTGTTATACTATTTTGTGAGGCCTGTCGCGCCAACCGAGGAAGAACGGTATTTTCGGTGTTTTGCGCTCGAACCACATCTCCTAAGATATTTCGAGGTGAGTCAATAGAAGATGGCAAGTCAAACGAGCAACCGGCTGCCGAACACGTGCGCGTTTGTGCTTGCGTCGTCAACGCACCATTTAGAATCGCATAAATAGAGTAATAAATAATAACGACAAATTTTATATATCATATTTATTCCAATAGAAATGACACAAGTTTTATATATTATATTTATCAATCAGAAATAGATTTTTATCTCCCAGCGAATGATTAAATGCTAATTTATAAATTGACATTAGATAAATGCTAATTTGTTACATCTTCTTAATATTTAATATTTAATATTTTAGTATATATATATATATATATACATAACTAAATCACAAATTAAAATTATGTCAAAGTATAAATTAAAATAGAGAGAAAATAAGCTTTTTTTGTTGTCATTCTAAATTAAATATGCCACTGATACGTACAAATTAATATTGCAATTTATATATATTCTATTTTACATAAAATTAAAGCTATAAAAAATATAGCTATACGAACATAAATGCACAGAAAAATTTTATATATTTAGAAATAATTAATTTCTTTAAATTAATTCCCAAAGAATGGGTGGCGATAAGAGCCTCAGTCGACCTGTAATTGTTTTTGTTTCATTTTTGTTACAAATTGATAGTACTATTAGTAACATTAATAAATGCATAAGTTGTATTGAAATATTTACTTTTTATTTACAGCAATAAAAGCATGATTTAGACATTTTCTATCCTTCTCAATAACTACTTAAGATTGCAGTGGAATAATATTGATACATCAATAAAAGAAATAAATAATGACATCCAGATAAATGAGATATAGTTTATCTCTTTAAATAACACTCGCAACAAAACATAAAACAGACCGTGCTGTGAGCGTGGAATAGATTTGTTTAAGTTTATTTTTTACTATCTGCGCATTGCAATATTGCTACTAATTTTACGTATGTCTTATGTAATCATATATGTGTAAAAGACTTTGTAGTACACAAATAGGCTCTATAAAAAAAAACTGCGATTAAATGTTATAAAAATATTATTTTTTATGATCGCTGAACTGTCAGAGACCCAAGGTTCGCAGTATATTTCTTAATGGAGATCGTATCGAAATAAAAACATATTTTTATACTTCCTAGGATTCTCCATATCTTCTATATTTACTAAGATATGAAAAAAATTAATCCTGCATATTTAAAAAGAGACAGCAATATTTTGAAGACAACTCGAGACCTCATTGCCATTCATCTCTTTTCAAGCGAAATTTTAAAATTTCTAAATTAATGTTTGTAAAAATTTAAATTACGATCATACACAGAATTGTTTTTTATTTTGATACATCGATACTTTTTGTACAACTCGTATTTTACTATTTGAATTAAATTAAATAAGAATATTTTAATTTTAATTGAACGAAATAAGAATATTTTTTTAGAACATTGTTGTAAATAATGATAACAAATATAATTAAATTTCTTTTTTCTTATTGTATTTATTATTTATTAACATTTATAATAAAGAATATATACAATTATAATAAAGAAATTTATATTAAAGAAATCACATGACACATTAAGAAAAGAGTTGTATTATAAATATTAGCAAGAAGAGAGTCACGTGATGATTAAATTATTACTGTTATTATTAAAGATTTATATTGTTTTTATAAAAAAATATTTTTATATTTATATATATCCGATTTAGATATGTATACATTTAGCTTTTTTTTTTTATATATGTTCTTACATAGAGAAAAGAAGAGAGAAGAATTACGATATAAATACAATTAAATTTTCTTTTATCGATATTGTTTTTATTAAAACTTTACAGCTATTCTGACTTTTAAAATGAAAAAATTTTTTCTTTATGATATTTCGTTTTAAGAAAATTAACTTGAAAAACTAGATCTTATCTCGAAGTTAAAGTTTTTGGCGAACTTTTCTAAGTAAGTTTATTCCTTCGATAAACAAAGAAAATATTCTATATTATTTAATATATTATTTAATTTTCAATTTTGTTTGAGAAATATGACAAACCTGTTGCACCTATCCCATAAATATAAAAACGTATTCTTATGCATCTGACCTTTTTCTATCTTGCCAGGTTGTTGGTCCAAGTTAAGTTATAAACACCGATTGTAGTGAACGTCGTAGCAGACATTGTCGATTTATCGCACGTGCCAGATACACATTCTTGAATTGCTACCAAGAAACAGGGAGAAACAGAAAACGACATGGCAGATCGAATGAAGGCATTGTACAATCAGGTATTATGTAGAATAAGAATCTATTTATGTGGGGATACGCATATCATTTAAGTTTGATAGAGATCTTAAGCATTTGGCTAAACGCTAGTATTAATATTATATAGCGAGTATATTTTATGATATTTTTTAAATTAAAACATCAATTAAAATTTGCGACAACAAATACAGATCTACTTAGAAGTTAAAATTACACAATGATAAATGTTAATAACATATAATAAAAAAATACAAGATTTGAATATCAATAAATGAAATCTGTTAGAGCACTTAGGAAAAGTTACACATCGATTCACGAAATTAAAATCTATATATAAGATTCATGTATGTATGTTTATATATCTATACAGGCTTATGTGTATGAATTTCACAAAATCTATAAGAAAGAAAAATATTGCAAATTTTGAAAAGGATTCCGGAATTATCTTATCGATAGAATGCAATTTTCGTAGTTTTAATTTATTTTTATATTAAATTTGCACAAATTTTTACGAACGATTTTTAAAATAAGATCCCCCTGGCTGCGTTTCGGTATCCACTGACAGTACTGGCAGCGCTGTGAGTCCGCTCTAATATATACGGCAGTAGTAGGTTTCGAAAGTTTTCGTGTTTATATATGACGTCATGGATTTTGTCGTCGTTTCCTATTTTCACTATTTACGGTTCGCGAGGTGAGTGCAATCGCAGTAAAAACATGGCGGCACCCATGGAAGAATTGTGCCTCGTAGAGGCAAATAGAGGACAACAATGAATATGTAAAGTAGTTGTAAGCGGTAAAGATGCGGAAAAATAACGACGAGGTACCAATGCCATTAATATAATAATGAATAATTTCAATATTTTCATAAATGTAAAAACACTACTGTTGCTTATTTTATAGACTTATGGCCTTTGCGACATTGTTTTACTACAAGAGGCTGAGAAAAGGGAACGCTGCGCAATCTGTGCTGTACAATCTACCTTTCGACGCATCATTAATTATTATTTATAATCGATGAACGTAAATATCAGATAATAAGAGATACTAAAATATAATATCAACTATATTACTTTTAGATGAGTTTCATAACGGCAGATGTACTGTGAAACAATACTGGGAGAAAATAGCGAAGATTATGCAAGACAAAGGATATGACGTAACTGGCTTAAAATGCTCGACGAAATTTCAAGCCCTGAAACGAACATACAAAAGAATTATTAGGTCACAATAACAATGAAGTAGCGATAACCCTAACAAAAGACAATATTTTAAGGCATACTTTGCGTATTTTTAAAATTTATTTTTACCTAAAGACATATGCATGTTGTTATATAATCTATACGCTTAAAAGTTTTATTATAAAATTTATATTTAATTATAAAAATAAATGTAGAAATTAAATATGATGTATTCTCTCTTTCTCTCTCTCTCTCTCTCTCTGTGTCTGTCTTTCTCTTTCTCTTTGCATCAGATTATGTAGGGATTATTTGCGGATAAGTCGTGGGTGTAACCATTGGCACTGGCTGGATCTCATGTTAATGAAACTGAAGAAGAAAAAGAAGAAAAAGACGATCCATCAGGAAAATGTAAGATTAAAATATATCTTGCTTGTACATGTAAAGTAAATTTAATATAGGTGAGCATTTTATAATTATAATTTCAGGTATTAAAAGAAAAAATGTTAATACATTTATAGCGCAATAATAGTATAGCAGGAAAATAAGGAAAAAACAAAAGAAGAGAAGGACTAAAAGATTATTAGAAAAAAAAAAAAAAAAAATAATGTTAAATGGGATCAGAAAGAAAAAGATGAATAGAAGTTTTTATTTTATATTATAAAATTTGAAAATTTTAGAATATTATGTTGTATGATATACTGATGGTAAGAGTTTATTTTGATTCTCGAATCATTTCCTTTTCTGTTTTATTGTTTTAATAAAAACTTAATATAGTTCATTACACATTAAGTATATTAAACAGAATCTATAGTATCTTCTTTTTTAATTTATAGCATATGTATGGCTGTAATAAATGCAAACTAAAACAATATTTTCGATTAGCATTATGATGTTGCAATAAATATATGTAAGGATATAAATAAAATAAAATGTGCGATATTTATGTCATAAAAATGTTCAATTGTTTTAATAACAAATATATATATACAAAAATAAAAATGATTGTACTTTTCTTTATATTTTCTGAGAATTCCACTAAAAACACCTCGCGAGCTCAGATACCATCATAATTTTTTACTAAATGACGTCACATCCGTCAATACTTGCAATGAATACCAAAACGCAGCTCCTATCCCTTCAACGAGCGTCGGACCTTCAAGGTATATTTGTTCTATTGTTTTTCTTATATCTGACAGAGAAGCGGCTCGTTCACATCAAAATTAAAATTTTTATATTTCCTATTTTATGCCTTTTTGAAAATAATTGTAATAAATTATTGTGATTTTTGCGGTTAACATAACATCAAACTGATATAATCTTTGATAAAATACGTAACCAAAATTTTTATTATGTATCTAATTATATGTTATCCAAATTATTTTGTGTTTGATGTTACATTAAACGCAATAATTTTATTAATCCATTATAATCAGTTTAAAAAAAATAAAATAAAATACAAAAGAAAAATTTTAGTATTTTATAAGTATTTGTGAGTTAATATAGATAAACGAAAGTCCTTATAAAGTATACTTTGGAATACTTGTAGAGAACAGGAAAGATGACTAAATATTTTAAGAAAGTCACGAAAGTAAAATATTAAATATTAAAATAAGAAATATAGCTCAGTTTGAGAAAAATAAATTTAACAAAAGAATATTAACAATATGAAGCAAGACGTGACAAAGGAAAAGAAAGTCACGGCCAAGTTCTCGGAAGCTGAGTAAGAGACAGACTAAACAAACGGAGCACGATACATGCTCCGGCCAAGGGGTCGTTACTCCCAATCTAATTAATTAATATTTAAGCCGAATGCGAGACGAATCGGCGCCCATTATTTCTTATTATCATTCATTACTATCGCTCGCTATTGAATTATCGCGCCCGATCACTGCGAATCACGACAAGTGTATAAAGTGACGCACGCACGCACACACGTGTGGTATATATATATAGGTATATATATACACACACACATACAATTTTTATATTGTAAATTATTACATAAAAAGATCGTTTTAATTTATACTTTACATTCCCTTAATTAATTTTTTTCATTTGGTATAAATATATATTTTTTGTCTTAACTTTTTTTAAAAATCTGTATCTACCGATTTTGTCCTGTCAAAAAATTTCTGAGATATTTTCGTGATGTTTTGTTTTATGTAAATTTATCCCACAAATATCTATATCCGTTTAAAGTAAGAGAGATATATAAATATTGTACTAATATTTCTGCCAGGTTATTTTCGAAAGACGACTCCTTCTGGGTTGTACTGCTCTTGTGGGATTGTCGTTATGCATATGGTCCGTGGCTATAGGAACTGATCATTGGTTTGCAATAAAATCACCCGATGATCAAGGTTTACCTCTGGGAGGTACTGATAAAGTTGGCAGAAGATTGATTTATAAACACACGGGTCTCTGGAGAAGCTGTATCACCGGATTAATTCCCGAATCGGAAAACTCTACGAACTTAGTGCAATATAGTGAGTATGACTCATTTTTTTGCCTAAAGCGTAACAAAAAAATTTTTTTTTGAACGATTAAAATTAATTTAGTTTTGTAAATATAAATTTATATAATTACATGATATTTTATATAATTAATATTTTAGAGAGAATGCTTTTTTATAATCAGTAAGATGAGAAAGAAGACAGTTTCAATAATTTCATATAAACGGATCTTTTGTGGGGGGGCAACTTAAAATTTTCTTAAATGGAATGTCAAAACTTTATCTAAGAAGACTATATCGTTTCTTAAAAATAGCTTTTTACGGCATTGAGAAGAAATTCGTTCAAATTTAGTTTAATTTTCATTTGTGATTGATGATCAAAGAAAACTTCTTCTATCGTATTAAAGATATTGCCCCTTATTCTAAACTCACATTTATCGGCACATTTAGAGGCGCAGATAAATATACTAGTAACACGATTAAAGTCAGTCGTATTCTCATCGCACATTTATAGCGCCTTTAACTTAGAGCTATGTACATATTTATGACTACCGTGTTGTATATCATGCTTATTACGCGCATACGACACCGCGACTGGTTGTCAAACAAGTCATTATATCACGCGCCATAAATTAAATTAGTAAATTTCATTTCGATCTTTCTTTCGACGCCATTGCAACAGAAAACGCAACACGAGTATATAATTGTAACAATATTTTTTAATTAACCGATATTTTTATTGGATCATTATAAACTTCAAAAACGTGTATTCTATTTCAAAATACTCGCATTTACACTGCGTTTATACAATACTACCCAAAAATCAATGGCCTAGTTTATATCGATATATTTTAATACGTAAAATAAATACTATACACAGAAAAATACATACATATATACAAGTAAATATTACCCGTTTCAAGTATTTCAAAAGTTCCTATATTCGCAAATCTATCATAAATTCATCATAAGCATCAAATGTATTCTGAATTCTAGTAAATTTAATATTCAATCGAGAGTATTAAATTATATTATAATTAAAAGAAATACACCGAATTTTTCTGATCTAATAAATTTTCTTACATTAAATTAACCGTATCTCTGATTTTTTTTTTCAGTAAAATTTTATATTATTCTTCAAAAGAAAATATTTACTTTTTTTTTTTTAGTACATGATAATGATTCTTTCTAAAATTTGCGACGAGTCTATTTTAAGACTATTATTAAGAAAATATTCTTTGTTAAAGATAACTGTTGCTTGAAAGAAGTAAAGTAAACCGAGTAATTATTTTGCTTAGCGATAGAATAATATTTTTCTGTGTGTACATTGTTCAATCACAGCTGTTCCATTTTTTAGAGGAATAATAATTATGATTGGCCAGCGTAATACGTATTAAAGTGTATTGGTGTAAACTAAATATAATCGTCAAATACATTCATGATATTGCAGTTGAGCGTACTCTTCTTCAAACTAGTTTCGCTTCAAAGTGCAAGATTCTTCATCCTAATTAATCCTTCGAAGTGAAAATAGTGTCAAACGAAATGCATCCTTCGTTGCATTTTATACAACCATACTTTTAAAAGAAATTTCAGAATTAACTAAATATTATTAATATTGTTATATAAAAATTTTCTATTATCTACAGAAACTTGATCTGTAATAATTTCATTAATGAAATCTATTATATAATAATGATAGAATTAATCAAACTTGCGAAACATTAAGTACAACGAAATTTATTCTAAAAGTATAATAGCGTATAAATAAAGCAATGAAGAACGCATTTCGTTTTCAACACCAGTTTCACTTCGAAAGATTAATTAGGACGAAGAATCTTAATTGTACTTTGAGGCAGAATTAAAAAAAAAAAAACTAGCTTTAAACATACTTTGAGCACATTTTAAGTGCAATATCATGGATATATTTGACGATATTGATCATGCAATCAAAGTTTGAAAAGTAAATGAAGTAAATAGAAGAGACTTCTTCTTCCTCCTCTTCTTCTTCTTCTTATTCTTTATGATTCTGATTAAGCTTCTATATAGAATTTGTCTATACGTCAGTCTATGATATAAAATAGAATACATACTTTTGTAGCATGATATAAAACACGGTAGTCATAGATGTACCTCTAAATTAAAGGCACTATAAATGTGCGATGAGAATATGACTGACTTTAATCGTGTAGTACATTTATCTGCACCTCTGAATGTGGCGCTATAAATGTGCCGATAAATTTGAGCCCAGAATAAGGACCCTAGTATTAATCTTTTCAAAATATTCAATTTATACATACAAAATCTTATAAAATATATAAATTAAGAGACACGGTGTAGTGTCTTGCGCCAAATCACGCGCAGCAAATATCGAGGTGGATCACATGATCTCTATTAGATTTTTATTTAAATGATAGGTTGAAAAAGTTTAAATTTTATAAAATGTTTTAATTGTTATTCTACAATACATGTATCATATGAACGAAGATACTGCGATATAAATCCTAATATAAAAATTTTCTCTTAGGAGGATCCCGGGGTGACGGCCGAGCTTCAGCATCTTGCCAGAGCAAAATTGCTCTTTTTCTTATTTTTCTACATTTTTTTTTTTTTTAGCCGAGTCACACAATTTTGAAACTAAATCTATATTTTTTTTAGAAATGATACCGATATTTGGCGAAAAGTTTTTGCGGATAAAAAAGCTATCGGTAACACGTTAAAATTCGAACTACAAGCTTCAAAATGCTTTTTTAATTTTACGTCTACAATTTCTAAAAAAGATACATTTAATAAACTTATTTACAGTTTGTGTATATATTATCATTTTTCAGAGGAATGCGAGTATATGGATATGTTTCCGACAGAATTACAGATAGAATTAGATCCAAGTTTAAATTTGATAGTGCTGAGTAAGTATGCCTAATTAATCCACATAATTTGGAAATTAATATATTTATAAAAAAAAATAAGAGAGAGAGAGAGAGAAAATTTCACACACACATTTATTGCAAAGTAACTGATTTTGTTAAGATGCCGGTGATTTATATTTTGCTTCTTATGTCAAAATAAAATATTCATTATTAAAAGCATATAATTACAAAATGCAACATGATTGAATTGCATGAGCTATGTCATTGTATGCTATATTATGAGTGCATTTATCTCATTGAACGCCATAAGTAAAATAGCATAAAAGTGCGTTTGCTGTTTTTAACACATTAAGTTTTTTTTTTTTTTTTTTCATAAAACTGCATGTACACGAATTATCTTGCACATATAAGAGCATACACAAGTTATCTTGTATAAAAGCATATAATGTACAATATAATGTAATTCTATTGTATGCGATCTAAATATGTATTCAGTCTAGCTTGATCAATTTATGTATTGTATTTTCAGATTACGCCAAGACTCAAGTCTCATTTGCTTTAATCAGCCTTTTCATAATGGCGATGGGTTTTTTCTTTTCAATTTACACATTTCTAAATCCACGTTATATGTTTAAGCGTCTTGCTGGAGGAATACACTTCATAACTGGTAATTAGCATTACATATTAATTATATATAATAAAGTTTTTAATTTGTATAAGTTTTTAATCTGCAATAACATTTTAATTCGATTCTGCATTTATAACTTAAATAATAATTATATGAAAAATATGAGATGGTTATTCCGAAATATCGCGTCGATTGTTCGTTGTATTATTAGCAATTATCTAAGTGCAATGACGAAAAGTTGATATTTCTCACTTTATTAATTACAATACTAATATATTTTTCTCTTAGAAATATTTTCGTCGATTAAAAATAGTTGATTAGACAAATGGTTGTTGGCTTCTTTAATTGAAGTAAATATGTGTGTATTGTTCTCCTTTTAATTATTTTTTTACAATTTTAAATTTAGATGAATATTATATGAGGCGCGACTGTTAAATAACCGGACTGAAGCTGTATAAAATGAAACAACAATTATAATGGCAAAATTAATTTATTTTGTTCAAATTATGTCCTTTCGCACTGAGAGACCCATTTTGTTGAATGAAATAAAATTTGTTCGAATCAACTAAATCTCTTGTTTGGATATGGGCAAACAAATCCTTTAATTAATACAACAAAAAAATGTAGTTGGAAAATTTGATAATACTAACGTACAAATTTGGTTCAGTGAACAAAATTATTAATTGTATAAAATTAAAATTTTGATTGTTTATTTATTTTAATTTTGTTCATTGAATCACATTTGCCTGTTAGTATTACCAAATTTTTCAACTAAAGTTACATTTGCTTTTGTTACATTAACCAAAGTTTGTCGATATTCAACAAGAAATTTACTTGATAGTTGTCTCTCGTGATACGATAAGAAAAAGATATACAAATTATATTCTCCATCTTTTCAATTCTCTCGTCGTTAACGAGAGACTAATCAGTATTTCCCGGACAGATGAATCCGCCATGATTGAAGATGCACCGCATACTGCACATCACGCTACACTGCATAACTATTGACCGCGTAGTGACACACGAATGCGCAAAATAGCTTACGATATTCAACTAAACGATTTAGTTCGAGTAACAAATACGATTATTTAGAACGCGATGAGATGGATGAGTTTGTTATCGCAACAATAAAATTTTATTCATATAAACAACTCCATGCAAACAAAATAGTTTGTTAGTGTAACGTTTAACTTCTTTCCAGTAATATAATTTTTATTAAATAAAACCAAATTACATGTTCAATCAACAAAATGGTTCAATCAAATAATTTTGTTTTATTTAACCAAATGGGTCTTTCAGTGCAGTATCAATACGATCGAGCACAGTCAGACATTGAATGGATTGATTTCTAGAGACTCTCTTTCAGAATTATTGCAAGCGCTCTCGTCGGGACCGTTTGGATCGCCTTAGAATGCTATCGTAGTAAATTATTTTAATTGAAATTCTCAAAATGGATTTTCGAAAACAAGATGCCAAATCAGGCGAATATGGCAAATAATCAAACACTATACGAATGTTTCAAGCGAGTAATTTTTTCATCATTTATTAGCACATGCGACACAAATCGAGAACAGATTTTCTATTTGTTTAAATCCTTGTATAAAATATTGCGAATCATATCTTTAGAGATATTCCGATTCATCCATTAACATTCTCACAGTCACATTTTTGCATCAATTTTCAGTAATTTGCACATTTTTTCTTTTTTTTTTTTTTTTGACGAGATCCGATTTCGAAGCTGTTTTCGAACGCCTCGATTGCTCATTATCTTCCATATCTTCCCAACCGTCTCTAAATCTGCGAAATCAAAAGCTTATGCAATAGGCAAAAATCTCTTTCAACATTTACGTTTGCATCATGTTTTCTCAAATTTTACACAATACTTGATATGCACTCTTTGTTTCATTATGTTTTCGCAGCGACATGAAATTTTTACTGGCTCTTTCAATTGATATATTTCATGATGCGTATATCCGATAATAATGAAATTTTTACAGTTGATAAATCTGACTTGAAGCTTTAAACAGGCACTTGTTGATAGTTGGAACTCATACAAAAAATAAATAAATCAATCTGGTTCTTTAATAGCCGCATCATGTATATCTTCATCCAACATGTATATCTTCATCCAAGAGACATTGGCCCGTATTCTGAGCAGCACATTATAGACCTTTTAAAGACATAGATAAATGTTCTATAGTAACACGACTAAAGTCAGTCATATTTGTGATTATGATATCCATCAAAGAACCGATGTTGAGTAGATCAATTCAATAAATTCACTTTATTAAATAGGTATAACAAGTGTAAAGTTTTCTGCTCCTTGACTAGATGTATTAGCTTCTGCACAGACGATGCGGCAACGTTTGCCGTGCGGTAAAAGGCCGGACGTCAATCAATCTATCGCTTTTATGGAAAAGTTCTAAGTTGATTGGCTACTGCGTTGCTTTTTGCCGCGCGTTCTGTGTGCTGGATATCGATTCTATAATGCAAATGAGGGCAAAGATTACAACAATGAGCAAATTTATTAGATTTGAACCAATGACCAGAAGTCATATCGCAAGTGAGTAACGATTAGTAAGCAAAAGTGTGTACTGGAAGAGCTACTCTAGGAATATCCCGTTGCGGTTACACTTGCACGCTGGTGCCTGGAACTTGTTCAAATGGTAATCTGTGCGATGATTGATTTATCCTAAGGAGCTTTTTTAGCTAAGAGGTACATTTATGACTCAAATGTTGTATATCATGCGGTGTTTGTGGCGGCATTTTAATTGATCATCGAGTGATCAGTTACGACTTACGTGCCATAACTTATCGTTAGATTTGAAAATTTTACTTTGCTTCGTCTTTCGACGCGACTGCAATATAAAACGCAAAGCAAGTATATAAAATACGATAATTAGATTAAAAATGTTAATATAATATAAAAAGATATAACTTAATTATAATTTATTATATATATTATAATAATATATATAATTAATTATAATAAATATTATACACTCTTTCCCAAAAAAGATCGAAGCACCTCGAAGAAATCGTCGGATCTGAATTAAATTACAATGTCAAAGCAATACGCAAATTTATTATTACAGTATAATTACATATACTAAGGTAAATAAAAAAGTAAAGGGATTTTTTTATTTGCCCGAACAAGTGGCTGGCAATGATTTCTTTATGATTTATCATAACTTTAAGTGTATTTGTTCGGAATGGTAGTTTGTTAGATGTGGTTCCTTTTAGAGATTATTTTGCAGAAATTATTCGCAGAATGCAATAGCAATATATCGTAGCAAGAAATAAAAATATCGTCGAACTCATTAATACATTTTAAAATCTCTGGCTGCGACGCAGGTTGATTGTATGGCGTAGATTGATTTCGAATAAAGCTATCATGTTATTTTGTGGCATATTACGCCAAATGCAATGAAGTTGCTGTTCCAGATCGGAGATGATTAATGAGTACTAATTACATGCAACTATACTGCAATAAATTTATGTATTGCTTTAAAACTGTAATCAATATTTTATATCGATACCTTAATACTACACCCCAGGTTTCATTCAGATCAGACGGTTTCTTCGATTTAAGATGGCAGAGAAATAGACAAAGCGTGAGAACTCGCAGAAAAAAAATATAAACGTACAATTTAAATAAAAAATCATTGCACAGTAATAGAAGATAAAAGTGGCAATGCAAATAGTACACAAAAAAACCAACAAAAAACACAGAAATGAAAGGATTTAGCAGAACACAAAAGCGTTGGCTCCGCGAAATTGGCTGACGAAGTTGAACAAAACTGAAAGTAACGTACCAATGTTCAAAAGTAACGGCAAAGAAAAATATTACAGCGTACAACGAATATTTGTAAAGCATTAGCAGTAAAACGTCCATTTACAAAAATTTGCTAAAATTTATCCCAAGGATTTTGGTATGGACAAAAACATCTACGACACTATGATGGCCAATTAAATTTTATATAAAAAATTGTAAGCTATGAAAAATTAAAATTTAAAAGAAATATAGCTTTTATTATTTATACTTTTCAATTGTGTGCGCGCGTTCTGTATATTTTTGTATGTTTATATATACTGACGTGTGCGTGTATTTATATGCATTCATGTGTATAAATTTTGTATTTTGTAATTTTGTGTACTTATATTATAATAGAGCGTGTATGTAAATTTTTTTTTGTTTTGTTTTGTTTAATTCTTATTATGTATATCTTTAGAGACGCAGGGTTCAATTGAATATCAATCAATATATTAAGATAATGAATTAATATTGGATCCTGTGACTGGGAGGTAAAATTTACAACAAATATTTTTTAATATTATATAAACTTTGATATAAAATAAGCGAGATAGATTTTATTATTTTAAGCATATAATATTATTTTTTAAAGAGAACGTTTACTTTTGAAGGAAGCCAACCTGCAGTCAACAGGGGATATATCTGCCATCCTGAAGAGCCCATTGCCAACCCATTAGAAGACGAATCTGATAAGCTTATATCAAAGAGATTGTTGGAGTAAGAAATTAGTTTGATCAATGCGCCTTTTAACAGAACTGGAAACACACTTGTTTTATTTTCGTAGACTGCGCCATGCTTTGGATGTTCTGATTTGCGATTCGCCCTAGTATGGCGCTGCTTTGTGCACGATTTCTTCTTTTGTTTTCTTCTTCTTGCTCTCCGTGTTTATCTGTACACGCGCATTGTATTGCTCTCTGTGATATTTAAATCCAAATAAATATATCATTTCTTATAGCGTATAAAGGTATGCTCTCTGAACCCTAATCTAACGGAGATAAAAGAAAAAAATTATTCCATACAAGGAGAGTCTGGTAGTTCAGAAGAAGAAGCTTGAAAAGAGGCCATGTAGAGTTTATGAAACTAGAACGTGAAGCAAAGATACAATCTAGATACAGAAACAAATATTAGCAGAACAAAAATTAGAATAAGATCTACATAAACCACAAATAAAAGAATTTTAAATTTAAAAATATCAACGACAATAACTTTAGAGATAACTAACAAGATTAGAATTCAAAATATATTAAAAATGATTATTATACAAAATCTAATGCTTCATGATCGATTTGTTGCAAAACTTTCTTTTCAATGAGAAAAATAATTTTCCTTGCTGTCACTTTTACTGTAAAAACTTCTATTTATTTTTCTATTTCTGTTTTTTTTTTTTTTTGGACATATTTCTAATCGTATTGTCACTTTATAATTATAGAAATTCGATGTGTATCGTTTTTTATTAATAAAATCGCGGAGGCTCCGTATGCCTAATTTTTTCGATTGCCAACGGCTTCGTTTGTCCACAACATTTTGCCGACAGCTTAATTTGCCAATATTTCCGATTGTTTACAAGCATTATCGTGCACATGTAATAATTAAAAATATGAACATACGTTTGCGCACATGATTTTATTACGCACAAACACATTGCACACGTGACTTCATTGCACATATGTAGATTGCGCACATTATATTATTGCGCACATCCAGTCCATTGAGAATATCGAGCTACATTTATCGTATCATTTAAGGCACGTTTAGCGATAAATATAAGTTCAGAATACGGACCATTTTATGTCCTATGACTTTTGTGTGAAATATTTTTTTTTTTAAATTCATGGTGTTTGAAATTTCAGAATGTTCCGTTTCTTTTTCTTCACCCTATATATGTGAAAAAAATATATATGTATGAATGTATGTGGGTGGGTCTGTATGTGTACACAACACATGCGTATTATATATATATATATATATATATATATATATATATATATTAACTTTGCATAAATATGTGAAATCCACGTAAAAAAAAATGTAAAAAAACGCCATATATCTTTCTCTCCAAGATAACAATTCTTTACAAAAATAGAATCTTTACAAAAACAAAATTTTCTTTTTTAGTAAAAAAAGCAATTTTTAAAGAATATTACATTGTAAATATTACAAGAACATGGCATTAAAAATATGCATAAATTAATGAGAAAATAGTGGAATCATAAGAGCAACGAAATATTTTTTATTTAAAAAAATCATAATTTAAAATAACAATTTTTTATGAAAATGGCATTAAAAAAAAGAAAATTATAAGTTAATGACATGAAAAAGTGCTGAAATCACTTCAAAGTTCAAGCATTATTTTACAAAAATGGCAAATTAGAAAAATATGTCAGCGAAAATAACAGTCCTTTTTACAAATGTTTTTTTTTTTTTTTTTTTTTTTTTTTTTTTTTTTTAAGAAAAAACAAATACATAATAAATATTTAATTTTCCTTTTCCTTTTTCTTTTCGCTGGCGAACAAGTTGTGGCAGAAGTAATTTTATCTGTAATAATATATAATATAATTTTAAATAATAATTTTAAACACACTTGATCACACTCTTAATGACTTCAATACTTTCTCACGCTATTAATTTATATTTCCTGTTGCTATTTAAAAAAAATTTTTTGTTTGTTTGTTAAAGAAATTTTATTTTCGTAAAGATGTTTATATATATATCTATATATGTAAATATATAAAACTTTAATTAATTTTGCGCTTTTGTTCATTCTTTTTCTAGCCGCTTGCAATATGGTGGTGATACAAGTGCTGCTTTCTTCAATCGAGTATGAAAGTAAACATGTCTCCGCAACCTTTCCAAAGGGTGCATTGATGAAATATGATTATTCGCTTATTCTCGCATGGATCGTATTTATGTGCAATCTTATGTCTGGCCTCGTCTTCATGCTTTTCTCAAGGAAGAGAAAGAGAGATAAAGCACCTACGGAAGAAATAGCTATGGCTGATGAGCCAACAATAATCGGACGTTAATTCTTTCTTATTACTGTTATTGTCATTAATTTTATTCTTCATCAAAACTACGAGATTTGAGCGTGATTTATAAATAATTCTAGCTATGCCTATAATTAATTTTTATATTTTTCTTCCTTATGACGAACTGATGAAAAAAAACAGAGCTATTGTATAATACATAATATTAGAAAAAGTGTAATGAATAAATTTACATGTATACTAATTAAAATATCGAGAAACTTTGAAGCATTTTATATTTTGCAAAAAAAAAAGAAAGAAAAGACGTAGAAAATCATGATCGAGTAACTATGTATATACATTTATAAATATATATGTAAGGTGTATATAAAGGGACAAGCAAATATTTAGTAAATATTAAAAAAAGTACTTCAAACAAAAATTGTGACGTTTCAAGTGATGGATAATAAGTATTGTCTTGATCTTGGATTACTTTAAAGATTCAGTAAAAATTACTTAGAATTTTTTAAATAGAAACTCCCACGTTTTATATTCCATCTTGTGAAAACGGTATGTATTACAGCATATCTCGAAACAATATAATTAAACTCTCCTTTGTTAAGAACTTTCTAAATTATGAAACTGCAAAGGTTACGATATCTTTCGCCGGAGAGAATGAGGATGACTCGAGATACGTCATATATAATGACACTGTAGGATTAGATTTATTTTTAATACTCTTTGTGTATATAATATGTGTGAGCGTATGTAGGATGTCAAAGATGAGAACTTTGTAGTTCATCACTTCTACAGTATTTAATGACTCCAAACTTTCCATCTATCATATAGAGATCAAAACTCCGTAATTTGTTGATACTATACAATATATATCCAACGGATTCGATCTCTCCACAAGTATGTCTATGTACGAAGTGTGATGAAAAAACTTATATATTTGCAAATATATGACTTATTTTTTTGACTTTAATTGCGTTGTGATTATTTAATTTTATCAAATTCCACGTACTTGTATGCGCGATAAATGTTTTCTAAATTTTTATTCTTCATATGCAATATTTTCTGGCTTTACTAAAGAATTGAACGACTTTACCTAAAAATCTATGATTTTCTCGAAGATTCGATTTTAAAAATATCGAAAAAGAGACACGCGCGTAAGCTGATGGATCGCCAATGGGATTAAAAGCGATTCATTGGCGATCGCTGATAGATTCAATCGATTACTATTATTTTATGAACTTGGTTATAGTCAGTATGGTCATTTCAAAGATCTGCGAATCTTTTACGTTATAGATTTCAAACTTTTTTTTTTTTTTTTTTTTTTTTTTTAAGATAGGGAAAGCGTCGAGTTACTTATGCTGGAATAAAGTCTTCCATGAATGCAACAAATGATGACATCAAATTTTTTAATATCATAGTAATTTAATTGATTTAATTATATTTTATAATCGTTGTCTCTAAACATATATATCTATGTTAATAAATTTTTCAAGCATCCATCCAAATTTTATATTTAATCGAATGTCAAAGACGTATATGTGCAAATATTAGGCGAATACACTATATTTCTCTCTCAAACTCTTTCATCCTTTATATTTGAAATACATTATATAATATAACTGTAGATATACATATAACAAGCTACATCAGATTAGAAAAAATGTTTTAAACACTCATGATTCAAGTAGAGAACCGATAAGGCTCTTCTGTTAAAAATAAAATTTAAATCGAGAGAGTTATTATAGTAGACATATTACATGCGGTAAAGCGTGAGTTTCGAAAAGAATAACAAAAATAAAAGTTCATATCAATTTCTATTTCTCTCCTTTTTTTCCTTTTCAATTTCAGTCACCTCTACACGACAACACAAACGATAATAATACTATATTATAACGAACGTAACAGAGGCACAGGTAGACGCGTATCAAGCATTCGTGTGCCGTTATCGATCATATGAATTATTTCTAATGATTGCGAGACAAAAGTGCCTGGAAGATCACGTGCGAAATTTTTCCCCAAAAAATTGAAAATCGACGTTGACGAAGTAAATTGGGCGATCGTATAAAATGACACGTGAGGCTAACTTGAATTTTATTCCGAAATAATATGTTCTTTCTCTGCAATTATTTTCGATAGTTTTTTTTTTTTTTAACAGTTAGTGCAGATACAACGCAGCTAGTATTTAATCGTTGTCGATAGAAGAGAATTTTCGATTAAAATTCGACCAAATAATTTGCCAAGTTCCAAATTTCTCAATTTTGAAGCTTTATTAAAGAATCATAGCTAGTTATTTAAAATAATGATTGACACATAAAAAAAAAAAGAAAAAAACGTAAAGAAACGAACAGAAAAAGCTATATACATATATGTAACACGTATATTAAATTTAATAATTTATCCTTCAATTTACTCGATATATATATATATATATATTTTATACATATATACATATATCATAGAATTGGAATTTTGTATTACGATGCGTACAGGTAATAATACATGACTATTAAAAAAAGATGTTTCTTATAATAATAATAATATACATAATAATATATAAATTTCAATAGCTGAGTGAAAAATTATTCCCCTTACAGCGCTATTTGCGATCGTCATCGCTGACATTGTGTGTGCCTTCGGTGCATCAATGTCATTTAGCAACGAGACTTATAAAAATCTATCTTCGGCTATTGTAACATATGTAGAATTAAAGGATGTATCTAGTCTAAGAGAACCATCGTATATAGTACGTAATCGATGTATTTGGTATCTTATGGAAGTTTTTTTAAGTTGCCTAATTTTGAATTTACATCTTGCCACAGAATCGATCGATGAACATAGAAAACATGGCGAATAGTCTTACGAATATATATATGGTAACCTCCTTACTTTTAAACGGTGCTAAAGAAGGAGCGACGAAAAATGAATTGATGTCTAATTTGGGTATTATCGACGATCAGAAAATATCTTTGAACGGATACCTAGCTAATCTCACTTACCTAAATGTAAAAGATAAGGGATGAAAAAAAAAAATATATCGTAGTAGAAAATTTTTCTGAACAACGATACATTTATATACTGTATGTTTTTAGGGTATCGGAAATATCGAATTGCGTCTAGAAACCGCAGTATACGTTCAGAATTCAATCGAGCTAACGGCCAATTTTTCATCAGTATGCATAAATATCTTCAATTGCTCGATTTCAAAAGTAGATTTCAGAGATAACACACACGTTGCAGAAACTATAAATTCATGGGCCCGAAAAGCGACGAATTATAATATGTTAAATCACGTAATTTCACCAGGTATTATTGTGTAAATGTTTGACAAACGATTAAATAAATGATGATTTATCGCAAAACACATTTGTTAACAACAATATATCTTATATGAACAGTTAACGTGGACAGAGATACAAAAATTATGCTGATAAATATTGTTTACCTAAATAGCAGATGGCTGAACTCAACTTATAAAAAGAAAACAGAGAGACGAAAATTTTATATTTCTCCATCAAAAATGTATTTTGTTCCAACAATTAAATTTGAAAAATCGACATTTATTCATGGCGATATACCACATTGGAATGCCAAGTTCGTAGAAATTCCATTTTTGGTAAATAATTATTATATTTATGAGACAACTATCGAAAATACGATAATAAATGGAAGAATAATTTTATACGACGTCAAGTATTAAATATTGATTGAGAATATAATTTTGCAGGATAACAACGTTACAATAATCATATTTTTGCCAAATAAAAATATGGAACCTGGGGATCTGCAGTACCTGGAAGGAAAGCTTAACTTTTTCGAATTTGAATCAATTAGAACTTCATACGCAAACAAATTTGAGCAAGATATGGAATTACATTTACCTAAGTTTACGATTGCGTATCATGAAAATATGACAGATTTTTTCCGTATGGTAAGTATCGTGTAATTAACGAAATCTGTTTACAACCGATATGTAAGAGATTTTGGATAAATTTTAGAAATTAAAACTCATAATTGTTCGTAGACGGGCGTTACTACGATGTTCGAGAATAATGCGGATTTTACACGCCTCTCAGAAACTCCTCTAAAAGTGAACAATATCGTTCAGACGGTCTCCGTGAAAATTAACGGAGAAGATTCGGAACCTGCAAATGATAACGTCTGTGAGTAATAGAGAACTCTAGGCGAATATCGTGTGTATAAGCATTGCAATAAAAAAATTTTTAATTACAGTTGACGAAAGCGAAGAAAGAGAACCGGTAGATCCATTGCAAGAGTTGGTCGTAGATCGTCCGTTTCATTACTTTATCGAAGTATACGGAGAGATAATGTTTGCTGGAACCGTGCGAGCACCAGAATATATATTTCTAAGAGATGAATTATAAATTCTATTATATTCTTGTATTTATTGAAAGTTTATATCAAACAATGTGTGTACACCTTAAATTTTTTTTTTCTTAATTTTATCATATTAAAGTATATAAAATTCAATAAATTTAATAAAATTTAATAAATAAATAATATGTATTTTGAAAATGTGCTTTAGTTGCAACAAAATAACTGTATATGCATATTCAATCGAGCAGCTATAACAATTTAAAAACAATCTAAAAACGATCATTTACTAAGATACTACAAGCGTGTGCTATGCGATATAGGATATTAGGATTTTGATTGAATCAAGTTGCAATGCTATAAATTTTATTGAAGGAGAATCAGAAGTTAGTTTCTGGGTTTAATATTGAGTATTTTAGCAGCGAATTTACACATTAATTTTAGCTGAATATAAAAAAATTATTTTTGGACCAGAAGTGAAAATAACACAGAACACGAAATCTGATACCTGATTTTAGTAAATTAAATTTTGATGCTCATTTTTCGAAGCCGTGCATTAAAGATTAATAAATATAAGTATCAAAAATTAGATTTTTGCTCTAAATTTTTGGAAAAAAAAAATCCCATTTTTGGGGGAATAAGAAATAGTTTTTTTACCCAAAGTTTTTTTCAGTATTTTTGTAATCTCTGCATTATAATAAATCTCTTCGCAATTTTGATCCACAATTATGGATCTAGCACGGACATGCATCAACCGACTGTTTTACCGTGGCAGCAAAAAATGATTTGAGCCATGTAATTCCTCTAGTTTTAAAATGGATCTAGGTGACGCTACTGTACCAGCTAGAAAAAGCGTCTTATGAGAAATGGCGGCCCCTCTCAAGCTTCTCTCTAGTCAAATACTTGCTCTCTTTCTCCTACTTACCGAGGATAGTAAGAGAAAGAACGTCAATCAGACGCGTAATAACAACGTTCAACCGGCAATCACCGGCATTAATAAGTTTATATAAATGTTCATAGTGTATAATTTTTGCCTGAGTAAACTGTAATTCAGCTGTCACCAAAATGAGCAAGGCACATCCGCCCGAATTGAAAAAGTAAGTAATTTTTCGCAATTTCATACACGCACAATGTCTTACTATTATTTAATCCTCATCATTATTTTTCAATCATTCAACAGAGTATATGGCATCTTACACGGATTATTTACTAATGACAATTTTATATTTCTTCTTTCAGGTATATGGATAAAAGGCTATCTCGTAAGTTACAAAAAACGTGCTAATAAAATTCATATTATATATCTAAGAGAAATATTAGGTTAGATTAAAGATTCAGATATAAGCCTTGTTACATAGATCTACTTATACATAATTCCAAAATTTTTATGAAATATAATATTATATATTTGATATATATAAAATATTTTTTGAAGAAAATTGTATATATTTGAGGCAAGCCTCTGAATTCTTAAAAAAAAGAAAAAGCATGCATCTTTAATTATGTATTGTTGAAATTTAAGAAAAACTGTGTTTTACAGTTCTACCAATTTTCTCATATAATATTTAAGAGACATTTATATATATATATAGGAGACCACATATAAATGCATCTTTATATTACCAAATATATTTCACTATTATTGTCATTTTATTGGAAAAATCTTGCAGTAAAATTGAATGGAGGTCGACATGTCATTGGTATACTAAGAGGTTTCGATCCATTCATGAATATGGTTATAGATGAAAGTGTAGAGGAATGCAAAGATGGTACTAAAAACAATATTGGGATGGTGGTAAGTTATAAAGTATGATTTTATAGAAAGAGTAGATATAAAAGTTCTACAAATTTAATATTATCACTTAGAATCAATGAAAAATTTTCTTAAGATAAGTTATATATTGTTCTAGGTAATTCGTGGCAACAGCGTCATAATGTTAGAAGCTTTAGATCGAATATGATTCTTGCTACTAGAATTTTATCTACATTTTTAACATGTATATCTCCGAATAAATAATCAAATTTTTGTAAAAATATGTAGATATCTGGAGTAATATCTTTTCTTCTGTAACAAATAATTTAGATTAAGATTTTTGTGCATATATAAATCTTTATTAAAAGATATACGATTTACATTTAAAATAGAAATATATGATTAACTAGCAAATTTTTATTACAAATATTGCAAACCCATTTTATTAAAATTCTCAGTTGTAAACTGAAATAATAGAGATATAATTAACATATTTATAAATTGTCAACTAATTTATTTCCTCATGCAATATTTAACAGATAGTTTTTTGGGATAATTAGCAATACTTGATTTATTTTTCAGCTTCATTATATATTAGCTATTTTATATATTTTTATTGCAAGCTTTATATTTTTATATCGCAATAATACAAAACAGATTATGAAAACGCATGAATAAGATAGATATCTTCGATATACAAAGCATGAAACAATATTTATATACTATTAGAGCAATGTAACAATTTTGTTGCATGTCATACTTCATTTTGCAATCTTAGATCCACAATATTACAAAACATAATCTTTATGAATATGTGTGCCCTATGTGCAAGATACATGTAGATTCTATATCTGTTAATTCAAGACTCAAACTATCTAACAATAGAGAGACATATATCAAGTAAGATTTGTATTCACAGCTTGAACATATATTTATTAGCTAGAGAAATATATAGAAAGTGTAGAACATGGTCAAATAGATTTATTTCTGCAGACAAGTCACTTATAAGTCTATAAAAAATAAATATGACTATATTAGAAGAAATATTTCAAATTTACAAGGCACTCAACATTTCATCTTTCATATTCAGGAACATTATTTATCCTCAACAAATTGTAGGTATGACATCGTATAATAAAATATTTTATGACATTATCTTTCTCTCTCTCTCTCTCTATTTTACATTCTAGCCAGACAGAGCAGAATGAATATTAAATAGTTGATATTTCACAATGCATACACAATATACACACAAACTTATTGTTAAAAATATTCCATTGTTTCATATATTTGTACTGTTCTGCTCTTATCAACTGTATTATAAAACAAAAAAAAATTATTATTAAATATATAAAGTGCACATATAATAAATTTTAGAAAATAAGATTGTCATCTTATGTGTTCTGATATTACAACATTTTATAATTATAGCTTATTTTAAAGAAAGAAGTGGTATTTAGAGATACAATATTGCTTTTAAAAAAGAAAACAATGAAATAATAAATCTATATCACATTATAAATAAATAAAAAAGTAGTTTTTGTTTGTTTATTTTATACGCTTCTTTGAATGAGAAATAAAATGCAATACAAAAAGATATATTTATGTATTACATTTTATTGTATTATATAACTTATATCATGTCAACTAACAATTAATAAAGAAGGACCAATTCGAGTCAAATTTGGTTCAAATTGGACTTTATTTATTAATTTGATTTGACATCTATAAATTTATGTCAATTAATTAATAATGAGGGGACAGGTCTTTACATAATATATAGCAGGATGTAATTTTTAATCTATATCTCCAATAATTAATTGACTATATTCAAGAATAAAGCCAATTTTATATTCTTCTATCTTAAACTAAAATATTTTTTATGTACATAAACATTATTACATTGTGCATCGACATATGTATCAACGACGTGTCAATATATAGAGATAGTGCGCGCTCGCACAGTCATTTATATATTACAATTTAGTTTTATTAAATTATTAATATTATATATATATATATATATATTTAGTATTAATAAATAAAACTAAATACATACATATATATAATACTACTATTTGTTATATATATATATATATATATATATATATATATATATATATATATATATAATAACTCATATTATATATTAAATAATTATTAATAATTAATAATAATAATAAGGTACTTTACAATTGTCAACAAATTGTTACACTTTCTTATGATACAAAATTAGTAAAAAAAAAAGCATTAAACAAATCTAGAAAATATTAGTTTAAAAAAAAACAAATTAATTATAAGAGAAATAAAAATTTTTGATTATATACAATTAAAATGGATCAAATATAAAGTGATTTTTTTTTAGATTCTATATTTTTTCTATATTTTTTATTTCTGCTTTAAAAAAGATTTAATAATATTTGGGACTATAAAATAAAATTACATATTTATTCAAACTAGAAAATAACAAAATCTTATTTTTTAAAATACTTGAGGCAATAAAAAAAAAATAGTAGTATTATATATACATGTATACATACACACACACACACACACACACACACACACACACACACACACACACACACACACACACACACACACATGTATATGGCTGTGTAAAAAAAAAAATCTGTGATATATCTTATTTAATGCAGGAATGTAAAGAAAAAAATTACTAGCATCAACTGGTGGCCCTGACAATCGATATATTAAAAATCTTACTAAAATCATTATGTTAAATTATCATGTATAAATAAATAAGATTTAAAATATTACTCTCTCTATAAACGTTTTCTTTTTCCACGCGGAAAAGAATATAGGCAGTTTTTATTCGTCGCGGTTTTTATTTACACGATTTAAAGTGCGATTGCGTAAATAAGAATCCTTTACATTGAAAGAGATTCACATCACAGTGTTCCACATCATTAAGCTATACAACTAACATGAAGAGCATTGTCAGTACTCTTACATCAGAGAATACAATATTATAAATTAATTCTAATGTAAGTATACCTTGCTCTCGCATTGTACAAAACACATACCAATATTTATATTTAACGTTTTTTGGTTATCAATAGGATACTTCCTCCGATACTCTTTTCTACATATATTTCCATTCTTCCAAGCTTTTTGTATCAAACAATACTTGGAAAAATATTGTCTAATTTGTATTTTTTATAAATAAAATATATTGCACGAATTTTTTATCACGACGTGATAATAGATTCTGGCTTGTAATTCTTGGGATCAAGACTTTCTTCTATAGAAACGAGAGTAAAGCCATTCATCTTTGCACTATTCTTTTCATTAATCATCGATAAGTCTATGTCGTCGTCATTTTTGACAGTTATATTTTGAAAAATCTTGACATTATCTTGTGTTGTTGTTTCAACAACAGAAACTACTTTATTCTTGTCCAATTTACCGGGTGTATTCTGGCAATTTATTTTCTTTGTATCCTTTCTGTTTGAATTATGTATTGATGTTGTGTGATTTATTTTTTCTCCTGAGAATTTTAATTTTTGTTTCCTTACCTTGATATCTGCTTTATCAGAATTCAATGTCGCGTGTGTTTTAATATGATTCTTGAAGAAAGTGAACGATTTACAAGCGTAATCACATTTATCGCAAGCAAATTCTTTTGACCGATGCGTCGTAAACATATCCTTTTGACTATTGTGTTGTTTAGTCATATGTTTCTTCATATCATATTTATTGCTAAAAGATTCGTCACAAAGATTACAGAAGAAGAGTTTTACACCCTTATGCTTTGCGACATGCATTTTAAAATACCAGTCGGTGCTGAAATGTTTCGAGCAGTAATCGCAAAAAAAAGTCTTCTTCCTCTTTAAGATCTTTTGTCCTTTGTGCAACTTTTGTATTGAATAATGCTGTATTGAAACTTTTAAAGCGTCTTTTTGTTGTGTTGTGGTAGTAGTGCTAGAAGTAGTAACAGCAGTAGTTGTAGCAGTATTAGCAGCAGTAGCGGCGATTGCAGCAGCGGGCTGACGCGGTGGTGGATTTGGTATAGTCGTCTGCGTTACCACATTTTCCGCCATGATACAGAATTTGGGGATACCCTGCGTCCGATGTAACAATGACGGTGCAGTTATCAAGTTAGTTATAGGCACCACGCGTATCGGCGTGAAGAACGGTTTAGCCTGAATCGGCGTGGTCGTCAAAACGTGCGATGGTGACACGACCCAATTGTTTATCGACAAAGGCTGAATATTAGTAGTTTGAGACAAACAAGTTGCCAGATGAACGTACTGATTCCGCGAAGATGAAGCTGAAGTAGAAGTAGCAACAGAGGCAGGAACGGATGTAGGAGTTGAAGTAGATGTCACGTACGACTTTTGTTGCAAATTTGAAAATCCAGCTTGATTTATCGGTTGCGTTTTGCTCTCTATCGGACGCGACGTGTTTTGCGATGAAATCGTGAAGGGCACATTTCCAAAAATATTCGCAAAGTTATTTCCTTGTGAATTAATTTTGATAGGTTGAGCATTAGATACATTAGCGTCAATTGATTGAGTGGTGGATATTGAAGTTATGGTAATAATCGGTTGTTGATTAGGTGTTGTTTTTGGAATGATTATTATCTCCTCATTCTTCCGCAAAGTTTCTATCGCCTTTGCGGGATCCGAGTAATCGTTTCTCTTCATTTTCGCAATTTCTAAAATTTGCAGTTCGCGTTCGCGCATCCTTTCTTTTAGTAAATGCGCTCTATCTACATTGTTGTGTCTGTACTCGTCCTTTCTTGTGCAATTTCTGTGATATATCCGAGATTTCCATCCTTCCAGCGTTATCCCACAAATATCGCACATATGAGATTTATCGCATCTATATAACTTTATTTTCGCTCGACGACAACGATTATGATCGATACTCAACGCGTCGCAATATTCGTTTTTGCAGTGCCTTCCGACTGGCGCATTTATTTCTTCCTCTTCTATGTTCACTGCTAACATAGGTGACACTCTGTCATTATCTACGTACTGCTGTACCATTACATCGCAAGTAATATTCTCGCATGGTTCATAGTGGCCACATAATTTCTTTTTAACAGGCAACAGAGCAATTTCCGATTTCTTGTCCTCTATTTTTGAAGGCAGAAGATTAGCATCATCTCTTTCTTCGTCAGGTATCCTCACAGGAACTATTGATATTGCGGATGGTTTCAGTGTTGTCGCATTCATGCCATTTCTCTTATTATCAAATATATCCTTATCAAGCTCAGCCACTGAACTTTGAGGAATTGTCTTAATAATAATGTTTGGTTGATTAAAAAGACGTTTTACTGGATCCGATTGCAATACCTACAAATAATATTGCATTTTGTAATATTGTGTAACATATTAAGAGTGACTGATTGCTTTGCTACAAACATTAACATTTAACGTAAGATACTCATATAATATATTTTTTCATTCATTTTCTTTTCTATTTGCACAACAACTATGTAACTTACTTCGGATAAAGCGATTTTCGCTATGTTGTTTGGACACATGTTGGATGCATTTATGGGTACAAGCTTGGGCAATGGTGCATACGCCATCTTCACCATGTTAATGCGTGCAATATAGGGTCTCCTATAATTTGGAAAAATTCGGTCAAAAGGCAATCTTACGATCAACGCCAAATTTCACAAATTTTCAATGATTCTGCTTCGCTTATTCAAACACAAAACAGAGCAAATGTATCAGAATGAAAAATATATCTCGCGGCAGAAAATCATTTGTAGGTTAGTATCTGATTTATAGACAAAATATATCTCTAGGATTTCCCACATACTTATTCGATTGCGTTAGCTATGTGGTATGCAGTTCAGCTGTGTACATAAAATTTTTAAATTCATACTTACGAGAGAGAGAGAGAGAGAGAGAGAGAAGCGAGCGATTCGCTACGACCGATCTACAATCGGTGGCATGATTTGGAATTTTAATATAAAGCAGTTGTCGGCGTTGCTTGTGCAATCCTTCGTATCACACAGTGATGCACGGTTCTTTTTTTTCCGGAGAATCAATTTTTTTTTCGATAATACATACACGGTACACGTCAACGAACCGGACACTTTCGGTGTCTTTTTAAAGGAATGATAATCGTGCTCCGATGTTCATCCGGCAATGGACGACGCGTGATCTGTCAAACGCGGGATCGTCGTTGCAACGGCGAAAAAATAGCGGTAAATATCGCGAGATTAATTTTGACGGTAGTGGCCATCGACGAAACCGCGATACACACAAATGCTCCGCGCATGCGCATCTACTTGCCGTTTCTCGCGCATGATCGATCTTAGATCGCGCTCTCGAGAAAAAACCCGCCTTTTTTTCTGTCATTCTTTTTATATCTCTCTTTTTCTTCGTGTATGTCTCTCTCTCTCTCTCTCTCTCTCTCTATATATATATATATATATATATATATATATATATATATGTGTGTGTGTGTGTGTGTGTGTGTGTGTGTGTGTAATACATATGTAAACGTAATTTTTAATAATATTTTCATCTCTTTTATATATTATTCTTTATTACGTACTTTTTTCTATTACTTGTCAAATTTTGCATGTAAATATAAACAATGATATTTGTACCAATTTTATAATATAATATTTAAAAGTGTTACAAAAGGCTTTAGCTTTTAGTCAAAATAGTATAAAAATTAATTAAATAAGAGTCTAAATTAATCAAAGAATTTATATGTAAAATATACCTTTAGTATGGGCGAGCTTTATTTCACACAGTTATAACAATAACAAGGATTTTAAATATGTAACTATTACACATTTTGCATTATATATAATATATATCCTACGTTGTACATGTATGCAAAATATTTAAAACTATGTATGTTTCTTTCAAGCTATGCTGGTTCTAATTAATTCTTCCACAAAATATGGAAATGCAGAAGATAGTTGACAAAAATACTTAGTTGGAATAAAGACTTTATTGTAACATCATTAAGGTTTAAGGTAATGTACACATTATCATAATTAATTTGTATATACATACATATACATATATATATATATTGTATATATTGTACAATATATATATTGTATATAGTAGTACTTATATCTCAGCAGTGTCATAGATGCTACTTATCTTTGGTACTGAATGTACAATATGTATTGCAATGATGCTTGTTGTTGTTATCGTTGTTATTTATTAACCAATGTAAGATGAAGTCTTGTAAGTTCATTATGCATATGACATCGTAAGCTTATTGCCTGATAACAATCGTTGTATTTAAGCCAATTTGTCGGATATTTTTTATTGTATTATACAATCATAATTACAATTACACGTTGTACAATTACACAGTTTAGTGTGACGTTTAATTCTTTTTTTCCTCTCATTTTCTTTTTAAAGAGTACTCTTACTAAAATAGCATTCATTTATTAATAACAAGCAGGTTGTTGAGCCAAAAGTCTCATCCTCGAACGCGTATGCAAAATAAATGCTCGATTGTCTCGTAATGAAAAGCAACACGTACATACGACATCGCGTATAGAGAAACAAGCGAAAAAAGCAATGCGCAATATACGTGAGTAAAAAAGCTTTATTGAATTTTGGCGAAATTCTATATGTGATTTCTGAATACTCGCATGTAGGAACTATTACAAACTCAATACTATGAATGCAAAGTTATTTATTGGATATTTTTGTACGAAACAATAAAGGAAAAAAAGAACGAGTAAATACACATATATATATATAGCCGGTTCTCAATTCAATAAAACCTTTCCACCTTTTTACGCTCTTAATGTAATAAAATCTACATATTTTTTTTCATATTTTCAAAAAATCGTAGCTATTTCTCACAATCGCACGTATAATATAGTTATGGGTAACTTACAACTTAACTTAGTCCGAAGGTACATTGTATAAAACTTAGCTCTTTTTCTCCCTCTCTCTCTCTCTCTCTCCCTATGTGTCTATCTTATATAAACAATATTTACACGGATCAGTCAAATAAATAGTTAGTCTTTGCGAGAGCGGCCTTAGACGAAGCAAGCCTTTGTCGCTAATTCTTTTACACGGAGAATGATGAAAAAATAAAAGGCGTGATACTAATATGCAATTGAGACGAAATACTTAATGACATCAGTTTAATTTACTGTCGAAAGAATATCAATTCTACTCGATTCGCAGTGTTATGTTATGAGATTGCCAACACCTAGACTTTCCTAATTAATGGCATTTCAATTTTGATTCTCACAGAATCTCGAAGGTACAATTTTGTGTCTGTATATATATATATATATATATATATATTCTTGATTTCGTTACAACTCAATCTTTGGAAAGAGGCCTTCTATTAACAGAATAATGTCTGTCAGATATGATTGCGTATCGGATTCGGTCAAGGATACAAATTCTCGCACATCGCTTTTAATAATTGATCAACCTTTAGTAGATTAATAAAATGAATACAAGAGAATGAGTTACGTGAAATTTCAAACATCTCCCTTTCCTCTTTCTCTCTCTCTCTCTCTCTCTCTCTTTCATGCTCATTTGCCTTATCTCGATCCGATCGCCGGATATCTCTCACGGGGCTCATATCTTACATTTGTGTAGTATGATATAAAATAATTTTGGTCGCATCTATAGCCTGCTAGTCGTAACAAGATGACATACAGTGTGTTTCTGTGCAGTATATTTCTTTATACATATACATATATCACAGAGATTAATTAATTTCGTAATACACCCTTCTCCCAGTTTCAAGCGAAGGTCTCGAAAATAATGTCACTTATCTCGTAATATCGCTTCTTATAAAACCCTTAAGATAAATATTACGGTCATTATTGGCTTATATATGTAGGTACGCTTGAACGTCGGCAATGCATGGGATAGTTTCTACAAAAAATATTTGACAATTTTTAAATGGATGCTATTATATTTACAATTTTCAATATTATGTCTCTCCTATGTAACGGCCACGTACAACCGTAATTTTACACTATCCTGACAAGAAATATAACATTTGCTCGTAAAATTAGCGTTTTTTTTTTTATGGATCTTAGAGGGAAAGATTCGCGATCCTTGTACTATTTCTTTCAATTTCCGTTTAAGGATTCTTAATTAAAAAGTTACAGAGATATATTATTGCCCTCCTATGTGTGTGTATGTATGCGGATATCTACGTTTATACTCGTGCATGCTTACATCAGCGTGAACGTGTATATTCGTTTACGTGTATATACCTCCTTCAACGAGAATAAATCAATGACGGACTAGAATGTTTCAAGTATAGATTTCCTTCGTTTTTCTTTCGTGATGATTGCTGATTTTCTTTTTTTTTTTTTTTTTTTTTTTTTTTTACGCCGTTGCCGCTCATTTCCGTCACTTTGCTCGCGCCAACACCGACTTTTTATTATTCGCACTCGATATAGTTCTCATGACACCAGAATTGTTCTTGTTAGCCTCAAACTTTTGCTGAAGTGACGCCACGTTGGATTTACCACTCGCCGCCTTTTGCAGCGGATTCGTCTTCGTTCCTCCATCCTCGCTCTTGATCGTTTCCGTCTTAACGAATGTCTTAGATGTCGAATGCGACGTCGCAACCTTGACATTATTCGAATCCTTGAGAGATTGCGATAATGATTTAGCTATGCCCGCGTTGCCGGTCGGAGACTTCTTCCTTTCCGAGAGACGTTCAGTCGTTTTGGACGTAATGTTTAGAGGTTTCAACGGCGTCGTAGGCGTTTTTTGTCCACCACTTTTTGGCAGCGTAGATATCTTGTGAGCGGATGTCTTCAAAGGGAGACTGAATTTGGGGTTGCTGCCTACAACGTCCGGCGATTTCGTGCCGCCTTGATTCGAGTTCGAGCAGCTCGAGACCAAATCCGGACTATTGAACTTGCCCGGATTATCCTTAGGACTACAAGGCACATTTTTGACAGATACGGTTGTACGCGATTCCTCTTTATCTAAATCGCTATTCGACTTGGTCGCGTTCAGTTGCGTTTGCTTCGCGTCCGAACGTTGCTTCGCCGAATTTATCGAACTCGCATCGGACGCTTTCGAGGAAGATTTCAACGATTTTAATGTATTATCTGAACTTTGTCTCGTGAGTTTTATGCTCGACTCGGTCGTTTCTCTGGAAGTCGGACTTTTCGCGATGTTCGGTGGCGTTTTAGTCCTGTTCAAAGGCGGCTTAACTGGAACCTTACTTTCAGCTTGGTCGTCCTTCTTGATATGTATCAAATGAGACGGTCGAATCTTGGTCGGAGCGAACGGTTTGTGTTCTACAGGATTTTCAGGCGGTTTCATGCCGAGTTCCTTGGACAGGTCGTCGTTTACATTAGGATTATTAGACTTGAGGGTATCTAGCTTGCTTTTCTCAATAGGTTTCGAATTGTCATTCGCGTCCGAAATATTTTTATCCGTCTCTTTTCTATTCACTTGCGGAACATTTATCACGGATGGATGAAGATAACCGGAGCTGGTAGTGGAACTCGAGGAATTAAACTTGCCGGAAGTCGAGTTGGAATAAACGCTCCCGGGTGTTTTGTAGTGATTCGAATTCATATAATTACCTAGGGAACTATCGGAGCCCGTATTTTCCGCATTTTTTGACGCATTCTTTTTATCTTTCTCTTTCTTTTTTCTGGTTAGCGTCGAGGTAGAATATATAGAGTCGAAATTGCGATTCGAGATCTCCGATACGATTTCCGACAGCAGACCCATCGACTCCAGACCGTTCATACCACCAGTGGACGTCGCGTCAATGCGTTTCGGTAGTTTGTATTCGTTATCGGTTGGCATTGTTGCCTCCAATTCCGTGTTCTTCCTGTTTTTCTCCGGTACGGATTCCTCTATCACCGCGTAGATATTGTCATTCGTGGGCGATTCCTCCGTAATCTCTGTCAAAGCCGACAACGAAGATTCCGCGATTAAGTTCATACAGTCATCGTAAACATTCTCCAATGGCTTTATGGGTGGATTTTGATAACCGGGCAGTCCAGGAATCTTTATCGTACTCTCCACAGACTTTTCTGTCTGCGTGATGTTCGGCGGACCTGGAGGTGGTGACGTTGGCCTCGTGCTGGCAGGAATACTGGTGGGTCTCTTGACGGGCGTCGTCTGACGCATTGAACCGAATGTATGGATGAGAGGTTTTGGCGTAATTTTGCTGTCTCTCATTGACTGAGCGCGCAAGACCACGTTTTTCTTCTCAACCTCGGTCGCTGATATCACCGGGATGACCGGTGTGGCGATCTCGATGTCCTTCTGCGGTATCGGATTGGAAATCTCCAAGTTTCTCAGGATCTCCTTGTCAATGACCTTGTTGGCCTTGTGATGCTGATTTCTCGGCAGAGAATTCGTGTTCCTTTCGTCCCTCTGGGAATTGCTTCTCATGATGCCGGAACCAGGACGCAACATCGATGCGATTCGGTTGAGTGTGCTGCCTCTATCTATCTTCTTCTCAGGTTCCGGCAATATCACATTCGTCAAAGGCGTACTGTTGGGTCTCTGCGGTTTTGCGGGAGTCGTAGAACCGTTGGTCGGCGGTGCCGGGGCTGGACGCGTGGGTACGTCTGGGGCGGGTCTGGTGGGTAACTTGGCGGCTACCAGTTCGACAGATGTGCAAGTTGTGGCCGCCAATACGGGACTGCTGATTAATGGTCGCGCCGTAGATCCTGGATTTAATGGCGGTAACATCGGCGCGGTCGCGTCGTTGACGTTAGAACTCAACAGACTGTTTTTATGCGGTACATGGCACCTTTGCATGCTCGACTTAATTATGTTCGTCTTTATTGCTACGGTAGGCATCCACCCTGGTGGCGGAGGCGGGGCCGGTTTCGTGGGCTCGGCCAGTTTGGATTGATTTGAATGGATTGGCGTGATCGTGAAGCCTTTAAACTGGCCAAACATATTGTTGGTGTAGCGCTCGTCGGCCTCTGTCTTAGGCAGCAAACTTACGCACGCCGGATCCTGACTCAGGCTAGAATCAATCGTCTCAATGTTACGAGACATGGTGCTCGAACGATCGATTGTTTTGATTAACGATCCGTTGTGGCCGCGATCG
The DNA here is from genome assembly GCF_030449975.1 of Polyergus mexicanus. Lineage (NCBI taxonomy): Eukaryota > Metazoa > Arthropoda > Insecta > Hymenoptera > Formicidae > Polyergus > Polyergus mexicanus. The sequence continues at coordinate 3,053,337 of NW_027223347.1, forward strand.
CTCCTGAAATTTGAAGCAGAATTATAAGCGAAGGAATTGAGGAACTTGTAAGCGCAATTATGTGATATTTAGTGCGTAGCTATATTGGTTTGTGGTAAAATAAATCTGAGAATCTTTTCTATTCAGCGTAAATTAGAAAGTAAGAAGAAAATATATATGTTGTATTTTCCTTATGCAAATCTTGATGATGAAACAAAAATATGTGCGTGTGTGTGCGTTTAGTAAAATATTAAATAGTATGAGAAGTAATATATAAATTTAAAATTTTTTATCATATACTACACACTTTATGCAACACATGCATTGCACTTCAGCATTGTGTGAAAAATAATCATGTATAAGCATTTCTCTCAAATGCATAACTATTCACCGCAAATTCAAACACATGCACAGACAAGAAACAATTGCAGGGAAATGTTAGTTACAGATTAAGATATTAGTACAGCAAGCAGTTGGAAAAGGAAATCATTGAGGAAGACTAAAAATACTGTATATCAATACTATATTTATTAATAATAATAAATCGTACATTTTATTTATCTAAATATGAGTAACATTCGTTGAATATTTATCTTCTATATCCAATGAGTAAATGAGTAAAGAAATAAAAAAAATATTCTTTATTAATAAAAATTAAGTACTTCTTAAGTAATCGTTAACATAATGAGAAATAATCAATAAAACTTATCTTTTGAACATTATCCAAATTTAGCTTCTAATTTATATAAATTATCACTTTTCGTAAAATGCAAAGCCAGTAAGAAGAGAATTTTTATTCATGCTCATGCTCACATATAACATAATTTCCTGCACATGCTCTACATATTACGCAAACTTTTCAACAATTTCCGCATTTATGGCGCAATATGTCCATGTAAAAATATTACTTTTATAATTCCTATATCAAATTCGTTGGTTTTCAATAATAGAACAGTATCTTGTTCTGCAAAATTGAACGTCTCATTTAACATTCATTATAATGTGTGTAGCATTGAAAAATTAATAGTTTGAAAAATTGTGTAAATTAGGATAAAGATAAATATTTGTCTCATATAAAAGTTATGTTAGAGGTGTATATTAATATTGTAAAGTATATATTGATGCATATTAAAGTTTTGCATAGATAGCTTCTATATATTTAATATGTAATTAAGAGAATGAAATAAAGCCTTTTAAACTAAACAGCAATTTTTCTTTTTAAGTACATGAGCAGTCAGTGAGAACAAAACGCTGTTCATCTAATAATGTTCTTAGACATTTTTAATTTGCGATCAAATGCAAATAATGCATATTGCATTAAAAATGTATTCAATTCTAAATGCTGATTAAGAAGTATACACATCAATTACTATGCCTTACATCATATCTCATTACGTTTGTTACATAAAAGAATCTGTTTTGAACAGATTTAATCACGATAGACGCGTGAAATAAATGTAACATAATTTATATTTACACTTATTCTTACCTATTAATTTCATTTTTTATCTAAATTATGTAAAAATATTATTATAAACTCTTGACTATATATATAATAACAATATACTCGAGAGCATATTATTACGACTATCAGCAGTTGGAATCACAGTAGGAATTACTTTAGCATGTTCTGACAGTAATATCCAAATATTATTTCTATATACCGTCACCATTTTCGAGTCCCCCGTATGTTATAATGCAAAAATCATAACTCATCGTACAAGAATGCTACGATATTTGCACTATATTGAGTAAAAGTGTTCTTAAATTAACTATCTATTTCATATTTATTTAAGAAATATCATACTTGATAATAACTGATTCTAACCTTTTTTTTTTTTAAATTATTATCACGCTTTTCATATACTGATAAAATCTTTGAATGTCTTTAATTCGGTTTTTGTGCAAATGATGTGTTTTAATTGGAATCATTCTTTCCTGATCTATCGAAATCTGAAGATAAGCTCCATTACTATAGACTATAAAACAGATTCGAAACTCATATATCATAATGCATTATATAAATAATAAATCAATAAATTTTTCTAAAAATACGTGAATTTTCACGCCAAATATCTATGCATGATTAGATTCGTAAAGACAGATCAGAGAAATTGCTCAGATCTTTGGTTTTAAGCTTTGAGCAGGTGCCGGTGGAGGTGGTGGTTTTTTATTGTAAAATGGAGCAGGTGTCTTCGAATCGTTAAATAATAATCCGTCCGGCTTTGGAGTAATATCAGACGTACCGGCTGGACTCTCATTCAAGTGCTCGAATTTGAATTCTGTGTTGAGCGTAAGTCCTTTGACGTTTTTAGGCGATTTTCTCTGAATCTGTTGAATACATTCCGATATCTTGGAGCCCAATTCCGACCTAAGCGGAGTAGGTCTCTTCAATTGAATTTCAACGGCAGGTATAGAAAGAGTCGCAATGTTATTTTGCGCTTGGGACTGTGCGCTAATGTTCGGCTTTACATTGCCGAATAGCAGTGACTTTCTATACTCGATATTATTACTACATTTGATAGCGTCCGGATTTGTGGTGGATATCAAATCAGTCTTGGTTATCTGTAACGACTCTTTGAGAACGGCGTTATCATTGATTGTGAATATTTTATTCACGTTACGGGTGGTACTCTTTCGCTTCGGCACGAAATAGGCGGAGATTACCCCGAAATATTTATTACGGGCAGTGTAATGTGTCTTTGACGTAGGAACATCGAGTGATTTAGCATGCGGTTTGCGTTTCTCTTTAAAACGGTTGAAACTAGATACATACGTAGACATCACGTCCTTCTTCCAATGCTGTGCGGAATTTCTAATGTACCAAACTCCGAGTAGCAGCAGAGCTGCGGCAGGTACAACTCCCAAGAAGATAACATAGAGCGCGGTTATGAAATCGTTTCGCGCTGAAAGCACATGAAATGCATATCATACAGTCATACAGTCAAAAATGTAGATCTATAAAAATATCAATTAAGAGAATTTAATAAGACTCTAAAACATAAATTTAAATTTGGTGGGCTAATAAGAACCACAGGGCTATATAAAAATATCTCTTTATATATATCAAACTAAAACTCCTTTTCTTAGATTATCAAGTGTTATTTTTCTACTGAAATTATTTAAAATGCTAAAAAAACGTAATTTTTTTATCGATTAATACGGTAGATGTAAGTAGGTAAGATATTTACCGTTTGGATCTTCGGCTGGACCGCTGTCTTCAGAGCCTCCGACTCCGGGATGAAGGCAATCAGGTGGTCGAAAACCACGGTTACAATGGCAATGACCAAGACTGTTACATACTCCGTTACCGTTGCAATTATTTGGACAGGCTTTACCGCCGGATACGGATGCTCTTAAATCCGCCACTGACATACATTTTTGATTCACGCACATCTGTATGTAAGTGAATTATAATTATCCAAACTATTCAATTTACACTTCTGGTCTATTTTACGCTAAAAAAAATCAAACTTTCGCGTCGTTGGAAATATTTTACCTTTCCAGGTGCACACTTGGCGCCATCAGGTGCGAGTCCAGGATCGACCTCGCTCAATCCGAGATCGACTATAGCCGAACGACATGGTATTATCTTCCCGCCATTATTGATGAAGGAGTGACTCAAGGTTGCGACCGATTCCATGCCAAATTCTAGTCGTTCATTCAAATGTTTACAATGCAGCATGCCACAGAGGAGATTTCTATAACAGATCCGATACATCAAAATCCAATTTCTCTCACGATATTATTCTCATATACAATATAACCTCAACTTACTGATCATTGCACTTGATAAAGCTCGCATCGATGCGATTGTAGCCGCAATTACCGTTCTTTGTGCCCCGGTTGTTCATATCATAGCATTGCGCGTCGGAGGACCAACCGGTGGGACCCCAAAGGAGTTTGCACTGATCATCGTGCGTCCTGCACGATCCCTGATAGCAGAAAGCTTTGCCTACACTGCAGGTTTCGCCGTCCATCTTAAACACGTCCGCTGGACAATATTCGCTCTGACCCGTGCAATATTCCGGCAGATCGCACTCGTGCTCGGCATTACGGCACTCGGTGCCCGCGCTCTTCGGCCTGCAAGTCTTCAGGTCACAGCACTCGCCGGTTGCGCAGCTCGCGTTACTGTGCAGCATGCAGGTGGTCACGTTGCAGCAGGGATTGTCGCAATTTTCTTTCAGACCGCAGTCGCACTGCTCGCCCGATTCGACGAATCCGTTGCCGCATATGGGACTGTCGAAAAGCTTCTGCGGTTTGTTCCTCAAGCAATAATCCATGCCATGTTCAAAAGCTATAGCCAAGTGTTCCAACGAGCACGTAGACCAATGCGTTGGCCCGGATGAGCCGCTGGATGACGCCATTATGCACCTGGAATAATGATAGAATAATAAATAAGGATGGATTTGAAGTGAATCAGCGATTCACAAGTAGAATAATATCAATAGAAAAAGGTATAGCCATAACGCACTTCTCTTCAGGGCAGTCGCAATCCGGTCCGTCGTGCTCCATGCCAAAATTATGGCCCATCTCGTGAGCAACAGTGGCCGCGACTAAACCAACGACGGTCGAATGATCCATGGAAACGCCGCCTGAGAACTCGTAGGTGCATATCGGTCCTTTAAGAGCCTTGCCTACCACTCCGCCTTCAAAGGTGATTCGTCTATTGTCGAGAAAGAAAAATGTCAGGCTCGTTATTACGTTTTACATGCAGTTAGTCTACATCTACATAATGCATCTCATACTGTAAACAGCACTCACGTCAACAGCTGGGCGTTATCGTTGGGTATATCCTGAACCAGCTTCTCCCTACGGTAGCGCAGGAAATTGGACAGAGTGGTGTCGCCATTCGATGATAGATTTATCTCGTCCGACTCGGACCACACTTGCACGCCGACCAGGGCGATAAATACGTTCAATGGCATGTATAGCTGCAAATACACCAAGATACCTTTGTCTCGTATTTTACATGGAGATTCCGCGGTATCGTAATACGGTTGAGTAACGCGCTAATTAATCTCTTTGTCTCGTTGCGTCAAAGAGTACGCGGAATATACAGTGTGTATCGCGCTTTCTCTCTCTCTTTCTCTCTCAATTGTGTATATATTAGAGATTAAACAAAAATCCATCATTGTCATTGGCGATAAATTTAAAAGAAAATGGAAAAATGAAAAATATTTAAGCTTCGAGAGAAACCGATTAATAGAATCTAACTTTTTAATAATTTCAAGCGAATTTTATTTTACCAATTTAACTTGTAATTATCGAGAAATTTAATCGTAAAAATGCATATATAGGGTGAGTCACTATAGAATTTGTCTTTTAAGATATCTTCATAAATATTGATTTTAGACAAAAGTTAAATTATTTTGAAGGTGCTACATTTTGGTTGTCTTAGTTTTTTTAGGGATCAAAACGTTTTGAAGATAATCTCAAGTTTTTTCATGATCATTTTAAGGTCATTCCACGGTTAAGACACTATATGTAGTTCGACTTGCCTTTTTATCCTCTACGATTATAGCTGATTAAAAATAGGGTTTTCTATTCAAAAAAACTTGAGATGATCTTCAAAACTTTTTGACGCCTGCATCTGAAAAGAAATAAATAAATGAGAACTAGGACGACCAAAAAATATAGTCCTTTCAAAATAATTTAACTTTTGCCTTAAATCTTTTTGTTTAAAATTAATATTTACGAAGATTTTTAGAAGGCAATTTCTAGTGACTCATCCTGTGTATATAATACATATATAAATCAATATTTGAAAGATAATGAGTTTTAGTAAAGAATGTGTAATGGCTCGCATGTGATTAACAAAAGATTCATGTAAAGTTCCTACTTTCTGAAGAAAATAAGACTTGAATATCCATGCGAACACAATTATGTATATAACAGCCAATTTAACCTAGAGATGAAGCAAAATTCGTGGAATGAAACTGGTAAACCCGATGGCTACAAGTATATTCTAGCGAATTTTAGGAAAAGGAAGCCGCAAATGTTCAAAGCGTCTAATTGGATAATGGAGTTGTTGAACTAGCCCCGCGCGCTTTAACTCGTTCTCATTCAGGTCGAAATAAATTATACGTCCAGTTAAGCGACGACGATGACGTTACTTACAGCGTTGATAATGTTGGCGATGTCCTTACAATGCTGATGTACTTTGTCCAAGTTTTCGTCGAGCGCCATATACTCCTTCTTGTCGATTACAAGCACTAGCTCCACGTAACGCGATTGTCTGTTCGCGTTATAGGGCCCCCGAATAATTTCAGTCGCTCTTTTATGCTGCGAGAGAAAAAAGAAGACAGCGACGTGATATTGATTGTAAAATTCAACTTTATTTCAATTTTCGCTAGATGTAATATGACAGAGTGATTTCTACAGGCGTTCCCAATTGTTTAGGAACAATTCCAACAAAAAGAAGAAAAGAATGGAAGAGCAGGAGAACAAAGTCACCGAGGATATGAGGCCAGACTGCGAGACTATATTCTTTGAAGTCGTATAATTTACTTGAGGGGGGAAAGCTATTCGAAATTTTTTTTTTTTCCATCGTTCTCTACGCACATACGTACCCTGGAGAGTCTCTCAACCTCGCGATGATCGCGTCGGTGAGCATGATGCGGCGGTGTGCCTTCGTAACCTGCAACCGAGGAAAAACATTAGACACGATCGTTGGCAGCGAGATTCCCGGTAGGACAAAGGTGGACAAAGAGCCTTCGAGGCCTTGCTCTCACATTCGTTAAGACCGTTAAGGAGAGACCAGTCTCTTTCCGACGCGGGTCTTCGAGCCGGTGCTCGAAGCAGGAGCGCGGGGGAGGGGGACTAGGGGGGGGGGGGAGGGGGGAAGCGGCCGCTGACAATGAGGGAGGACGAGGAGGACCCAAGAGAAGGGTATTCGTTACTAAAGATTTGTATTTCTCAGAGTCAAAGCTCGTGAATACTCTTAAGGAAAATCCGCGAAAATCGCTTTAGTTTCTCGCCGAAGTTTCTCGAGACAACAACAGATACGAATGATCTGGGTGTGAGTCAACTTATTAGTCACGAAACTCTGAGATCTTAATTATGAATGTCGTTAGCTTCGTTAAGATGTGACACGTGTCACGGTATCTCCTCGACGTATTGTAGTAATTATCTCGAATTCTCGCGATGGCGGTCTTAAAGAAGCGGACGCTACCACCGTTAATAATTAAATCGAGAGAAGAAATATTGACACTGACACGCTAATAATATTAATCTCTCTTTCAAACACAATCTTTATCTTTTTCGTTATATCTCTGTGTTATTAATCATGTGATTTTTCTTTTTTTAAACATGTACGTGTCATACATCTAACATTGACAAAAGCATAAAAATTTCGCAGACTGTTCTACTATTTCTCCTGAATATCTGTGTAAACTCTAAGCACAATTCTCTTAACGGTTTGGAAATTATTTAAGTTTAAAGTTCAAGTTTAAAGAAAATCGCGTATTATCGTACTTATTGACAAATTTGACAAGGAAAGAAAATTGCCAGCGAAATAAAAATCTTCACGTGTATTAAGGAAACTCTAATAAATATTTATGCAAAGTTTGATTCAGATCCATTTACGAAAAATTTTTATCATAAATTAAGAAAAACATTAATTACGACTATTTCCTTTTACGAAGACGTTAAATATATCATATTATTTTGTAATACTTTAATTCTATTTATAATCCGGATTTATTTATTTGATTTTTCAAACAGTATAAACGTAAGAATTTTTTTTTTTTTTTTTTTTTTTTTTTACAATTTTGACAATTCTTTTACTACTATTGTACAGTGAAAACATCTTTAAGAAATATTTATACGCGATACAAAAGTACCACAATATGAATGATTGATGGCGCAAGATATGCTTACCGCACGTATTATTGGCAATGAGATCGCTGTGCTTGTAGAGATAATGCGGAGAATCCAAGCTCTCATCTTCCGGATGGATGTGGTGAAGGTTCTCACCGTCAAAGATGACACCGCGCAATCCTCTACAAGTGGATAATGCAACCCACGAATCGGGAACATCTCGAACGCTACCTTGGTAATGACAGAGTTCCTGCAAGATTCGCGCAAAATTCATGAATATCATTCGTTAAAATACATATTTGTTTTAAGAAATCCTTTTTCTTCAATTTTCTCTCAATTTTATCGACATTTGAGTGAAATTTCTTTCTCGGTTTTATCGCGTAGTTCACAATTTTTACTTTGTATACAGGGTGTCCCCAATGTAAATGGCAAAACTTCAAAAGCGTGTAGGGGATCGAAAAACTAAGACAAGAAGTCCTTTAAAGGTTTGCTCGTTTTTGCTCCATTTTAGAGAAAATCGCAAAAATTCAATCTCTCATTGTCAGTTGCTCTCTCGAGTCGATTGGCACCGAATAAACTTTCTGCTTCAAGGTTCCTTACATATGTAAACACTTGATGTTATCCCCCTACGGTGCCAATCGATTCAAGAGAGCGATTAAGAGACCGAATCATAGATGCGGTGCACGAAATATCACTAGAACAATGTCTAGCTGCAATTAATGAGATCAGTGCTAGATGTAATGCTTGCATTGCTGCGAGAGGGCAAGATTTTGAACAATATCTGCATTAAATCAGACGATAACGTAAATAAAATATAAATAAATAAGTAAAAAAACGAAAACTTGTTTTGTTTCTTTCTTTGTAATTTTCTCAAAAATGGTGCAAAAACGAGCGAACCTCCAAAGGACTTTCTATCTTAGCTTTTCGATCCCCTACACGCTCCTACAGTTTTGCCATTTAAATTGGAGGACACCCTGTGTATATATATATATATGTAAATATATAATTTTCCTTGCTACGACTCGGGACGTAAAACTGACAAAAGTTCTCGTGTAATTTCATCGCCACGAGTGAAAAATAAGCGCACAGTTTTTTATAAAGGTAAACTTTTCATTAAACTTATGCTTTAATTTTACTTCTCTTCATAAATAAATAGATAAATAAAAATATACAGGATGTTCCTAAATAAGTGCGAAAAATTTTAGGAGATTATTCTTTGTCGAAAAATCAAGGGCGTAAATAGGGTATATATTTATATGAAAGACCCACCTTAATCTTCGACAAAGAGTCATCCCCTAAAATTTTTCGCAAAATCTTTCGCAAGAGGTCATTATTTTCATAAGTAAATTCCTTTTTGAAAAAAATATATCGAGATTTCAAAATTTTTTTAATGCAAAAAATTTTAATTTCTTTTTGAAAAAAAAAAAAAATATATATCGAGATTTCAAAATTTTTCCATTGTAATGCAACAAATAATCACATATACCTACATAAATATATAAAGAATGTAAAGTGAGAATAATAAGTAATAATAGTAATACTTAAAATAAAGATTCATCCCTTGTACATGGGGTTGGGTTGGGTTAGTTTTTTTTTCCCCCCCCGAGGTATAGGTGCAGGGGGAGAGCTCCGCCCCTCCCCCGCCTACGTATTCGATTTTTAGACATAAAAAAATGAATCTACCAAGAATATATTGTATAAAACATACACACGGTGTTAGAAAAATTACCATCAATTGTGTTGAAAATATTGCTGTAACTACGACGTTTAAAAATCGATATCTCGAAAACTATATGAATCGTAGCGCATTGTGGTTTGCGGGGTATTCCCCTTCTGATAAAAAAATCTTATAAAAATGACCTATCGAATCGAGGGGTCCCGGAAATAACATCCTTGCCTCATTCTTTGCGTACGCGCGACTAATTTAGAGTAATCTCGTGCGCGTTTAATTCATGTAAAACACGAAACATCCATAATCATCCTTCACCTATATATGCGTTCAAGAAGCTTGATTCATTGTCGGATGAAAGAAAAATTTTGCGAGAGCGTAACGCGTTCTCCATGGAAAGCGCGTTACGAGGCGTGTCGACGGAATATGAAATTTTGTATTCGCCCACGATAAGCTTATCCTCGCTTCTATTAAATGTAATATCGCGTGCCCGCCGTATTGGAGATTATGTAGATTTATACGACGAGAGAGAGAGAGAGAGAGAGAGAGAGAGAGAGAGAGAAGGAGAGAAAAATATACGTTTCGTAACAGCCGCGTCCTTATTACCGGGACGGTAAATTTCAGAACCGCGCGTCGAGAGGATAAAAGAGGATCCTATATATCCTCGTAATAACTGACTCGAAATCGTTTTCCCTTTGACGGAAGTCACATCTATCGCGCATCTCCATTTTACACATTTCACACGCTTCTGTTTTCTCTTTTAACGTGCTTGAAATTAGTTTATCCGCGCGGATGAGCTGTATTTATACCACGAAGAATGGGAGGTAGATGGAGGGCAGAGTCGTAACCGCAAAATTAATTAAATACAATTGTGACGAAACAGTAAATACGGTGTCGCGGTATCGGCGGTATTCAACGAACTCTGACAGTTGTCGATAGCATGACTTTTGATCCTACATTGATAACATTTCCTTGTCCATGTCATGGTCCAGCTATATTTAACCGCGATATCGCGATTGAGAGAAAAGCTAATCTTTGTAATTAAATAAATAGTATCGCTCTTATTTTTTCCTTATCATTAAAATTTTATTTAAAAATAAACAAGAATACGCGGAAGAATTATAATATTCAGCTCGTTATCTTAGAACAAATCCAAGCTATGACGATAAGGCTAATATTACACTGAACTTTTAAATTCGTTTTACAATTTTATCTTATTATATCATATCATTAAATTTATTTGTAATTTAAAAAATATTTTACGCTATATTGTATTTATTCTATGTATTTTATTTTCTATATAAATTTTTGCATTACAATTTCCAACGTCGTGTTTACTAAGAAATGCTTCAATAAATCCAGAGTCTACTTTTCGTCAATTATAGATAAAATGTAAATTTTTAATTTTTAAATTTTTAAAGTTCAAAATTTTATAGTTACAGGATGTCAATGTTTTATAGTTAAAGTCACAAAGTTAAAATGTTCCACAATGTTCTAAACGTTTAAATATCTAATTGTCTAATGAATGTAACGAACGTATATATATATACCGGAAGCCAAAACCGCAAAGCAAGGCATAAAAAAAAAAAAAAAAAAAAAAATTTAAAATGTAGAGATATAATTATAATATCGAGGCCGCAGAAATGCCTTTTAAGCTTCAAATTGGAAAACGATCGATATTTTATTATCGAGCACGTGTAAAAGTTGCCGCTTTCACCGGGACGATGTAATCGTCGCGCGATTTCGTCATCCAAAACTTGTAATTAATCGAATAACATTGCAGAAACCCTTGACGTAAATTTCCCTAAAATAATACTTCGGGATATTTCGTAGCCGCTGACTCAGTAAACGAAATTTCGCATAATTGCCTCTTCGATTGATACATGTCGCGAACAATATAAACACCGAATACATTTATATCCAATTTTTCGCTTCTCATTTTAATCTCTGCCGCTTTATTTTATTTACCGTATAGGACAGCTAAGTTGAAATAGCTATGGGGAAAAAAAAAAAAATGATAGACAGCGAAATTGGATGATTAACGTGAACAATTTCCGAGTTTTCCGAGGGCGATTTTCGCTTTTTGCGCGAACTCACTCTGTGGACATGTCGCAATTTAACGTATTCTGCGATGCTTTTTCCTCTTTTTTTTTTTCCCCCCCGTCCTTCCTGCCTTTCTCCCACCGGTGCTTGAATTATAAAGCGGAAACACTGCCGCTCGCTTGCAGTTTTATAACGACCCCGTCATTCGCCGACACATTTGCATGCGTTTGCAACGAGACGTCGTATTAAGCACGCAGGCGGACAGACAGAGCGAGTGACTCGATCGATTTCGGCCGAGTCGTTACACCTGTACGTGTACGGTGTGCCTATATCTGTCCTGCCAAGTCCATCCGTGATGACGGCGAACAGATACGACGAGAGAGACGGACATCCGCGGAGAGATTTTTAATTTTCGTGAGACCGGAAGTTCGAGCCGAGCGTGGAATCAAATAAACTTTCCCAGAGATAGATACGAATTCTCCGAAATAGAAATGGTGATCTCTCTCTCTCTCTCTTTCGCTTGAGACGGAAATTAATTTTTATTATAATAACGCCGTTTCTCTCTTCTGACATACACTTTTGTCGACCTGATTATAAATGAAGTATCGTCTAAAGTTCTCCAATGTTGGAAATAGTAATGACAGAAAAGTTCTGTCAGATTAAAATTAAATTCTACGGATGCATCGTAAAATCGATGGTTCTTATAGTCGACTTCTAGAATCATCGTAAAATCCAGATTACTATCCCTCAAATGACTAATCGTAAGGTATAATAAAAAAAGATGTAAACGAATGAGAATAAAAAAAAAGACAAAAATTGTACATTTATTAATTATAATAAACGAGTCTCGAAATCTCTTTTCTCGTGACAGCGATATCAGTCTTAAACAGCTGATTTATGCTTATAATTAACTCAGCAACGTTTCGATATACAACGTCATGCGCGCTCTATAATATAGGACCTTGAAAGTATAAACGAGATAAAACAATAATAAAATAATAATAGCGCGATAATAATATTTCAAAAATTATGCAAAACGTCAGGCAAGGCGCGAAAAAATTACACGCATCAATTGTCCCTCTTTTAGCGATATAAACGATCGTGTGTGTATTGTGTACGATCGTAAATTTTACGTGGCGTATCAAGCCATAAAATGGCGATAATGCCGTTCTTTACGTGGCCATTCGATACGTGACGAATCGTGCGATTAAATGGCCGACGTCGGCTTCAAGTGGAATAAATCTTAGAGACGCTTTCTCGGTCCTCTCCGATTAACCGACGTTGTTTGCGGAAAAGCGGTTAACATGCCATAGTGTGAATACTGCGGGAGTACCCAAGTGTACTTACAACTTTCGACGGGGTGTGCACTTTGTACGTGCCGCGATGCTGATGGCGTTGCTGATAGCCGACCGGAATTAAATCGGTGTTCAGTCGAAGGTCGAGAACACGCTCGACACCGTCCACATTGAAACCCACCGTCAGCACGTCCGCGTGCTCGATGTCCTGAAATAAAAAAAAAATCTAAAGTTTCTGCCCGCAAGTTTTTTTTTTTTTTTCGCTAATGCTACAAAAATGTAAAATTGTAGCGCTTTATCAAAATCTATATTTTGTAACATATTACATGGCGTCTACTGCCTAAAAAAAAAACTTAGAAAAGCTGGAATTCTCAGGAATTTAATTTTTACCTTGAAAAATCAGGGAATTCTCATAGAATTTTATACGAATTCAGGGAATTTTTTCAAAAATTTCCCCTCTTTGATCATTTTGTTCTTATATTGGCAAGCATCAACAATTTGATTGGCCAATGATCGTGAATTATATGTTTCAAATAAATTATAAATATATATCTTTCATTCTTTGGTTATATAAATATTTATTGTTATAGCAAAAAAATACTGAATACACACTTTTTACTCTACATAATTCTTACAATTAATAATAGAAAATGAAAATATTATGCAAATGAAAAATGCTTATCTTATACAAAAGACATTTTGTTCTTTTCAGTACATTTTTAAATTTAATAATATTTAAAATTCAAGTAGTTTATTTTTCCTTTGTATGAGTGAAAAAGCAATAGAAAAGGTATATAAAAAATTCCATCTAAAAATTCTCGAATTTTATCTGGAATTTTGAAGAAATTACTTGAAAAATCAGTGGATGAAACTTAGGAATGAATTTTTTTACAAGCTTTGGATAAACACCCTGTATTAATCAATGATATCAAGTTTATGAGAAATTGATTGGGAAATTAGAAGAGAGGATTATAAAAACAAGAAATAATTATTATAATTTATCATATAAAAAATATAAAAAATTATTGTAATTATAATTACAAAGAAAAACAAAAATTTTGAAAAATCAGGGAATGAATTTTTTTTACAAGCTTTGGATAGACACCCTGTATTAATCGACGATATCAAGTTTATGAGAAATTGATTGGGAAATTAGAAGAGAGGATTATAAAAACGAGAAATAATTATTATGGTTTATCATATAAAAAATATAAAAAATATAAAAAATTATTGTAATTATAATTACAAAGAAAAACAAAGATCTTAATTTATATTCCGTTGGGGTTTTACGCTTATATTTATATTACTATGCATTTATATTCAATTTTTGCCACATATAAATTTCTTGTCTGCAAAAGACGATTCGTCGCGACTCGAATGGTCGAGTAATATAGCCGATCCTTTCTTGTCACACCAGAAAGCCCGATCGCGCACCTGTTGCTTTAATAGCGATAAAAACTATGCTTAGACCTGAGAAAAGAAATTTTCTCTCTTGAAAATTGAATTTCTCAGATTGTGTTGTATCGAACTGCAATTAATTTTATACTCGGATGCTCGCTTCCTTTCATGAAACCAAGTGACTCACGATGAGTATCTAACAACCCGAGAATATTGCTCGAATAATAAACAAGAAAAAACCAGACGTCAGATTTTCAAACTAATTAATTCGGTAGAAAGTTTGCAAAAATAACGTATCTGGCAAAAAAAATAATATTTATCTGACATTCGAATTCTATTCTTGAATTTTAGCAATAACGAAAAAATATAACAATAAAATTATCACATTTTCACGATAAATTTCTACGAGTGATTTCTACGTCTTATTAATCACGAATCAGCACGATTTCAATCCTTGATTACCAGAGTAATGCCAATTATTGTATATCGATGGAACAGCTGACTGTGTGCGTCGCATTTATCGCATTTTCGCTGCGATTAATCCAATTTGTCGACTGTCATATCGTTTTGAAATCACGTAAAACAATTAATATTAGATTACAATTGCGCGAGGCCGAAGGAAGCTCGGTTCGAAATTCATAAGCTCCTCCCGGAGAATCAGGCGCGTACAGCGTCATCCCTTTCGCGTATATACGCGGAATGAATTTGCGAATCTCGTTTGCGCCAGCGGCATGGGCGATGTTTAATTCACAAGAGATACGTCCCAGTCGAGATACTCTTTTCCCGCGAGCGGTGGATGCTGCGTTATCTGCGTAAGCCGGATACCACCGCACCGACGATGACACTGACAGGGCGGTTGACAGCCCGCTCTCAGGTGGTAGACCCGTTAATCCTGAGAGGAAAATCTGGATGAATTTTTAGCCTCGTATATTTTTATCAGTATAAATTAAATTTGCTACACCTTCG
The DNA here is from genome assembly GCF_030449975.1 of Polyergus mexicanus. Classification (NCBI taxonomy): domain Eukaryota; kingdom Metazoa; phylum Arthropoda; class Insecta; order Hymenoptera; family Formicidae; genus Polyergus; species Polyergus mexicanus. Next base: position 3,068,508 of record NW_027223347.1, read on the forward strand.
TCGATTTCTATTATTCAACGTCTTTAAATGGATTAAATTATAACGACTGATTTGCCAAGTTTTTCATATCGAGATTTTGAAATAACCAGCAAATAAAGTCGGAATCGATCGAGTTTTAAATAATATAATATCAGCATATATATATATATATCTCTCTGTGTCATTTTATTTTAATCTGGATTTCTATTTTTTTTTTTTAATAAAAATAAAATGCATCGCTATACACAATATGGGTAAATGAAGTATGTTTTCCTGGAATCAATTTAAAGGGAAATGTGTCAGGAATCAGCCAGGCTTAGTTGATCAAGGTAGTCGTTGCAAGCGATGTTTTAAAAGCTTACGCGATCCCTCGGGTTACGTTTTATGTCCTTCTTACAATTTACATCGACGCCAAGAAGAATATAAAGAAAGCTTCTAATCAACCACCTTTCGTCCCGCGCGTGCAAAGTCGGAGCAGCGCGATGTAAGCTCGTCTCTTAATTACTCTAAGTGCCGCGTTCAATTGAAATTGTGGCAGTAATTACGCTCGAATACGTAGATAAATCGAACGTAGGTACTGCGCCAACATGAATTATTGATTAACCTCCTCGTGCTCTTCGACAGCGAGCGTAATGCCGTGTCTAAAACACCCTTGTAAACTCAACATTCTATTTCTAACAAATTAAGTTTTCCAAGCAGAAGATGATAATATTTTATTCATAATAATAATAATAATTTCGTTCGAAGCCATATAAAAGATATAGCATTTTGAAAAAATTATTGTCACTCGATTGCAGATTAAAAAAAAAAAAAAAAAAAATTGCTGACGTATCTTGATTCAAAATCGTTAAGTGTGTGACTAAATTTTTTTTTTTTCTTAATACACACGAAATTATTATTATTACAAACAACTGTAAATAAAATATTAATATTTTCAATAATATTAAATTCAATTCAATTTAATATTATTTTAAATCCATGTTTTATTTATAATAGAAAGTTGATTTCACAATAAAGTTTTATTTTATAATAGAAGAGTGTATTTAATAAATTAATTTTCCAGAATATGATAGCGTAGTATTTCACTTGCAGTTGTTTGTAATAACAATAATTTCGTTCGTAATCGAAGCTAAAGAATATAGCATTTTGAAAAAAATTATTCACTAGATTTCAGATAAAAAAATCGCCGACGTGTGTATCTTTATTTAAAATCGTTAAATGCCTTTTTTTTTTTTTTTGCTAATACAAGCGAAATTATTATTATTACGAACAAGAAACTAGCATTTTCAATAATATTAAGTTCAATTTAGAATTTAATATTATTCTAAAAATATATATTTTTACTCATGATAGAAAAGTCGATCTCGCAAATAAATTTTTATTTTATAATAGAAGAATCACGCATATTAAAAGTAGAAAAAAGATATATGTATTATGAAATTAGCCCGTAAAAATATCGTACGATGATAGAGAGGTGCAAATTAAAATTAGCTAACGTGGTAAAACGCACGCTTGTTAAATGACGCGCAGTTTATAAATGATCCCATTAAACTTTTAGGACAAAAATAATTTAACTGCTATTATTTCAAAATATACATATCGTGAAAAATCTAAAAACAGAGTTTCTCTGCACATTATAAAGTTTCTCTATATTTATAGGCGGGTTAAAAAATTGATTTCCAAAAAGGAACGCATTAACCAAATTGAGGTGAATCTTCAATGTAATATCCGCAAAGTATCTTATATTGTATCGGGAGACAAATGGCGCGGTAACGATATTTCTTAGAAAGCCATCCAACTATACCAGCGTAACACTGTGTATGGATCGACAGTACGTTCCTTTGAAATCCTTTCAACGTGGTGTATATCATTGTCCAGTGACAGTTAGCAATCTATACTTGGCTCGCGGCCACCGCAGAAACCGTTTTTGATATCGTATCGTTGCTAGCTCTTGCAGTGGCACGACCCGCATCCGTCTTTCGTCGATATCGGGAAATACATACAAACATACACACACACACATATATATATATATATACAGGGTGGGGCATTTATATTGAGATATCTAAATATCTAAAAAATAAAGCAAGATAGAAAGAAATGTTTCGGACAAAAGTTGTTCGGTTCTAAGGGGGTCATAGGATGGTGCGATTAGTTTGATCTTGGGTGGAGGCGCTTGGGAGATTTCAATGTCAATCTTGTTTTATTTTCTTTACACCAATTGATGTCTCTCATTTTTCGGGCTTAAAATATTAAGGTAACATCATTGAAAAATAAATAATTTTATGAGATATTTCATAGTTTATGTAAAATTATGTCGAAGTAAAGTAATAAAATAAAGTATAAAATATCTCGTAAACTATTGAAGTTTTGGCCATCATACCTCTATAACGTTTTATGCAGAATATTGCAAGGAATCGATTTATGTAAAAAAAATTGGGATATTTCCGTTTCAAAAAACAAGATTGACATTGAAATCTCCAAAGCGCCTCTACCCAAGGTCAAACTAATGGCAACAATGGTCTTATGACCGAACAACTTTTGTCCCAAACATTTCTTTCTATCTTGCTTTATTTTTCAGATATTTAGGTGTCTCAAGTGCCCCACCCTGTATATACATATATATATGTAGGAGTGTGACACTAAAACAAGCCAATTTTGTCAATAAATTCATAAATGAGCCGTTTTGGCACTAAAGAATCAAAGAGTAACGAGGGCAAAAATCATTGAAAAAAAAAAATATTTTTTCAAAATTTTATTAATATGGTTAAATAGAGGTATTTTTACCATGGAATTTTTGTATAAAACATTTTTTAATATCTCGAATAATTTTCGAGATATATCGAGAGAAGCGAGAAGCTACTCCATATAAGAGGAGTGATTTCACCCCTTAGAATCGTTTTTGGGCCGCAACTGGAAATATCTAAATTCATCTATTTACCTTCTCTACGTGTATGTAAATTTTCGTCATAATCAGAATTTTTTCATTCGCAAGATTTCCTTGTTAGTCTTTGATTCTCTGCCAAAACATATGCTCATTTGCGGATACGATTAGCAAAATTCGCGTTTTGATGTGTCTCATAACAACATAAAATTTTGTCGATCTAATTCTGGGACACCCTCTATATATATAGTATATATTAAAAAAAAACACCTTTATTCAGTTAATCTTTTCTTGGCAGAGATAATTGTCTCTTATATAATTAATTCCCCCCTCTTTGCAACATTCGCGGGAAAACCGATGCCAATTTTCTCGGACAAAAATTCCAAATCGACTATAAATAGATCAAAGAATTCATATATAAATAGTAACTTGTGCTAAACTCTAAACATTCTAACGCGATGCATAAAATAATTGAAAAGCATATAAAAATACAGTCATTCTCCATAGAATGTCGTGGAATTGCACGATAGTTAAAACAGGTCCGGGAGTGTCGCCAAAGTAAATGCGAAAGCTCGCGAAGGGACTCTCGGACACTTTTTGCTCTTCGCTCTGTTGGCGCATCCCAAACAATTTATCCGGTAAATTCAATAAACCGCATTATCCGGCTGTTGGATTAAACAGACGGTAATCGTTTCAACTTTTCCGATGGAGAGAGTCGGGTTTGCCTTCGCGTCGTTCGCATGTCGACGGGAAAAAATCGCCACGCTTTTAATCCCGTCAGGAGAATCGAGTTAATCCAACGGAAGAAAAAAGGAACGTATAACGTCGGAGGAAAAAAAGGAATGAAACGCCCGATAAAACACAGAAGAGGGAGAAAAAGAAAAGCTCTCCTTCAGCTACCAGTAAAACTTGGACGACGCGATCCTTACGTTTCATTCATTGTGAATACCCGTAAACTATCCTCGCCCGCGGAGTTTCCGGAGTTTCCGCTTCCGCGGTTCTTCCGCGCGTCGATTGTGCGTGCGCCCCCTCCTCGGAAATTCCATTTTTAAGGAAAATTCTGGCCACCGGAAACTTGTCTGCCGTCAAGAAAGACAAATTGAGAGGGACGTTCACACAAATAGAAACGCACAGCACGATTCAGCCAGAACTTTTTGATTAATCGCGTTCGAGAGCAATTTGTGTTCAACATTCGACGGCAATTACTACAGCTTTCATATTTAAATATAGTTTCAGAAAAACCTCTCTCCTCCCCTTGATTGTCAAATAAAATTTTACGTGTTTATTTTATAAATAAATAAATAAATATACATATATAAGATAAATGAAATTAAGATGATCACTTTTCTATGGGACATGCTGTATTTTGCGTATATCTTGAATTATAATTACTTACAGAGTGTCTATTCAAAGCTTGTAAAAGAATTCCCTGAAAATTTCCTGATTTTTCAGATAATTTCTTTCAAAATTCCAGGTAAAATTAGAGAATTTTTAGATGGAATTTTTTAAAATAAATTTTTTTTTATCTGCGTTTTCTAAAGCTTTTCATTCATACAAAGGAAAAATAAATCACTCAAACTGTAAATATTAAATTTAAAAATATAAATGAAAAGAACTGAATGACTTTTATAAGATAAGCATAATATTTTCATTTTTTTATCATTAATTGTAAGAATTACAATAAAAAAAATGTGTATTAATATTGTGAGAATTTCAGGTTTTCCAGGGTGTAGACATCCTGTTAATATACAATATTTATATCAATTATTTTCTTAAGATACTCGAAATCTCTGTTAGATAAAATTCAGTATTTTTTTTACTATGAACATGTAATCAAAGAGAAAGATATATTTGACACATATATAATTCACAATCATTGTCCAATCAGATGCTTGCAATATAAGAACAAAATGATCAAAGAGAGAATTTTTCAAAAAAAATTCCCTGAATTCGAATAAAATTCCACGAGAATTCCCTGATTTTTCAAGGTAAAAACCAAATCCCTGAGAATCCCAGATTTTCCAGGTTTTTTTCAGAGAGTAGACATCCCGTTAATATATTTATATAAATTATTATCTCGAGATACTCGAAATCTCCGTTCAAAATTTGACTTAAAAAAAAAAAAAAAAAAAAAAAAAAAATTTAATGTGCCCATTTTTCGCCAATTCTGCAATACTCTAAACGTGTAAAAAAAGAAGCAAATTAAGAAATTAAAATCTCGTATACGTATTAAACGTGGCTTGGTATCGTGTAAAAAGAATTTTGCACATTTTAAATTCAATTTTTCCTAAAGATAATTCGAGCGAGCTCGAATTCATTTCAACGATATTCGCAAAAATTGCTATTATTTTTTCGTTATTTTTCTAACAGCGAAGAAATATTTTTATTACACGCCGAAAGTAAAAAAGCTGAAAACTATAGATTATTTAATGTCATTGCATAAAAGCAAAAACCTGATCTAGCAAATTTATATACAATATATATATATATATATATATAAATTTGTTAATAAATGTGTGGAAATAAGAGATCCTTTATATTTATACAATTCATGTTTGCATTTCGTTTCTATCCCTGCGATAATGATAGCAATACAAATATAATATAAGTGAGATGTCTGTATGTATCACAGCATCACAGTTGAAAAATTTGTATTAAATTTAACAGATTGTCCCAAACGATCCACACAAATCCTTGTGTTAATTTAACATAATATGGATACATTAAATGATGATACTAATACTATGTTAATATTTTAATACAAAATAAATATAAACCTCATAGTTAATTTGAAATAAATTTTCTGTAAAATCAACATATTTTTAATGATAAAATTAACTTGGGAAAATGTTATTGACGATCTGTAGTCACTGTCGCTCCTATTGTAGAATAAAATCAATATTTTTTTTCTGTAAATTTTAACAGATAAATCCTGTCACTAATGATATGGAACATATTTATTTATTGTGTAAAATTAAAAATAGGTGCACATCGTGTTATTTTTACACTTTTTTTTTCAATTGTTTTAATAATTCTATAATTTTAATAAATAAACAATACTTGAGTTCAATTAACACAACAAAATTTTTTTCTTCGCATTCGATAAGTCGAAATGTTCCTTCATATACCGCCGTTAGGAAAAATTTTTCTCCTCTCGCATCAAAGCGATATTTCGTTGTATTTTTTTTTTTTTTTTTTTTTGTTTGCAAAACAAAATTCCCGCCAATTTTGTTCAACCGCTCGATAATCATGCATGGACCTAGATTAATTTTTATCGGGTAATTTTTCTAAATATATGTTTCTATTTAATATTATATGTTATATGAAAGTACGTGTCGCGTATGTTATTTTTAACTTTGCAGGACTGGAATTTACATTTTCCTGACGACGACGATCGGAAAATCGCGCGTTTCGCACGCGTGTCGCACCGCACGAGCAAATGCGCGCATTGCCGTATTCATTCTCACGATTACGCCAAGGTTGCAGTGAATCTGTGTTTTCTTTGTACAGAGCTTTCCCTCTCTCTCGCGATATTTCAACACGCGCTGAAGAATGCATAATAAACCGAACGCTTATATAAACTATTTATATCGTGAAGTGAATTGTAACATCGTAATTTATCTCATGCTTATGATGATTTTTCTACCAGAATACTCAAAAATACCCTCATATGAATGTAATAATAAAATATTTAGAAAGAGGAAAAAAAAAGGACAATAGATCGTTTATTTTGCTGTGATTTTTGGATTTCCGTGTCTAACGAGAAATATCACACACAATATTTTGTACTTAAACCTTTTTGATATTTATATAACCAAATTTCTTTCTACAATCTCTTGTTCATATTAATTTCTTATTTATTTCTTATTTATTTTATTATTTTTTGAGATATATATATATATATACAGGGTGACAAATATCTAAAAAATAAAGCAAGATAGAAAGAAATGTTTCGGACAAAAGTTGTTCGGTTCTAAGGGGGTCATAAGATGGTGCGATTAGTTTGACCTTGGGTGGAAGCGCTTGGGAGATTTCAATGTCAATCTTGTTTTTTTAAATGGAAACACCCCAATTTTTCTACATAAATCGATTCCTTGCAATATTCTGCATAAAAAGTTATAGGGGTATGATGGCCAAAAGTTTAATAGTTTACGAGATATTTTATACATTATTTTATTACTTTTATACATTATTTTTTACATTATACATTATTACATTATACATTATACATTATTTTTTACATTATACATTATTACTTTTATACATTACTTTTATACATTATTTATTTACTTCGACATAATTTTACATCAACTATGAAATATCTCATAAAATTATTTATTTCGCAATAATGTTACCTTAATATTTTAAGCTCGAAAAATGAGAGACATCAATTGGTGTAAAGAAAATAAAACAAGATTGACATTGAAATCTCCCAAGCGCCTCCACCCAAGATCAAACTAATCGCACCATCCTATGACCCCCTTAGAACCGAACAACTTTTGTCCGAAACATTTCTTTGTATCTTGCTTTATTTTTTAGATATTTAGGTGTCTCAATATAGATGCCCCACCCTGTATATATATAAATTAGATTTTTATATTCTTGATATTTTATTATTCAGATAGTAATATTACATTTGTCATATATTTTTGCAATGCAGTACATTGTTGGAAAATATGTTTTCTTGTTAAAAAAATATGCCGTTTAAAATTTTTGTGCGAAATATTTAACACATACGTGTATTAATTTAACATATTGCTATTGTGTTAATTGAAAACAAATTTTAAATTATTACAACGACTAAAAAACAAGTGTAGAAATAACACAATGTGCACATATTTTTAATTTTACACGATAGATACGTTCTGTATTATTAATGACAGGATTCAAAATTTACAGTACTGTTAAAATGTACAGAGAAAATATTGATTTTATTCTACAATAGGAGTGAGAGTGACTACAGATCGTCGATAACATTTTTCCAAGTTAATTTTATCATTAAAAATAATGTTGATTTTAAACAAAATTTATTTCAAATTATTGTAAAGTTTGCATTCATTTTTTAAATTCCTACAAAAATTTGTGTGAACCGTTTGAGATATGCGATATGTAATCAATTTAAGCCAAATTTTTCAACGGTGTACGCGATAGCATTGACTTGAGAGTCAGCGAGCAACTGTTAAGCTCGAATTTACAAGAAAAGGCAGACGGACAATACTTTTGCCGCTCACGCTTTTAATGCTCTCCGCATTTTCTGATTCTGTTCTATCGCACTATGCCTTTGCAAACGGCTCTGGCACATGCACACAATATCACTTACAGAGGTTCGTCGTAGTTACTTTGCGGAATGAAAGAAATCTTTAATCGTCCTAGACGACCAACGCCAAGCTCGCTAACAGAGGAAGTCTCGTTTCCGTAGTTTGCCGCCACCGCAGATGTGAACAAAGGACATGTCGTCCATATGATTACCGCAATCTAACGTGGAAATTTACATTATGCACCGCGATTGATGCAGTTCCGTTTTCAGTGAGGTAATATTAGCTCGAATTTTTTAATTAACTGAAATAATTTCGTTGATCCGCTGTGTGTTTAAAAAGCAATTAAAAGTAATTGAAAGGTTAAGACTAGAAAATAAACTTTCACATACTTGATATAATTTTAGTAAAAATAAACAATATAAGAGAGATTTTAATTCTAAGAATAATTTTCTAATATATGCTAATGAATGAAATTTGAAATTACTTCGTACGTGTATCTCACAAGTTACAGAATTTCATGAATATCGATGTCAGAGTCTAACAGATATCAAAAAATTGCGCCAATTGAAAATAAAAAATTATACAAATATTTTAACCGAAGACAGTTGCAAAAAGTATCTTTTTTAATTTCTTACAAAAATAATGATATTAAAAAATTGCGTCAACTAAATAAAAATTTTGTTATACATATAAAATTTATTTTCATTTTCAATATTAAAAGAAAAAAAATATATCCGTTAATACAAAACATAAAAAAGCAAAATAAAAAAATTAAAACTTCATGAATATCGATGTCAAAGATCTATAAACATATAATAATATCTTGACTTTAAAATCATATTAAAATTAAGAGAAGTTGAAAAATTATGAAAGAGCTACGTATCTTGTAAAAATGTCTTGTAAAAATATTCGGCAAATTGAAAAGTTGTTACTATCTTTCTTGTACATTAAAAAACCTTTGAAAGATCGCACGAGCGCGCTCTATTCCACAAGAATATATTAATTAAAGGTTAATCTTCTAATAATGACAGCAAACTTTATATTCGCGGAAGATTAATCGACCGCGTTTCACGCAGCTAATGATGTACATATTTATAATCCAGTAATTATGTGAGATCTGATCTAAGTATGAGATAATACTATTATAAAAAATTCCGCTCTCTCCGGAGACTATTTTTTTTTCAAAAATATGCCATTTGTTTTAAATTGATATCTAACATTACAATATGGTTTGTGATTTTTTTTAAATATCTTTAAAATTTTTCAGACTAAAACTAGAAAGACTGAAACTCAAGATTACTTTTTTTTTTTTTTTTTTTTTTTTAAATATGACGCTCGTATAACATAATCTTTATTTGAGTCGATTTTTCATTCAAAACATTTTTGTGTTTTTGCTTGATTTAAATTATTAAACTTTTGTTCTAAAATTCCTGCGCTATATATACAGGGTGATTCTAAATAAGTGCGAGCAATTTTAGAAAATTCTTTATGGAAAATTAAGGGCAGTCTTTCATATGAACATATAATCCTATATCGCTTCCTGAGGAAAGGACGTAACAAATTAAAAAATGAAATTTGGTAGACACATTTTTCAATAAAAGGGATACTTATTAATATTTGCTTTTTTTTAACTCCAAAATTCAACTTCTCGTAATTAGAAATCTATGCCATTTAGCACCGTGCTGTGCATGATAATACATTTTTTTCTTCAAGATTATTGATTTTACGAAAAAAATAAAAGAAATAACTAAGTTTCTAAAGGAATCAAATTTTCTAATGCATATTTTTAGGTGATCATATTCCGGCCCGTTAAAAAATTCTAATAAAAAAACGAATAGAAATTATTAGTTTCCCCTTATAACGATACGGGAGGATTAAAAAAAATATTAATAAATATCTTTTTTATTAGTGGAAAATATCCGCCAAATTTCATTTATTTAACTTGTCCAAAAATTGAGAAAAAAAAAAGAAAAGAAAATGAAAACCTAATTTTCATCTCCCCTTTTGGAAAAGTGTAACTCCTCGGGGAGGGGTATAGGAATATATAATTTATATGAAAGGCCCCCCTTAATTTTCGACAAAGAATCGTCTCCTAAAATTTTTCACATTTATTTAGAATCACCCTGTATATATTATATAGTGTTGCGATTACGCAGCATGCATCCGCGACGACTGCTCTGGATAAAGGCCAATAAAATGAATTGTTCACGATATTCGAAGACGCGAGAATATCTCGGAAGAATGTAGCTACACTAAAACGCAAGCTACTACACGCGATAATCCGCCGCCGTCGTCACCTTTTATCGTTATATTTATCGTTCACGAAACGAAGGGCGATATCGTTTGATAAAATTACTTTATTGTTTGACATGGTTTCTAAGCACGTGCAATTCTATAAAAAAATCGTAGATATCTTTTCGCTTATTGGTAATACAATAAGAAAAGCGCGATCAGCGGCAAAATTGACATATTTATAAAGATAATTATATTGAAAAAATGGATGTAATGTGTGTAAATCGGAGAGTTTGAATTTATTTTTCAGCAGATTGTCGATTAGAATGTCAGAGTAAAAATTAGATTTCTTCTAGTATTATTAAATATTTATTTTCTTTGTATATATTGCAGATTCTAACAATTTAATAAATTCTAATATAATTTAATTTAATTTAATAATTTAATTTAACGATTTTTAATTTAATAATTTAATTTAATTCTAATAATTTATAAATTATTATTTAAAAAAGTATATATTTTTTAAGCATTCTCTCTCTCTCCCTTTCTTCTTTTCTTTTCTAATAGTTAGAAGATCCCTCTTCTTAATATAAGAATTCTCAAATAAATAGATAAATTGCATAACGTCGTATTGTAAATTCAAAAGTTTAAATCACAAGTGAAAGATTTTTTTTTTCTATTGCGCTTATTTCGTTTTTTATTGCGCGAATTTTGGCCTATGTATATATATATGTGTGTGTGTGTGTGTGTGTGTTTGTATATTACATATATACTCTTGTAAAGTGCAGATATACCGTAGTATCTGTCAAGCAATGTGAATTCAAAAGATATGACACCGGGACATGTATATGTATACATCGGACATATAAATTCTGTTGTTATTCCTATAAACGTGCATTTTTCTTGCCATCTTCTATTATGTAATACATTGCTCCGGAAAAAAAAAAAGAAAGCGAAGATAGAGGAAAGTCCAGGAATGTTATGCTGTATCCGGAATAGCTTTCGTAGAAATGAAATATATTTATATTTCCCTCTCGACATATTGTGTATCTGTCTAGCAAACGGAATGTTTATTGCGTAGTGCCGATCCAAGAAAATATTTTCATTTTGTCTATTCATACAGGATTCACTTCGACTATATTTCCAACTGCTTTCTTAAAATTAATCTAAAAATTTACAACATCTTTCATTTATTCGAATTTTCAATTTAACATAGTTGAAAAACGATATTAATAAACGTATTAACACTATTTCCAATATCATGAATATATAAAATTCCAATATATAAAATTTGAAACATATGTGACTAATTTTTAAGAATTCTCTCTCGATTCTTTTCACGATAAATGTTAATTATCAATTCTTTTTTTATTCGACAAATATAATAGATCTAAGATTTTTTTTTTATTTTTTTTTATAAATATACTGTCTTTTTTTTCTTAAATGAGCTCTCTTCGATGGAAATCGAAGAAAAAAAAATTATTCTTTCTAATTTTATAATATATGTATTTTTAATTATTGGATTTAAATTCTTTTTAATATTGATTATTTTTAAATATTAAAATTTATATAATTTCTTTCTTATGTTTTCAAAACAAACTTTAATTTCAAGATCATCGACTAAAAAAAAAAAAAAATAATAATAATTATCAAATATTGAATTGCTTTTTTTTTAGATTTATTTAATAATTATTGATATATAAAAATGAATTTATCTCAAATTTTTATAGTAATATAAGAGGTAAAAAATAAATAAAGTAAATAAAAGATGGAATTTGACTAATTATCATAAAAGGATATTGAATGACTTGAGCTCCCTCCTCTGTTCAGATTAAAAGGATAAATATATTTGTTAAGTAAAAAGAAGAAAAATCAAAATTTCTATCGTTCGGATAGTATCCCCTAAAATTCAGTCACATGGAGCGAGTAAAGACAACGATTGCTTATCTTCTTCCATAGATTTTTCCAAGTTCACCTGGCAATGATGATCGACAAATGAACTTCTCTCTCTCTCTCTTTCTCTCTTTCCATGGCCGTCCTATCTAAGAGCGAAGCGATCCTCGTGGCGGGTATTTGTTCCCTTGTATTCGCTGCACGCCCAGAACATTTGCATTGAAATTGTTACACCCGGCGCCAATACACGTTTCGCATCGTAATCCAGCCGAGCAAATGGCGAACGTCGCGTGAAAATTCGTGGAAAAAAGGCATTCGGCGACTGCTGATAGCGAACAATACGCTATGCCGAGAGAAGGTCACGAATCGTGAGCGTTAAACATCTTCGAATCTCCAGAATATATTTGGTAAATGATATTCATACAAGTAAAATGTGATTTCTTTTATTTGATTTAATTAATTTTAATTAATTAACTCCGCAAAGGAAAGAGAGAAAATTGCCGACAAGAAGAGCTCTTTGTGGCCATAAAATTTTTACAAAAGAATATAATATCTTTGTACGGAAACCGCTATTGCAATTCACTTTTATGAGCCAAGTATTATACGATATCGTAGTAAGAGATAGAGAAAAAGTTTTCATCCGAGTAAAAGCCTCGAGTGTCAAATTTTATCATAATGCGATCGAAGAAAATTTAAATGACGTCATAGAAATTCGAGGATACAGTTCAAGCTAATATTTCATGGAAAACTTTTAAATTTCCTTTAGTTTATTCAAAAATAAAATCATGCATTCGTACTCACGTTCTCTTTGGTCGATGAGATCTGCCTCTTTGTCCTACCGTGGTATACTCGTGGTCTCACCAGAATGTGTCTACTAAAGTCTGGAGACGGACCTATAACAATTCATTAGACCAATGTTGAGATATTGGGCTTGTAGTAAAGTGCACAATAAAATACGAACTTTAATCCTCAGTCTCTCAAGACAAAGTAAAACGCGTAAACTTGCTGTCTTATATATGGTTTATCCTGAAGCAACTTCCCAAAATCATTTAAACTATCGAGAATTCTATTGAAAATGAAGATAAAATTCAAATATTAATAAATAAATAAATAAGTAAATAAATATATATATATATATATATATATATATATATATATATATATACAGCATACAATAAATTTAAGATTTAAAAATGTTAAAAAAATCAAATAAATATAAAATTTTATTAATTTTATTTACTTATATACTTTTAAAAGTTAGTTTTATCTTAATGCAAAAAAGAATTTTGTATTTTTGTACTTTCGATATTAAAAATACTTTGCGCTTTCACTTTGTGCCAAGTTTAGTAGTTTGGCTTATAAGACAAGTGGCTCTTACAAAACTATTCAAACGTTAAGATGCGACAAGCGACGTTGAAAGAAAGATGCTCAACGTAAGGGGAGTCTACATCGTAATACGAGATTTTTACAAAGCTTTTTACGAAGCTTCCACGTTAATGAATATAGTTGGCGAACGTTCGTATATCGATCGAAGTTGCCAGCTCTTACACTTTTCTTCGAACATCAACCATCATCGTTTTCGTCTTTTATGCATACACGCATTACCGAAATTAAATAACGCATCAAGAAAATTTGCTTTCGCATGCAAAAAATAAAAAAAAAAGTATGTAATATTTAATGCATTGCTGAAGGACAGCGTCAAATTTTATAAAATTATTATTTGCAGTTTATTGTACAAGCACTGTTAAAAATTCATAATCGTAGAGATCGATAAAAACAAGCAACAAAATTTAATAATTTTTTTTTTTAATACCGTTTTCAACAAATTCTCGAAAAGAAAATATTTTCAATGGCAATCGGACCCGTATCGATGTTCATCGAGCGTTCCCAAAAATTGCGAGGTTCCTTTCGCAAACACCGGAACTATCGACCTATCCAGTAGCGTAGGAATTTATTTTTCGATTCGAGCGAACGAATCTAACGAGACGATACCATTGGAATTTATTCAAGCAGGAAGAAGCGGTCTTTGAATCCGGGAAATTCGTACAAAAGCGCAGAGGCAATTTCGACAGACTCGTAAAGATAATTTGTACGAATGATTTTTTGCTTTTGAAAATAAGAAGAATAAGATTATATAAAAAATCGTAATAAAATAGATTCACGCGAGATTAAAACAAATCTGTGGATATTATATGACTTATTTAAGTGAAATGTGAAATATTTTATTTATCACATTTCTCTGAAATGTATACGATTAATAATATAGATGATAAATTAAAGTGAGTTAGATTCATTAATCCCGTTATTAATATACGGTTGTAATTTTGCAATTAAAAATTATCTTATCAATTATTATTATCGTGAAATAATTAAATAATACTTTCTTATTATAATTATTAATTAATAATTTAATACAACTTCGTATTTATTGATTTACTGCTTTCAAACATCGCCGTATTCGAAGCATCGTATCCGTGTTGTGCACGTAGGCGAGAAGAGGGATTGGCTGGCGCGATTCGTCATTCTGTCAACTGCATATTAAGCGCGCTAATTCTTCCCGTGTAGGTGGTAAACGGATTGAAATTATTACTTAACGTTTCCTCTGTTTCTCGCGAGCATCGCGCAAATCTGAATTTCAATTAAATTCAATCGCGCACCATCGATATAGACATCGAGCGGATGCGCGTAAATTCATATTCAGCATCGACGCTTTTATTCCTCGATAATAAATCCTCGATATATCGACTATCGAATTTGATCGAGAGAGAGAGAGAGAGATGCCAGTTTAAAAATGTTTCAAAGTATTTTATCGGTTATCGATACATCTATTGAATGAACGGTCGACGAAATAAAATTTTTCGGATCACGATTCGTTTTGAGTCATCCATTTTAATATTTGGACGATGACTATTGTGCTGATTTGGCGTATATTTCTATGGAAAAATTTTTATATTTGCTTTACGACAAAAAAAAATAACGATCGATCGTACATTATTATCATCGTTAATCATTCTTCAAAAAAAGTAAAGCAGAATTGGAAAGCGTGCTATCTATTTTAGCTATTTTAAGACGCGTTTTCAAAGTTGACGCAGCGAGAAAGGCTACATAGTTGGAAAATTTATTTTCTCGTTAAACAATTTTTTTTGTTAAATATTTAACACTTTCATGCGTTAATTTAATAATATATTGCTGTTGTGTCAATTGAACTCAGTGTGTTAAATTATCGAAACAACTGAAAAAAAAAAGCATAAAAATAACACAATGTATACATATTTTTAATTTTACGCAATAAATATGTTCCGTATTATTAATGACAGGATTTATCTGTTAAAATTTACAGAAAAAAAAAAATATATATATATTGATTTTATTCTACAACAGGAGTGAGAATGATTTCAGACAGTCCATAACACTTTTCCAAGTTAATTTTATCATTAAAAATATATTGATTTTACACAAATTTTATTTCAAATTACTTTGAGGTCTGCATTTATTTTGTGTTAAAATATTAACATAGTATCAGTGTCATTTAACATTTAACCATTAACATTTCCATATTATGTTAAATTAACACAAAAATTTTGGGACACGTTATATATGTTAAATTTTACACAAATTTTTCAACTATGTAGACCTAGATTCTTATCGGATCCCTTGTTCACGTGGTTTGCTTCGAATGCAATTTGAATGACAGACGGACGCGCGAAAGCGATAATACAATAAAGCTTCCTGCGAGAGTGAGCGGCGACGTGCGCAATAGATCGCGATCGCTTTCGGGGACGATTATCAGACAGCGTCATCGTCGTATCGCGAATGGCATTGTCGATCAGTTACAAAGTGGGTCAGCGTGGAATTTTGATTGACTCTTTAAAGCGTAACGGCGAACGAACGGTGCGTGTCCGCGTGAGTACACGAAACGTGTCGCGCGAAGCGCTCGCACATGTGCGACGACATTTATGAGAGCGAGATTGACGTCAATGGAGGTTTTTTTAAAAAAAAAGAAGAAGAAGAAGAAGAAGAATGACGCGTAAAAACGGTTCTCGCGAATATATACGAAAGGCGTCAATGGCCGCGAGAGAGAAGCATCTTGCGCAGCGACCGAACTCTTTTTTTTTTTTCCATCGCTTCCACATTTCGAGGAGCGAATGCCTCTAACTCTTATCCAGGCCTCACCGGATACGAACGTTTTTATCTTCGCTCGTGAAATGAAAGGATGTTGGTTTCTTCATCGTGTGAACTTTAAAAAAGTCAGATACAAACATATTATTAAAAATATTATCGAGTAATTATTGATAAGATTTGCTGTTTCTTTTAAAAACTCATATGCATTTATGTCATGGAAGGAAATATTGACGATAAAATTCAACCGGCGAATTATCATAAAAATATGAAGTTAATAAAAGTATTATCTTCGATGAGCAGAACTCGAGATGCGCTTCTACGCAAGTAGAAAGAGTTAAGAGAAACGCAACAGTCTGTGATTTGGAGAAAAAATATTTTTCTGAAATACAACGAATATACATACATATCAAGAATCACATCGCAGTGTCTTAAGTAATCCGACGAATAAATAACCGCTATACGAGCGACGTAGAGACAACTCACACAAACGTAAAAAATTCTACAAATATTTACCGCGAAAATATTTAGGCACACGCGACCGGAGATGAGTTGTAATAACTTGCCTCGAGATTCGATATAGCGAAATGCATTCGATATAGCGATACGTCATTCCGATCGACCGGGTTTCGCACGCGTTTCATAAAATCTGTCAAATGTCGCTCCGTCCACCGTAAGAGAGAAAGAAAAGGAGATATTCACGCGTGTCCGAGCGGAATTTTTCTTTCGCGTCGCAACAAAATGACACGCGTGAACCGAGCTATCTCTCGCTGGATGAAAATCGCCGCTTCCGGCACGCCGGGCGTTGCGCATTTTCCCAGTATTTCCGCGGCGACGATTTGCTCGGACAATTCGGCCACCCGGTTATCCGTTGCCGCAGCACGCGGATGTTACTCTCTCGTCCGGATATTAAAATTCCCCCGTCTCTCCCGTATCGCGGTACATCCCGGGGTTGATACGGCCATTAAATTCAAATAAACTTCCGTCCGTCGTTCCACGTTTCTCGCCCCCGCAAACAACGGATATTTAATATTTGAATAATTGATTAATACCGCGATATGACGACCGGACTGCATACGCGGTTTCGTGCTAATGAGGTTTGTATTAAATTGCGGATAAAAACTGCTGCTCGCATTCGTTTGTTGGGATTCATCGGGAAAAGCTCTCCCTTTTTATCGTCAATTTTACGAATCCTCCTCTAGAGCTGTTACTTTTAACAAGTTTGAAGATTCAAAGCTTCGAAGTTAACTTTGAAGAATATATTCGCGCGAATGGCAAATTCATTCAGGGAACTGTGTAAAAATGTTGCAAATAAAAGGAATTATTTAATATCAAAAAAATATGTAATTATTCAACATTGATTAAACGCAACATTCGAAATTTTATTCGGATTTTATCATATAATTTTATAAATGTATACCTCGATAGTATAATCGCGCTACTATTACCTTTATATTAATTAGGACTGGTGATTTGCTTCGAAGGTTAGGCTAACCTAACCTGATTAGATTCAGGTTAGGTTAGAACCTTCGTAGCTTCGAATGCCGAAGCCTTCGAAGCATATGACCAGTCCTAATTTCCTTATCTCACAATTAGCCTTTTTCCTTCGGAAAAAAAAAAATTCGACTACCACTTAATATATATCTTGTAAAAAAGAAATTTAAAAAAAGGAGTAGTAAAATGCGCAGAAAGACACTCTTACGCAAGCGTCTAGGTTACGAGAAAGAGGATTACGCGTAAAGTTGCAATTATTACAGAGATCCTTGCGATTCGCAACATGTGCGCCTTATCCTGCAACATTACGAAATTCGTAAAATAATAATACAGCGCAGTATCGCCGGTACTACGAACATCATTACACCGTGCTAGCTTGTCTTATCGCCATTATTATCCTGCGCGGAGAGTTTTATACGCTTTCAGATTTCTCTGCTTCTCCGTTCCGTACGTTATGACGTAACGTCGCTATGCCGTTCGTGACAGGTGCACTCGTAGGAACCAAGTCTCGTTGCCTTCACTTCCGCCACTGTTCTCTCGACTGAATTACCACAATGGTATGCAAACGGAACAATGCGAGCCGGAATGATAATTCTCTCTCTCTCTCTCTCTCTCGCATCGATGTAATTGAACTATGTATCTCCAGCTATCTCGCAATTACGTTACGATGGATTTAAGCCTATCGGGTAACTCGTTACGCTGGGCAGGGTCGATTTGTCATTAATTTCCTGTCGGACAAGCGGCTGTGTACGATGCGCACAGGGGCGGGAAATCGGAGCCGGTTATACAACATCTCGTGTATCGCGAGAATTCTGACGACTCGTTGCGATCGCTCGCATGAATCATCCTAGCTGACGTTTCTCGAGCCAGCCTCCACATTTGTTCTCCGTTTGCCGATCAATTTATGATAATTGTAATATTTCATATCGTTTACTGTAATTTGATCAGCAAACATGCTCCGCGAGCGTTAGCGACATTGTTATTATTGCATATTGCTTGATTCTCCAAATGTTGTCACACATTTATCTGATTCTATAATGTAACTCGATACAGCTTACAACTGATCATCCATCAGTTTATTTTCTAATATATTTATAGCAACAATCGATGAAGGAGGAAAATTTCACCAGAAAGGATATAATAAGATAATAATAATTTTTTATAATTAAATAAAGATAATTAAAAATATTTATTTATTAAAAATTAAATAATAAGAATAATAGATAATAATTAAAAATAATTATTTATTTAATTATGTATTATATAAATTATAATTATAAATATAATTTTTCATCGCCTACACCCTCTTCAATCTTATTTTCAAAGAATCACATCCTTTTCTCAAATTACATTTATACAATATATATGTGCGTGAGAATATTTCAGTCGCGATAGTATGTTGAACATACACATAAACGTACGGTGAAAAATTGCATGGAAAGTGTCGAAAGATCTGTCTCGCTCGGTTCTGAGAGCGTCAGGATGATTGTAAGATTATGCGAATTCCGAAACGTGGGTAAATGGAAATTATATTCTGGGAGACGGGGCACGGACATTTGTTTCAGTCGTTTTCCATATCTCGGCCGAGGTCGCGAGATAATCCTGATTTATGACGCGGGTCATCCTCTATATAGCACAGATAGCGCAGACTCCACCATCTGGTCTATGATAGTAAGCTTATACGGAGATGCGAATGCTCGAATACGAATCCGTCTGCGTCGTTAATCAAGTAATCATATCGTTGGACGTGCGTGTGTGTTATTGACCCGAAAAGAAAATCGAATACTCGACAAGACACGAAGAACGAGGGTTTTAAAAACTATTACACGATTTTAAATAAAAAATTATTTTTAGCTTTATAACATTTCTATTTTTTATCACCGCTTGCAATGTAAGAGAGAAAATTATCAAAAAGGAAATTAAAAAAAAAAAAAAACACCCGTTTCAATAAAATTCCATGGAAACTTTTCGACTTTTCTAAATAAAAAATAAATCTCTGAGAATCCCAGATTTTTCCAACGACATAGCTATAATCGTTTTATATTTCACGACTCCAATTGAAGAAATTGAATGAAATCACGAACGAAGCGCTATTTTATGATTCACCAATTGACGGAACCGCGCGAGCGGAAGATTTGACAGACGCTGTCACGTGCGACCGCGCAAAGATGTTCGCGGATGACGGCCGAGCAGCCGGAGGTGAATTAGCGACGGTCAATTAGGACGCGGCTAATTCGGCGGGCAAACGCGCGCGTCACATCGGTGCATATGCTAAGGCGGATCTGTATTTCGTGTTCCCATGACTCGCGCACATCCCGATTTCACACGTGTCCCCGTCCCCGGCGAGACCGCGTGCAAACACGACTCCTCTCGGCGAAGAACGACGGCCATAATCCTGTATTCCGTATTTTGCGACGGTGTCATTTCTTTCGTTTTGCATACATTACGCTACCAACAACGTATAACGATATAAAAATTTTTTTTTTTCTTTTTTTTTTCTCGATAAGTAAGACAACACAGTGACGCGAATGCGTGAACTTCTTTTCTTCGCAAAAGTGTTTATAATGTGTACCGCCGTCCTTTTGTCGGTCTATTTATTAGTAATTTAAAAATCCAGATGTTTATATTTTGACATTGATGAGTATACAATTATTTTCTGTTGCAAAGCTTTTAACGTCAACCGGAAGCAACGTGCATAAAATAGCATGTACGCTGATGCGCTGAACAATAGAGAAATATTTCAGAGCGGATAACGCGAAAGTAAAGAAAGTTCTTTACGTCCTGTTAAAATAGGCACCTGTTTCACAGTAGCTGGTTGTTAATAAAAATTCGAGTCAATGTATCAAGAATCTTATAAGATTTCTGCAAATATTATGTAATTAAAAAATAATATATAATTAGAAAAATGATAAATATAATTGATTTAATGTAGGCAAATAAAAATTCTTAAATCTTTATGAAAACTGATATCTGAATCCATTATATCGTAATTTCGAAAACTGATTCGAATGCCAAATCGATTGCAACAAAGTCAAATCCGCTACTATCATCATATGATGTGAACATTAAGCGAATGGATCAATCAAACACACCCGTGTCTGCGCTTACTTTGTCGATCTCAGTCTACTCTAGTTAGCCAATTAAAGTTCATAATTATAGCCACTACTCATGAGTAGAGTCTCTAGAATATATGACTCACAACGGATGTCGCAATTCTCTCAATATTTCATTCACACAGTCGCGAAAGCGAGTATCATTGTTGATTAGCATACTTGTTGCAAATAGCAATTATCGATTATGCGTCGAATGGAGGCGGACTCCGCCATTTACAGAGATAAGATTTTCGATAGAGCTCGAACAAACCTTTAATTCCGCCGAGTATTTTACGTTTCGCCGTTTTTTAAGGATGTTTTGGCTGACTGTCAAAATTAAAAAAGAACGTATTTCTTACGTTTATACTATGTTTGAAGAATCAAATGAATAAATCCGGATTATAAAAAGAATTAAAGTATCACAAAAAAATGTGATTGTTAACGTCTTTGTAAAGAAAATAGTTGTAATTAATATTTTTCCTAATTTATGACAAAAGCTTTTCATCATGAATACCTCCTGAAATTAATAACTGCAAGAAACAAAAAAAAAAAAAAAAAAAAGAGTAATTTGCAGAAAGAGAGAGAGTGAGAGATAACATTTTTTCTACAATTTTTAGTAAATAACTTTTAAACGAGTAAGTGGATCTAAATGAAATTTTGCACAAATATTTATTAGAGTTTTCTTAATATATGTATATGAAAATTTTTATTTCCTTGGCAATGTTTTTTCATGCTTTTTTCACTGTTTTGACATATACAGGGCGTCCCGCAACGTGATGTGTCCACACTGAAACTGTGTATTCTTTTTGTCATTCTAAGTATCTAAGTGAAAAAGTCTTAATATACGTATGCTAAAGTCGATTGTTTCATCAAAGTTATAGCGTAAAAAGAAAATTGCATAAAATAAGAACAATATTATTTATTAAAGATAATATTATTTATTGATAATTGAACGAAACAATAATTTACTTTGTAAACTATTTTATAAATTGTTCAAAGTGACCACCATTTTGGTCTGCATACACTTCTGCTCTTTGAATTATTGACGCTGAATTATTGTATAACGCAAAACAAGTTCCGCATCGTTACGTATATTATTACAAACGTCTGTTATTTTATTTAATAACTGCTGCCGATTGACTCGCTTATCCGCTTATCTGTCATTTCCGCACTACTAGGTAAGGTAAGTCGTATAAAGGTGCTTTTCTCGCGTTAGTGTGAGAAGTAATTATTTTTGCATTTTTTTCGCTATAATTTCGAAACAAGCGACTTTAGGGCATATGTGTATTAAGACTTTTTGACTTAGCAATGACGCAAAGAATACACAGTTTCAGTGTGGACATCACACATTCTGTATATCCTTAAATTCGCTTTCTGTCAAAAATAAAACCCAAACTGCATCGATGAGTGATGCGGTTCTACTATTTTCCATGTAATAGCGATCTTCGTATCGATGATGATGCTTGACGCTATCCATCAGGCTAGATCTTTTATTCGTTCTTTCGCTAGACTAATTTTATTCGTATATTTGATAGGGTTGGCATCAATCCAAAAGCGGCTTATCGCGTTGACGGCATTTGCAAGGCTTAGCAACGAATTGGCTTCGCGAATCGGATATCTCGATCAGATATTTCATTCACATTCCGCGCATTCGTTTCTGGGCCGATTTCGCCGTATTTAACGGATTGATATGCATTCAAGCGTAACGAGAAGGCGTACAAGCGTAAAATTGGTTTATTACTTTTTTTTTTATTCATTCATTTACGTTAAAATTTCACGCGATACGTTTCTACTTTCTGTTTCTTTTACCCGGTGTGGCAAACGTAGCAGGATAATACTAGCGTAACTAGTGTATAATATTTATTTAATAAATATATATGATAACGAGACGCACATTTTGCAAAAATAAAATTAATCGTCGTTTGAAGTTTTTTTGTATTTGTGTGTGTGTGTCTGTTTTTCTTTTTCTCTTCAAACACAGATTGTCGATATTGTATGTTAAAACAATATTTAACCGAATCAAATTTCTCTCGACGATTCTTCGAAGATAGTGGAAAGACAATCGAAAAATATCGACGGTATTACCGAATCATCCAATCCCGTTCGCAATATGAAAAATTTATCAAATTTACACTAATATCGGATTGATTCTGCAAATAATCGTCCACCTTCTCCTTTTGAGCGTATGTAATTTCACCCTCGAATGAATCCGTATACAATCCAATTAAGTTAGCCCCCCCACCAACGCCAAATTAAATCAAATACATCAAATAATTTAGTGCTAATTATGTGCTAATTAGTTGCCGTAATCCGAATTTTGTTGCTCAAACCATTTAGCAGGAATTTACATTCAAAGTGGGGGGTGCTAGCTTGACATTAAGCCAGCCCCCCCCCCCATAGTGAAAAAAATATATATAAAGCTCGAATCAAAAAATAAAATACACTAGAATTTGTTGCGTATTCTTAATTTTGTTAATGTACATGTTGGATAATTTTCATTTTTTAAGAATGACGCGTTAAAGATATATGTTAAGATTACAGAGTGATCGGAATTAAATAAAATGTAATCGTATTAATGATCGAGTTCGAATGCTAATAAAATAGTAAAATTAATGCGCTCAACGATTATAATTATGAAATCATCAGTAATCATTAATGACGAATAACAGAAATAATCAAGGCAAAAATAATATGGTCAGTTTTAATTCTAAATATTTATATGATTAATTTTGTTAACGCACATGTTTGATAATTTTCATTCTCTAAAAATGACGCGTTAAAGATGTTAAGATTACAGAGTGATCAGAGTTAAATAAAATGTAATCGTATTAATGATGATTTCGAATGCTAATAAAATAGTAAAATTAATGCGCTCAACGATTATAATTATGAAATCATCAGTAATCATCAATGACGAATAATAGAAATAATCAAGGCAAAGATAATATGGTCAGTTATAATTCTAAATATTTATACATGAGCTATAAATCATTAATAAAAAAAAAACCCCGACTTTTCAATACTATTGTTTCCATAAACTAAAAATTATATTGACAATTTTAAATGTTTAATAATAAATTCTACTGACCGACCGATGCACCGCCCTTGCATGTCTCACTTCTTTCCGCATCTGGTCATCGCGAGATCCCTTCCGTTTCCGGTTACTCCCTTCGCTTCAAATTGAGACGAGACAGTCTATCAATTTGTCCACTCGTGCATAATCACTATTCTCATAATCACTATTTCACTCGTAGTCCACAATCCGCCATATGCAATGACGCGGTAAAATTATTTCCATGCCGATTATAAACACGAAAGAACATATAATCGCGTATTAATAAATGGACGGAGACGATTTTCCGTGATTCTAATCGACATTCCCGATACTCACGACATCCACTTTATACACGGGATAAACTTGTGATGGATAAAAAAAGGCGAGAAATACGGAAAGAATATTTCAATCTCGCACGCTAATGCAATACGACGGTTACTGTAACGGTTACGGAAAATTTAGGCAGGTTGAGTAGTAGTAGATGGGGAGGGGGGAACGCGTGGTCGAATATCCGTTCCAGGAAAAGGAGCGAGCGCGTCTCTTCCAAGAAATAAACCGTACGCGAAGAATCCTGCGCGAGATAAATCAAACTAGCTCGAGCGACGCTCTTTTGCGATCTCGATTTATGAAATTGTGAATATAACTCTGAAAAAAAGGATTACATTTTAAAACAATATTAAAGAATATTAAAGCAGAAACGTGTGGAACGCGACGCGTTTATATTTTCAACGCAATATTATTATATACGACAGCGAGTAAATTATTTCAGCGCCTAAAAATATGTTAAATAATGTATTCATCGATCGTTGTATCGTATTATAAAGTCGATATATCAAAACTACAAATTACTCTCGATTCGGATATTTCGAATATTCGTTCGGATGCGAAATTCATTTTCGATAGATAAAAGATGCGTGGGAAAAATCTTGTCGTTTGCGAGTATATATATATCGAAAGATGCCTTAATCACGATTACACGGGTTAATATATTACACTCGGATAATCGCCTGTTATTCGATACAAGACCCCCCCGACACTCGTTCGTACGCGGATCTCACTTTCGACGGATAAAAAGACGGAGAGCGAGAAACACGGAGCGCGACCGTAATTCGTCTTGAGACTCGCGCTTGTGGGAAGAGACTGACACGATTACGGAAAATTTAGGCTGGACGGATAGGTGAGGAGAGGGGAGGACCGTGTCGCCGAACGTCTCGGTACAGAAGCGTTCAAAAAAGTTGGTCGTAAACATTCAGATATAAACAAAGAAGCGCGGCTCGAGAGAAAGAGAGAGAGAGAGCTTATATTACAAAATCTCGATCAATTTTCATGGCGAAACGATAATACAACGAGAATAATCGTTGAATAGAATGTGTAAGATTCGAGGAGGAATATACCTGAAAAGCAGCTCACACACCACATATGAACATTCCTAATAAAATATTCTTATTTAAGAGAAAAAAAAAATGTGTTCGGTTAGTCGACTAATTTTACACGTCAGGTTTAATAATATTCATGGTTGTAAAATTGACCAATCACGGTCATTCGATTCTTGATTGGTGATTGGTTAGTTTTAAAACTATGGATGTTACTGAAATCCAATTAAGGGTGATGTGTCAACGTTAATCGATGTCTCTGAAATGCCGCGAGAAACCACGAGTACCAACAGCTAAATGAGAAATTTTACAATTGGTGAAGCTTCGCGTCGCGTTTTTCACACGTTTCGTATTTCAATATACTTTAATATTCTTTTAAAATATATGATTCTTCTTCAATTATATGTATAATTTCGCCAGAAAATAATCGCGAATAGGTATTAAACGATGCTTTCTTGGATTAACGTTAGTGAAACCCGCTATTCTCCGGTTACCATTTCGTTCTCCCCTTCCATGAGACACCGCTTCCTTACTTACTGTCAATTTTTTTTTTAAATTCTCCTAATTACAGAGAAAAATATTACTTGAATGATCTATTTATGATTAAATTAGTATAAGCATTTTTTGTTGTTGTAATTTGTCGTAATTTTTTGTATAATTTAATATTACATCACGTATATAGAATATTATTAATATTGGTAAGAAATAAACAATTTTTAAA
Organism: Polyergus mexicanus; assembly: GCF_030449975.1. Lineage (NCBI taxonomy): Eukaryota > Metazoa > Arthropoda > Insecta > Hymenoptera > Formicidae > Polyergus > Polyergus mexicanus. The sequence continues at coordinate 3,094,608 of NW_027223347.1, forward strand.
ATTCTTCTAATTATAAACAATTCTCTTAATAATAAACAATTTTTTAAAATTCTAATTACAAAAAAAAAATATTATTTGAATAATCTATTTATGATTAAATTATTATGAACATCTTTTTATTGTTGTTGTAATTTTTTACAACAACATATATACAGAATTATTACTAATATCGGTAAGAAATGAACAATTTTTCGCAATATTTAATCTCAGCTTATTCTCTATAGAAAAAAAATTGCTTTATCTTAAAATTATCAACGAGCGCAGAATCCAGTTGTTTTTCCACAAAGACGCTATCATCGGATAATAATTCCTCGATCAAGAAGGTCTACCATACGAGAGTCAATGTACAATGATGTGCCATGTAATGCTATCGAACAATCGTATCAAAACAAGGTCAAACGATACAACTGGGCTTCGATAATGATTATTAACGTTAAGAGCATTATATGTCTTCTCTCGGACGTAGAGCTGTATTTGCGATAAAAGGAGGATTTCATCTTGAAGAATTTCTTTACAGCTATTGTTTCAAATCGTCTCCGCTCCTATCTGCGTTAACCTTTTATCTTCGGTGGGAGTTTTCCGGCGAAAATTTTTCTTCGCGGACCAACGATCCATCGCTCTATATTTTCACCAGCTCCTCCAAGAATATGAAAAAAATCTTTTCAAGATCGTTCCATTTTTACATTTCCAGCAATTATTCATTCGTGTGCGCGATAACCCAGAGTTGCCGATCCTCATTTTAATATTCGATGTTAAATGTAATTAAGTGTTAAATTAAATTTTATAAAAGAATTTTTTGCAGCGAAAACAGATCAATTTTTTTTAGATATTAACTGATCGATATTATGCATAATCTCTTATCGATATACTATTAATAATTCATGATTTACCCGACTCGTCGAATCGAAATGCACGAGAACACGGAACACATGTATCTCGAATGTAACTCGATGAATGTACGCTTGGAAAAAGATAAGCCGCTTGATTGAACGAGGAAGACAGACCACCCCTGATCGAGGATCTCTCTTTTCTCCGAACATAAATTTTTCCTCGTACAAGATAAGGACGATTTAGACGATTTGGAGTAACAGCGTGCCCAAGTTGTTTGAAGAAAAATCCAAAATTTCTTTCTCATCTTTAATTAGAGATTTAATTATGATTACTTCAAAAACTTGAAATATTCTACTAGAAAAAACGCGTTAAACGAAGAAGAAGATAAACTGCCGTTGAGGATAATAAATCTCTGAATTCTTTCCGAGAGCAAAGATGATACTTTATTTTAATGAAGCATGAATTGGAATTATATTGTATAAAAAGAAAAGATTATAAAACGAAGTTATCATCGATTAGAGATTATAATAAATGAAGGCTTAAGGATGTTTTAGCTATGCAATAGTAGCAAAAAAACTATCAAAATAAAAGAAATAAAAACATTTTTTACGTTCATACTGTTTGAAGAATCGAATAAATAAATCCGGATCATAAAAAAATTAAAATATCACAAAATAATATGGTTTCTAACGTCTTCGTAGAAGAAAAGACTTCTAATTAATATTTTTTCCTAATATACGACAATAATTTTTGATCGTAAATACCCCTTGAGATCAATTGCAAGAAACAAAAAAAAAAGAGCGAATAATTTGCAGAAAAAGAGAAAGAGAGAGAGAGAGATAATATTTTTATATTACAATTTTTAATAAGTGACTTTTAAACGAATAAGCGGATCTAAATCAAGTTTTGCATAAATATTTATTAGAGTTTCCTTAATATACGTGAACATTTTTATCTCGTTGACAATTCTTTTTCCTTGTCAAATTTGTCAATAAGCGCTACGATACGCGATTTTCCCTAAGAAACAAGACTAACTTTAAACTTAAATTAATTACCAAACCATTACGAGAATTGTGCTTAAATTTTGCACAGACACTCGGAAGAAATTAGTTTGCAAATTATAAATTTATTTTATACAATATATATATTTTCAATGTAACTTGAGATTTCGACGAAACGGTCGTCGACAACGAAGTGTATTTCCATTTAAAAAGCACGATGGAATTATTCCTGGAAATCTCTGAATACATCGTTGTGCATCGATATTTCTGAAATGGTGCGGGCGTCGTGTTTTTTTTTTATTATTATTATTATTCTGGAAATAACACGCGCCTCTCCATTTTCTCCTCTCGTTTCTCGTCCCTCTCTCCGGTTCTTCTATTAATTTCCGTTTCTGTGCACTGGTGCGCATCAACGAATGCAGACTCCCTAATGAGACGAATGAAGTAATAAGAATTCCTCGTCGTCGAGACGTCCAATGCGAAGGGTATCGCCATAACGTGCACAAGAAAAAGCGCATCCCCGCGACTACGCTCGCGATTTCAATTACTCGCTGCTCTTCTTCCACGGACGAGATGTTCGGTAGTAAATATAATCCCGTTACATCTCATATGACAAAGTAATAAATATCAGAAAATTCTGGAGAAAACATTCGTGTCCCGTTATTTATTATTCAATTTTTCACCTCTTGACGTTTTTATCCACATTATTATTATTATTATTTTTTAACATGACATATACACATTCCTGAGCGCTAAAATCGATTATTTAATCGATAACACTGTTCAATATGAAATTTACCTTAAATTCTATCAAGACATTTTTCAAGATATAACTCACGCGAAAATATCAGAAACGTCTATTTTTGAAAAAACCTCAGTCAGTTTTTTCAAAAACTTGACGCGATATCCCATTTTTACCGTCAGATTCGTAATCAGCGTTAAAAAATCTACCGAAAATGACTTGATGAAACTTAAGGCCAAAAAAAAAAAAAAAAAAAAGTCATCTTGTCGACCAGTGTAATTATAGTGCTTGTTTATTCGACCAATATTAATATTTCATTCAAAGCATATATAAAATTGATTACGATAATATTAATGGAAGAGAGAGAGAGAGGCACAATTCATGTTTATTCTGTTAACAAAGCTGCATGTAATTGGTGATTGTTATTCATCATCGGAAGCTTTTGTACGTATAATGTAAATGCGCTAATCCCGACCTCAAAACTGCTCTCGTTTAGAAACTCATATCCGGAGGAATTCGTATCCGGTTTGCCGATTAAAACGTGCCGAAATTCGACGATACATTCGAGTACATCGTTCGTGGGGAGCACTTTACGTATCGCGATCCATTGCAATTCTCGATTTTTAATCCGCGCGTAATGATAAAACGAGCCCGATCTCTTGACGAAAGGAAAAGCGTAGGTTGCCTTATATCCGTAACTATCTTTCTCTCTCTTTTCGTTGACATTATCTACGGAATAGCGTATCTCATCCGTGTCTGTGTTTGGGCTTGGTGCGTCATATACTTCCGGTCCCTCAATGAATTCAAAGTCGTTATGTATTACGTATTTGATCCTCTTTCATATTTATAAAGTTATAGTAAACAGAGCTGTACGAAACCCCGATTCAAGTATACGAGAAAAATAAAGGACTAATAAAAAGTTAGTAATTAAAAATTAAAAATCAAGAAACTTAAATCTATAAAAATCACATGAATATTTGTGCAATATTTTATATTCGATAGATTGATAACTACTTTTTGTATTCTATATAATTACGAGAAATTTAAAACTCGATATTAAACGCACCTAAATTAATAATCGATTTTTCACTCGCATGCAAGTCTTATCAATCGAAATAGCAATTTGTCGACGACGGAAAAAGAATTGCCTGCCATGCCTATTGGTTCGGCCCAAGATTAAAGAATGCGAATGCGTAACAAACTGAAGATCAGAGAATGTAATAAAAGGGAGCGATCTCGATATGGGAAGTGAACGCTTCATTTTTCATTGTTGAATATTCATAGACGAATATATTCAATTACATAGGAGGCATCAGATGAGCTTCAAATTTCATCGTAATTAGAAATGAAGGATTCATTAACGAATGGAGAAAATAAAAACACGTTATAAATATAGATGGCAATACACTTTCTGAAATGAATAATAATTATTACGATTCTCATACGCGATAATCATTGTGTCATATATTTAAATGATTTATGCGTTAATCTAAATTAAAATAATTGAGAAAAATGGCGCATAATTATTTTCCTTCATCGAAAAGATAATCGTGACTACTTTTTCATATCGTAACGCGTTCAATATTCAATCAATACAAGAGTGAATACCTTTTTTGAAATTTTAATCCATCGAGGATCACGGCTCGCGCGAGCGTAACCAAAAGAATTCAAAGACAAACGCGACGAAATATGAATGACTAAAAAATTCCACGACGAATATTAATTGCGAACATAAAATACATTTTCAAGGAGTCAATCCTCGTAAAAATTCATATTTTTAATAAATTTCTATATTAGAATCTTTACCTCCGCGACTTGGCTCAAAATTTGCATGGAGCTTTCTTTCGGCCTACACAATTAAGAGTTATGATATTATATTTTAAAAGCGAACAAACTATATATCATCTTTGGGAAACATCATCAAATAGCATTTTATAATAAAAGTGTATAAAAAATCGTTCTTTATGAAAAAATTAATTTTTTTTTTTTTAATCAATTTTGTGTTACATTTTAACGATTTAATGATATTTTAAAAGCGGGCAAAGTCGATTATTTACTATTATGCGTTTAGGTATTACATTATATAGAAAAGTAAGCTGAAAATGAGCTGGTAATTATTTAATACTACACTCTATATATATAAATGTATAATAGTATTCTGTTTTTATTTACTATATTTTTTTATTACTATATTTTATTACTATACTTTATTACTATATTACTATAATTTACTATATTTTTTTCTCGCGAAAAAATCCAGAGTCCGAGTTCGAACGTGTATATTCACGACTACGGTCGCATGAAACTTTTCAATTACACGTTAATTAGAAACGAGATCGCCTAGCGATTATTAAATCGCCGTGACACTCGGGAAGACGGATCGGCGCATCTTCGATGGAATCTCGTTAACGATCGCGGGATGAAGACGTAAGTGAGGATACCGCGAGGGGGATCCCCATGTTCGGTAACTCACCAGATATCGACTCGACGTCGAACGATGGTTTTTCGATAACAGGAAACCTGGCGATATCCTTTTTACAGAGACGATAGTGTAGATGGGGAACATTTTTATTCCGCTCTCATTTGAATATCGTCCGACAATCATTTTCGTCCCTAGGGATACGCGAGGCGATTTTATTATCCGTCATTTGCCAGCCGCGACGAAAAAAGAAAGGGACGATACGATTCCGGATAGTATAAATTAATATTTCTCTTACCGCGACAGCATTGAGACTTATAAAAAAAAAAGGGAAAGCGGATTAAAAAAGTTTGATATAAATATTAAAAATTTTCGATTAATTGCATTTGTAATCATAAATTTCACGTACACGACGCAAAACAATTTAAGAATGTTTCGGCTGTACAATAGTAGCAAAAAACTGTCAGAATTAAAAAAAAAAAAAAATTTCTCACGTAATTACTGTCTGAACATCTTCGTAAAAGAAAATAGTTTTAATTAATATTTTTCCTAATTTATGACAAAAGTTTCTGATCGCGAATATCCCCTGAAATCAACTGCAAGAAACAAAAAAAAAACCAAATAATTTGCAAAGAGAGAGAGAGAGAGAGAGAGAGAGATTTTTCTATAATTTTTAATAAATAACTTTTAAACGAGTAAGTGGATCTAAATCAAGTTTTGCACAAATATTTACTAGAGTTTTCTTAATATATATATATGTAAATTTTTATTTCATTGGCAATGTCTTTTTCCTTATCAAATTTGTCAATAAATGTTACAATATGTTCATAAGAATCAATAGTAACTTTATACTTAAATAATTTCCAAACCATTAAGAGAATCGTGCTCAGGTTTTGCACAGAAGAAATAGCGGAAGAGAAATTTTTATGCTTTTGTCAATGTTTTGACACGTGACACCTACATCCTTAACAACTGATCTGACGTGTTCATTATTCCTAGTAAAAAAAAGATTGGAATTAAATGCAATATTTTATAACACTGTAAATGAGGCGCATAAAGCTTACAAAGTAGCTGTAAATATGGTTTCTTTTTCAAGAGCATAAATATCACGTCGATTGCAATTTGCGAAAAAATAATTAGCGCTCCGATCGAACGATCTAAAAAGTGAATATTTCAATGAGATTGTTGACCGTTTAAATGGGATTTACCCGACCAAGTAACGGGCGTGGTCTCTAGTTCTAACGTTAATGTGCTCCGTTTATTTTGGGTGTTCGCCGCGTCCATTCTTGACCGCCTCTGCATGCCTTCGAGTAAATGAAGAATGCACTTAAACGCTTCGCGAATTTCGCTGAGCATTTCGGCCCCGAACAAAGTTCCAAGATCTTGACGCGAGTCCGCGATTAATCGACATTCTTGGAAATCGTTATCGCTGAATCGAATTTTGTCAGTCATTCAAGTAGAAATTAATTTTACCTCGAGTTAAATGCTTCAAGTATACGAAGAAATAATAAATTACGTAAAGAAATAGGCATAATAAATATTTCCAAATAATAAATAAGAAATAGAAATATTGAGAAAAATTTTCTACGTGCAATTATTATAAATATGAGAAGGAAATTTTACGCATCAATTGTCGCGTTTTTATCATCCAAGAATAGGCACGCGGATCGTTTTAAAAGATTTATACCATTAAAGTTTCAACGATCGATATCAAAATTATATCGATAATATCTCGAATAAGAGATGTACCAGAGATATTTCAGCTCCCGAGCTCGTACATAATTATTATTCATTTGTGAAAGTGTAAGATACTTCTCCGAAATAATCGCGAATCTTTTTACATGAGAATTTCGTACATAATTGAACGATGGAATTTTTGAAATCTTCGGGGAGAGAGATGACGCAGAAAAATATCTATGGCGCACATCTCTCCATTGAAGGGCGAAGGGAAAGTAATGACCGCATGTGTTCAGAACGCGTAGTAGCGCTCTGCGTTGGCTGCAGGGGCGATGACACACGCCCGATATAAAATGCACGCTTGTGTTTACGTGCGCGTGTACGTGTCGGCCCGGCACGCTCACGCACGCACGCGTGCGTGCGTCCTCGCACAATCGAGCGCGCGCTCGTGCGGCGATGCGTGCGCGGAGTGCGTTACACATCGTGGAAAGTCCGAGGTCGCCCGTTGGGCGCCTCTCCTACGGTAATTTGGGGTCCGGATTGCCGTAGGTATCGATCTGCGGGAGAAGTTACCGAGGAAACCTGACCGAGACACGTGACTCACTCACTCGTTTCTTCGAGCCCTTCGTGTGATCCTTTGGAGACGAAAAAAATCCTCCAAGGTGAACGCTCGCTTCAATCCGGTCATTATCTTAGGCGATAAGGAGGCGTGATAAATTTCGACATTTCTTCTTCCCCTTTTAGAAAAGGGGAAGAAGAAATGTGGAAGAATTTATTTGGCTCTTTGCAAACGAAATATTAAATCGTTGATGTATCAAATAGAAGCTAAATCGCAACGAATGAAACTATATTATTGTAAAATTATCTGCCTTTCTTTTTTCCTCCTTATTCCCTCTCATTTCCTTCAACTAAGATAGGCAGAATGCACTTTTAATATTCCAAGAGAAAGAGGGAGAGAGAGAGATCAATTATCTCAATGTAACACGCACACCTACTCCATGTACAACTTAAAAAACTTGATATTCATCGCTATTGGATCTCGTGTATCGCGATATACAGGGTGTTTCATTCAGAATCAGACTGACAAACTTTCAATTTGTTTATAAAGGCTAAAACAAGTCGATTTCTCAATAAACCCACGTCCACAGATGAGCCGTTTTGGCATTAGAGAATCCAAGACTTAACAAGGGAACCTGGCGAATCCGAAAATTCTGATTCCGACTGAAACTTTACATACATATAGGAAAGGTAAATAGATGAATTTATATGGAAAAAAAATGCTGTTGCTTCAATTAATGTCTACGTCATAGGCTGTCACAAGCATACATATAGCTCATTCAATGATACTTTTATTAGATAGCTGTTTTAATAAATCCAAATATTCGGTCTAACAAAAATATCATTAAACGAGCTACGTATGTTCGTGACGTAGGCTTTAATTGAAGCGACAGCATTTTTTTTCCAACGGCCTAAAAACGATTCTATGGGGGGGTGGAATCATCCGTCGTATATGTAGAGCGGCTTTTTGCTTTTCTCGACATATCTGAAAAAATTATTCGAGACGTCGACAAATATTTTATACAAAAGTTTCACGGTAAAAACATCTCTAATTGACCAGGTTAATAAAATTTTGGAAAAAAAAAAACGATCCTTTTCAAAGATTTTTGCCCTTGTTAATCCTTGATCCTCTAGCGCCAAAACGGCTCACGCGCGGACCCGGATTTCGCGAAATTGATTTGTTCTCCGTCCTTTATAACCATCCGAAGTTTATTGATCTAATTTTGAGACACCCTGTATAAAATGGTATTTCATAATGTTAACACGTTGCACGCTTTCTAATGGGCGTATCATTCATTATTTATTATATGCAACTTTTAGTTATACGCAGTGTAATTTAAAACCCTCTGCGCTTACTGATTATTGTATCCATTATCGCGGCAATAATCATTACAAATAATCATTACAGATAATGATGGTGATAAACGCACGAAGCGAACGCGCCTCTCTATCCGTAGAGTTATTAGAAAGAAAGAAAAAGAAAAAAAAAATTGCTTCTTCTGAAGAGAAACTCGTAATAAGTCACGTATTATGACACACTATATTTCGACTATATTTCGTAATATTTAGACGAGCACGGAAATAGTTCACACAATGCACCACGTATATTAATCCCTCGGGCGATTCCCGGAACGGCGTAGCGGTTCAAGTATTTAATGAGACCCGTTTAACTGCTGCCGCATTAATATACATCGGAGAGAGTTCAGACCGAGGTACGTATCTCGATTGATCTTAGCATGCGTAATAAATCATTCAACTAGCCTGCCTATTTTCAGCTCTGATTCTACGTTACTTTAGGATTTAGAACCCTCTCGCGCCGCTCTCTTCCTATTTCTTTGCTCTCGGCGAAAATCTTTGACACTTAAGGATGTTTCGGCTGTACGATAGTAGCGAGGAATTGTCAAAATTAAAAAAAAAGAAAAAAAGGACATATTTCTTGCGTTTATATCGTTTGAAAAATCGAACAAATAAAACCGGATTGTGAAAAGAATTAGAGTATCACAAAGTTAATATGGTTTTTAATGTTTTCGTGAAAGAAAATAGTTGTAATTAATATTTTTCCTAATTTATGACAAAAACTTTTGATCGTGAATATCCCTTAAAATCAACTGCAAGAAATTTAAGAAAAGAAAAAGAAAAAAAAAAGAGTGATTTGTAAAAAGAGAGAGAGATAAGATTTTTCGACAATTTTTAATAAATAACTTTTAAATGAATAAATTGATGCAAATCAAGTTTTGCACAGATATTTATTAGACTTCTCTTAATATATGTAAAAATTTTTATTTCGTTGGCGATATTTTTTCCTTGTCAAATTTGTCAATAAGTGCTCTACAATAGGCGATTCTCCATAAGAATCAATACTAATTTTGAACTCGAATAATCGTGCTCAGGTTTCGCACAGATACTCGGAAGAAATAGTAAAATAGTCTAAGAAATTTTCAATGCTTTTGTCAATATCTTGACATATGACACATACATCCTTAGGCCGTTAAATTTAAAACGAAGATACGACTGTTTTAATAGTACAATATTAAAGGAAACAGCGATATGTGTGATAAACTGTAATTAGTAAAGATTTCGGGGACGATACGAATATTTATATCCTTAAACTTAACTTATATCCTTAAAAATTTCCCTTTCCAAGTATCAAGCACTGCGAAACTTGAATATGAATTCAGCTAAGGAAATGAATTCGAATTCGAATAAAAAATCGAGAAAACAGCCTTACATATCCGATAGAACTTACGACGAACATATTCGCGTCGACGAGAATAACGAATGCGACTCGATCGATTTGCGCGAGAAAGCTTGGTTGAGGGAATTCCTCCAAGTCACCGGTATTGATCTTTACTGCCATAAACTCGAGTTACTCACGTCCCTTGAGGATAACGGGGAAAATGTGTACTTTTAAAAACTTCGATTCAACTTGATATTCAGTTACGTCTGAAATATCCAAAGTCATAAGAGCGATCACCGCGTATTCGTTAATGTAGTCTCTGGCGAGTGAGTTTTCAACTACCAAGAGATATAAACATTATATTATTCATCCGCGAAATGTCACGCGGCTTATATTACTTTAAAAGCATCAGAGAATTCGATCTCGAAATATTAACGTGAAATGGATGCTCTTTTTAGCATTATTATGATTTTATATACGTATTGGGTGATTGCATAAGTTCGTGCCCGATTTAAATATAAACTTCAATAGATTATATTTTAGAGATAACACTTTTATTTATTTATCAATTATATAGTCTCCATTCTTTTCTACAATGGTTTTCCAACCATCTATAAGCTTGTCGATTCCATTTTTGAAGAAAGAACTTGGTTTTTCTTGAAAAAAGTTTCTAAGGTGGTTTTCGACAGCTTCCTCGCAATTGAGATTCTTGCCATTTAAACTATTCTGCAAAGACCGGAACGGATAAAAATCCGAAGGCGCAATATCTGGAGAATATGGCGGGTGCTGCAGAATTTCCCATTGCGACTCCTGCAGTTTTCCCGCAGCTTGTTCCTTTCAGTCAGGAGACGCGGCACCCACGTGTCAAGCTTGGAAATGTATCCAAGCTTTTTTAAATGACGAAAAGCGGTTGAATTATCGATGTTCAGCCTCTCAGCAATATCCTCAGTTGTAATCCTTGGGTTTCTTTCCACTAAGGCATGCACAATGTCATCATCGATGCCAGAAGGCCGTCCAGAGCGGGGGGTTGATCCTCCATGTTGAAATCACCATTTCGAAATCTGCCAAACCACTTTTTGACTGTTCGGAGAGCAGGAGCGCGGTTCAAATAAACGCTTTGAATATTTTTTCGTGCAATCCCAACACTCACGCCTTTCCGAAATTCATATAGCATTACATGCCGCAAATGCACCTTTTCGTTCTCCATTTTTCTCTTATGCACAAATGGACTTATCTGAACAATGTCTGACGCTAAATTGACATAAGACAACGTCATCTATTCGGTGTAAGCAACAATTACCATACGAAAACAATAGAACTCCGCCATGCAGTAACTTAATGTCATCTATGAAAATCGGGCACGAACTTATGCAATCGTCCAATAATTCTAGAAGTTTATATACTCGGCTAGTTCGCCGAGTCAAACAGAAATGTAATGAAAATATGATATTACAGGCGGTAATAATTATATGTACAAAATATACATGTTATTACATAAATCTTACGTATTTTGTGAAGATGAAGATTTCTGTTCGCGTTAGAGTATTAATGAAATTAGCGACTGACTACTTTTGTTCGCAGAATACACTGCAAATTCCCGGTGGGGAATAAAACGCGTTCTCTTTGCCCTTTGGCATTATAATCCCGCCTAATTGCACGCCCTTTTATTCCCAGCTTGTTCCAACATCGTAGGAGATTCCGCGCGACGTAACATCGCGATCGCGTAATCCATTTTGTGGCGGAAGAGCGTATACAAGTTTAAGATGGTCGCGTTGCATCTAATTTGTAGCGTTGCACACATTGCGACCGCTATTTCGTTTCGAAGAGTGAGAGGATCGATTTAACATTCATATTTCACGAGCAAAGTTTCATGGGTAAGAAAAATATTATATATGAGATAAACACACGGTATCGCGATTTTTATTAAAAATCATTCTCTCTCTCTCCCGAAAGCTGCCCTTCGCGTAAAAAAATATATTATCGCGTGAAAAAACGCTATAAAACCCATTTTTACATCATAATTCGTATTAAAATATTTGACATTTTTATATCTCTTCCATTAGAATGTGTGTCGTGTATACAGGATGTTCCAAAATGTGTATAGAGAATGCACCCATTGACGATCGTACACAACAGGACGATGGGGGACACTCATATGCTGGGATACGTACGCATCAGTACGCGATACGAAACTCGAGCGTTGCGATCCATTGATATCGATAACGTACTTGAGTCTCGAGGTTAAAAGGACTATCGAGAGTCTACGTGAGTACCGTCAAGATTCGCCTCCGCATCTCGAGAGCGGTGTATGTAGTAGGTTTATAGGAAATAGCGGCTCTATATATCATAATAAAAAGATTTCTTATGAATATAAAATTTTGTATATAATATTTAAATAATTTTAATTTTAATATATTTATTTTTTTCATTTATATTAAAGGAGAGGTAAATATAATTGAGATAAAAATTATTTAATAAAACTATATCGTATGAAAAATGGACAAAAATTTTATAACACGCGTATTTAATTTCTGATCATTTTCACGCTTGATCTCTCTCTCTCTCTCTCTCTCTCTCTCTCTCTCTCTCTCTCCGTGTGCATCGACCTAACGCGTACAACGTTAGCATATCAAATCTACACGTTATATCTTTTGTCCTCGTGTCATTGCTCTGTCTATTTTTTTAACCGAATATAATGATGACAAACGCGATGGCGTGCAAAACGATGGCAACCTAAAACAGTATTAATTAAATTTACTATCACATAAACGTAAACATTCCAATGTGCCGCGCCTTACGCGCGTGATAATTATTATCTCATAAGTATGCCCTGTCTTGCTACATAAAAATAGGCGTTATTTATTATATGATAATGAGACGTTACCCATATTTCTAGATTACCGTCCCCCGCAAGGACGTTTACGAGAACAAGTCTGTGAGAGCAAATACTGTCGTATCTTGTAATAAAGATAATTCCTTGGATGATATATAATTCCTAGTATCACACGCGAGGGGGTGTTCGATCGCATATTGACATTGATATATTTAGAAATATATTTAAAAAAAAGGGGGGCGGGTTCTTAAAAATTAAAAAAAAAAGTTTAAGAAATGGTTTCTTTTTTCCCATTAAAAAAAAAAAAATGTTTTTCTTTTTTTTCATTATTTTTTTAAATATAATATTATTTTCCTGTCTATTTTTTTTTTTTGGTTAACATAATTTAAAAAAAATTAAAATTCTTATATTCTTAATTGATTCTTATTAAAATTTTTTCACTTAATTAAAAATAGTAATTATATAGCCAATTGGAATGTAAACTACATTTAAAATAAGAATGGTTAATTCAAACCTATCATCTAAAAAGTTGAAAATAATGAAAAATCAATTTACAGGAATCGAAATATAAAGATATTAAATACAAAAAAAAAAAAAAAAACCACGAAGCTTGTTTTTTCATATAAAACCGTTTTTTATAGGGGGGGGGGGGAGGACATTTTGTTATTTTTCTATTTACATCTCTAGATTTACGTTACATCCCCTCTGATCCCTATATCTCGCCATCTAATGTATAGATATCTAATTATAGACACTGCCTAATTTTTACGCACAGCCGATAGATAAATGGAATATATTATATATTCCACGGATATAATAATTTCCTGAAATATAAATATAATCTTAATGATTTTTACACGCCTATGACGCAAGATCCTAGTTAATTTCCGGTAAACAACCGGATCGTAATCGCTTCGAGAATCAAATCTAGGCGTCACATAAAAGATATCTCCGCGCTGATCAAGAGATAAGAATCGCCATCTCCCTCTCTTTCTCCTACATGATATATGACGCGCTATCGTTCACCTAGAATAGATCAATCTTTCCACGAGAGTTCCTTTAAATTTCATAAAAATCAGCCGCTTACTTTTTTCTCGAAATTTCATTGACCGACTTATCTTATAAATAATTTATCCCGTATGATTCATCCTCGAACGCGCGCGCTTTCTCTTCCTTGGCGCCCACGTAGATGATCGTGAATCGTCGGGACACAAGTCGCTAGTTTAGGGACCATTGTTAGAAGCTTATGCCGTACAATGCAATCGTGCGAGAGACGCTGTTAAACGGAAATGTCGCCGCTGCATTGCGGCCTTATGAGCGTCGCATTGTCGTCGAATTACGGCTTTATCGCCATCGGGGGGGCCGGACGCGCGGCAGCTCTACGAATATATCCCGTGTAATCGAGCGAATGATTCGAATTTCGATATTACATCCGTATGCAATAGACGCGATTGCTCGATGATCATGAGCGAGCGTTTTACCTCCCATTTCGCCATTAATAATTCTCGTCGCAAAGTAATAGCGCGCGTAATCAAGAGAGATTCAGATAGGTGTTTAATTGCGCAGGTTAACATGAAGAAGGTCTCCGAGTAATCGGAAAAGTTCCATTTCAAATGAGATCCTAATAGTATTTTAGAGCCATCTTCTTTTTACATTTTTTCACAATTTAAAAATTCTGAAATGCCACTCATCTCGCGAAATAAGTTAACAAACTCTCTCAATTTTTCCTTTTTCTCAAGAAAGTTTGCAAGGTAAGAATGATATCAAAGTAGTTCATCGCCGTGCGACCTATAAGAGAACGATAACAGATACAAAGGGATAGAAACAAAATTCACATTTTTCACAATTTCTGAAAGGGTTCCCCGGCAAAATACATTTTTTTTTTTTTTTTTTAAATTTCTAGCACTATTTGAAAAAATCTTCCATACAAACACACACACACAGATACTTTTATTTATTGCCATAAAATTGTATTCAAGTTAAATATGGAAAAAATTTGAAAACGTAATTTTTACTTCTATTACTTACAATGTATCAATTGGTTTATAAAAAATAATAATAATAATAATAATAATAATAATAAAATATTAAGTTGAATCCATTTTTTATTATTTTATTATTTTCTTTTATTATATTAAATTTATTCTAACTTTTCATCACAAATCTGTTAAAATATTCGTCTAAAAAACAACAGGGGCTTCTCTCTCTCTCTCTCTCCTCTAACAATAAGATGGTAAAATGGTAGGGAAACTGGAATATTTTGCGACAAAATAGTATTGGGTTACCCGGACGGTCGCGTCGTTTGAGCAGTAATTTGAGAAACATAATCTTGATTGTAGAACATCGGTTGTATATGATATTAGGAAACCCTTCTACTTTGAATGCACGACATTCTCAGTGCGATTTTATTGAAACAACATATCGCGCGCACCAGCTGCGCCGCTTGACGATGAAAAAAGTCGATAAACCGTCGTCGGCAGCCGAAGCCAACGAACCTGACGTGAGTCATCATCGTCTAGTCTAGGCGGCTAACCGAAACACAAGCGGACTAAACGTCCGCTAAATCGAGTATCTCCGTCTGGCATAATATCGTATATTGTATATTTCATTCGGTTGTGCTACGTCATTAGCAGACGTGTCGTCACGCTGTCATAAAAACGCACGTGGCCCGTCGAAATTCGAGATCGAGTACGCATCCTCTCGCGCGTGAAATTGAATTGCGCTGACTTTTACAATCTTTACGATCTTATAATTTAACTGCGACGTCAAATTATGTTATGTTATTAAATTATATTGTATCTATAGCGAGGCTTCATTTTTATTCGACGATCTTTTCCTTCGTTCGCGTCGACACGTGCAATCGATCTCGTCAAAGGTACTCTGTACTCGTTTGGAATTTGCAATAATCCGGACGAATCAATCGTGCAATATTAATTTTTCTGTCCAAATAAAACTCAATTTAACGACAAAACTAATAAAATAACCGCGAACGCGGAAAAAAGGCTGCGAGTCGAACGTTTTTTTTTTTTTTTCTTATTCCGGTAACTTCCGGTGATAAAACGTTGATAGAGAGATAGAGATGGAAAATATTCACGCCAGTGCGACGCGACGTTCCAACTTAAACGCTTGATGAAGTTGCCGAATTTATACGAGATCTCGTTCGACATAGAGAAATAAACATCCGTGAGAGAGATGGAGAGAGTCAGTAATCAGCATTAAGTCGGGAAAGCAGAAAGTAGTGCGAGGGAATTGCTTCAAGAGTCTTGCGAATTTGTTGTCACGAATTTCCACTCCACGTCTTGGTAAATTAGCGAGAATTATGAACGGAATATCTTCCTCGCGATTATTAATAATAATAATCACTTTCTTCGATAATTTCATTCATTAATGCTCGAATATTAATACGCTCGAATTGAAAAATCTCGATTTTTTTTTTTTTTTTTTACCCGACACACGTTTCCGTTGTAATAGTATCGCTGCGAGTTTGATGGAGATTGCTCGATGCTCGGAATCGCTGCACGACAGATTTATAGCGACGTGCACATTTTATCTGCGCTGCTATAAATAAAGCTATGCGTGTATCCGGCGTGCGGACGAGATTTTAAAAATTCAACGAAATCACAGCTTCTATTATTTTTTCGATATTAAATCTCGTTGAAGCGCGAACAAGGGTGAAAGAGATACGATAGAACCGAGGGTTGCTTTAGGAAGGAGAGATGAGGATGTGACTCTCGCGAGAGCTCCCCCCGTGCCTTATATGCAGCGCCCGTATTATTGCATTTCAACAGAATGAGCGGATTGCCTCGGGGCTCGGCTCCGAAAAGCCAGGGAAATGAAGAAATTGACTTCGGTGTGCTCGTCAATCGAAGGCGCAAAGGGCGCAAGCCGGATGCGAAGCGGCGCTGCGCGTTAGTGAAGAGATAGATAGAGATTTGAGAGCCGCGCGAGAAATTTAAAAAAAAAAAAAAAAAATCGAATCGTTCGATTGGATATACGATATACTATGGCGGGTACGCCTTTTTGAAGTAGCACATTATTATATGGGAAGAAGAAGAGGGGGTGGAGACACGTTATTTCGCCTACATTACTAAAACGTGATATTAAGCGAAGGTGCACCGAGAAAAAAAATTGTTAACTTGACTAAATTCGTCCAACTAATTATTATTTCTTTGATCGAAATATTTTGTGATATTTTAAAACAAATACGACATATGAAATAATTAAATCTAACATGAGGTATATTTGATTTAAATATTTCAATTAAAGAAATACAAAGAAATAGTAATTAGTTGGACGAGTTTAGTCGAATTAACAACTTTTTTCTTCTCAATGTGTATTACAGAAGACTTCACTTCTTTTAAGTCTCTTTGAAATCGAAGGGCATTTGTTTTAAGAAAACTTCAGGTCTCGATAAAGAAATAGCATTGCATCTTTGATCGCCAATATAAATATAAACCGCGTGATATTTATCGGAATGCATCAATGATAGCAACAAGTCGCATAATAAGTTCCTTTTTAGTATCTCTATAAAAGTCAATATTTAAATTCGAGAATATTTTTCCCCTCACCATATACAGGGTGTCCCAAGACCTTATTTTTGAGTTTTCATCTCTTCTAGAGAGGATTTTTACATTTGTTATTCTTTATCACATGTCGACCGGAATGATCTGATCGTACCATAGATGAGAAGTGGCCATTAAAAAGGAGAAAGAAGACAATGAAATTTCGAGGATCTTATAGGAAATGAATTTGGAACAAAAAGTTTCTTATAAACCTATCAGGTCCGGAAACGCTTCGTTAAAAAGTTATAGTTAATAAACTTGGAAAAATCATGATTTTTTTGTTGTCGATAACTTTTAAAAATCCTTCATTCATTTGAAAAAAGTAATGAAACAAATCTGATGGGGAATTAAATAACAAACTAAATTACATCAACGTCATTTAATTCTGATAAGGCGTTTAAAAGGAACTAAGCTCGAAACAACGAAAGAAGCAGGAACTTGAAAAAAAAAAAAAAAATCACCTTCCAATGATCTTTGTAAACAATACATTCGTAGTGCAAGCATTGCAAAAATACAAACATAAAAATATTCTCATTAATTTTTGATTTATTATTTATGGAGAATTTATTAGTTATAATTTTTTAACCAAGCGTTTCCGGATTTATATTTATAGGAACTTTTTTTTGTCCAAATTCCAATTTCCTATAAAAACCTGAAGTTTCATCGACCTGACCCGGTCAACAATCTGTATATATATTTTAATAATAATCCCGCCAATAATAATCCGGCGACGCGAGGGGAATCGTGGAAAAATGAAAGAACCGTGGGATTATAAGTGGAAATGGCGATTGCTAATCGGACACGAGTGTATGTCGCTTAGGTAAAATGATTACTAAGCTGAGGCCCAATTGATCGGGCCTTGGGAATTATGGGCGCCTGTCGTTAGCGCGAGGGAGAATAGAAAGTTTCTCCTTGCGTAATTCGACGAGAGATCGTATCGACGAGGGGGAATTATCGAAGGCGAACGAGATCATCGTGATTACGAAACGGAATGAAAAAATATTATAAATCGGGGAAATCGAACCTAAGAAAGATTACGTTTAAATCTTTACTTTACAAACTAGTTGATAACGCGTTAAGAGCAGTATGAGATTTCGCTGAAAAATTAGCAACAATTGTATACATATATTTGTAAGATAGAAAATTTTAGAGAGAGAAAGAGAGAAACTATATTTATTTTTATTCTATTTGTTTTTTTGTATACCATTTATTCTGGAGAGCCCTTTTTCATGTTTATATTTATTTTTAATTTTTTGGGGGGAGAGAAGCCTCATACACACACACACACACATATTTAGAATAAAATATGTATAACTAATATTCAAATTCAGAATTATATAAAGTTTTATTACTCTTAATGTAATAAAAATTTACAAGAAATAAACTCTTAGATATTTGTTCAACAAAATATTGTATATTGTTATAAACTTATCGAAAAAAAATATTATAATATTTCTATACATATATACAGGGTGTCTCCAATTTAAATGGCAAAACTTCAAGAGCGTGTAAAGGACCGAAAAATTAAGACGAAAAGTTCTTTAGAGATTTGCTCGTTTTTGGTCTCTCTCAATATATATATATATATTGAGAGAGACAAATTTTAAAATATCACTAATGGAAACAGAGTCGCTATTACTAATTGATCTCAGTGAGATTTCGTCAAAGCATTTGCAGTGCTATATTTATAACTGATTGAAAAGCATCAGTGAGACCATTCACTATTTTTCAACTATAATACACTGCTTCCATTTAGGAGACTTTCATTTCAGGCTTTCAGAAACATCAAAGTACACTCTTTATAATTGAACCCTTTTTCACTCTTTTGAAACTACAAATAAACGAATGCAAGGTAAACGCGCTGCCGAAAGCAGAATCGTGTCGTGAAGCTCGTAAGCTCGGCTTTGTGTACGTTCGAGTGTGACCGCGAAGATAAGCGGACCGTCTACGATGCACGTGGTGGTGCACCGACCTACCAACGTGCCAAATCGACCAAGCGCCGATAAGAGAACCGAAAATCACTCGTTAACGGTTTAGTAGCCCGATGATTTATCATCGTAAATCTCGTTTTCACCGTCAAGTATATCACGTCGATATGTATGACGATGACGACGAGACAGATCGCCGGCCGGTCACTTAACGCCTCGTAAGCGATTATGCGCGTGCAATTTAGCGCGACGATAGCATGGGAACTGTCTCACGGATAAGGGTTATCGTTGCTGCAACGGGACTAGGGCCCTCGTAAGTAGCATGTGAAAAAACCTTACTCCAGAGTCGCACGTTTTTTAAACTTTTACATATCACCTTTTCAATAATTTCTATGACAATACACACGCAGAGAAAAAGGTTTCTTTAAATTTAATATATCTATTTGTTTGACTTATATATTTGTTTCATTACAAAAATATAATTTTGTATGAGACATTATTTTGTTGAATAAAAAATTTAAGTATTTATCCTAAGATGCTTGAAAGATTTGATTAGAAAGATGCAGTAACGTGCCATTTAACTTTATCCAACTTGTTTTAAGATTTATTTAAATTGTTAAAAGCGATATAATGAATCTCTTAAATAAAAGAAGAATATTGTGTTTGAAAGAATAATATAATTGTTTAAGTTAAAGGAAAGATAAAATTCATTCAATGAATATTTTATTAATATCATATTTCTTACTTGAAACATTAGTATGGTTGGACCATTTCAAGCATTATATTTCTTTGGTTAGAATAAAATTTATTAAATCCAAAGAAACTTTTTATTTGGAAAATTTATGTTTCCTTGTTAAAAAATATGCCGGTTAAAAAATTTTTAAATATTTGAACAATTGTTGAATATTTAAATAACATTCGTGTATTAATTTAATATATTGCCCTTGTGTTAATTAAATTCAAATGTATAAATTATTAAAACAACTGAGAAAAATGTAAAAATAACACAATGTCCATATATATTTGTAATTTTACACAATAGGATTATGTTCCGTATCATTAATGACAGAATTTATATCTGTTAAAATTTACAGAAAAAAGATATTGATTCTCTATTCTACAATAGGAGTGACAGTTGACTACAGACGGTCGATAAGATTTTTCCAAATTAATTTTATCATTAAAAATATATCGATTTAATATAAAATTTATTTCAAATTACTATGAAATTTGCAGTCATTTTGTGTTGAAATATTAACATAGTATTAGTATCATCATTTAACATGTTCATATTATGTTAAATTTAACACAAACTTTCCAACTGTGTAAAATTCACGGCATTACCGAAAACGACAATTAATCAAAAAGCAACGATGATTTAGGATTACTACACGTTGCGTTGTATCAATGTATGCAGATTAATGATAAATTAATAATTATAAGAAATTAATAAATTGATAATAAATAAATTTAAACATTATCATCTGCTATAGAAGAAGAAACTTGTACATATACGTATATAAATTAACGCGAAAGATATTTTCTTTTTATTTCTAATTTTATGGTCAATCTTTTATTTATCATTTCAGAAATCTCTCTTTCTGTTTCGAATTAAAAAAGACAACTTTCGAATAGCATTTTTAAATATATGGCTATAAATATAAGTACAAAATAAATTTTTCGTAAGATCGTATATGGGCGAGTTGTGTGTATGTTATTATTTCATCTTTAGGGAATTATAATAAATCACTAGAACAGAGATATACACATGGCTATATGTTCGACAACGACAACGAATTCCAACAAAGTTATTGCAATATATCAATTCAGCGATACAAAATGGCAAACACGTTTGCAGTCCGCGTGTGGATAAGAGTTATCGCCTTTGTTACGACGTATCTAGAACGATAAATCAACTTTAAGACTAAAAAGCGAATCTGTTTCACTTAATCTTATAACATTGCAGTTCATTACAGTTGCATAAAATTACAACAGAGTGTCTACTCAAATCTTGTAAAAAAAAATCCCTCATTTTCCAGGTATTTTTGTTCAAATCTCCAGACAAAGGAAATATTCTAAAAAATTTCTTTTGCAATTTCCTAAAAAAGATAAGATTTTTTTTTATTGTACGCATTTTTTAATGCTTTTCATTCGTACAAAAAAAAAAAAAAAACGCAAAGCCACTTAAGTTTCAAGTGCTAGATTTACAAATATACCGGAAAAAAAAAAAACTGAATAGTTTTCGTTAAGGTAAAAATTTTTAACTTGTATAATATTTTATTAAGACATAAAATATATAAACAGGGATAGATATATATTTATAATATATTTTAAATACACAACTAAGCTTATCGATGGATTGTCTACTGCTTACAGTATAAGAGCAAAATTATGAAAGAGAGAATTTAAAAAAAAAAAAAAAATGTCCTTAATCCCAATAAAATTCCATGAGAATTTCCCCCTGATTCCTTCAGATATAAAAAAATTTACGTCAGGTTTGTTCGACAACATAATTAATCAATCGCTACTTATTTGCGATAAAAGATCGACAATCAATTAACGAGCACATCGAGGACACGCGATTGAAAAGCGAGAGATGGAAATGTCGAATTTTCGTTGATCGCATACGAATAAGCAACAAGCGACTCACGTACGTCGCGCTTGTAAAAGCTTTACGATCTTGTCAAGAAAGAGGAATGGATTTACACTCGTTTCTCTCGTCGACCAACCGCCATCGGAGTTTCATAGAAACGAGGCAATTTGCACAGCTGCTTAGCGTTGCGTCCGCGCTTACCAAATCACCCTTCATCACATCCTTCCTGATGACAAGGAGGATGCAAATAAAGATTACCAGCTGTTTATTCTAAAAATGTATAAACTCAAGTTTTAAAACATTATACATATGGATACATAGTCGACGTTGTAATTATTGTAATAAAAATTCTAAAGTCAAAAATGACTTTAAGATCGATATTTGACGCAGTGCAATTTTTTCATCAAAAAATTAAAAAAAAAACATTTAAAAATAATTATTATTATTATTAATAAAGATTATCTCATTCGCAGCAAGTGTTGAGAACATCTGTAGGGAAGAATGCGGGTATTTCGAAAACATTTATGTAGGAGAGAATGCAGGTATTTTGTTGAAAAGTTTCATTTCCGGTGGACGCAGGTAAAAGGAATTTTAAACCATCGAGAGAAGAACTGACCAAATTCAAAAGCTCGTCGTGGACCGCAGCAAAACGACCTGTGCAGTCGCCCGACTTGGAGCGAATCCAACGGCAAGTGAGTAACGATAATTTCTATGTGGGTTAACAACCGATATTTCAAAGAGAAAGAGAGAGAGAGAGAAACAGCTGCATCTCCAACCGCAACGACGGGTCAGTTTTCGAGACGTTTGCGTTTCGCGTTCTCGGAGTTAATATTGTAGTAATCTCTCTCGCGATTTACCTACTTGTCTTCGGCGATCCCAACTGTCATACGAATAAATAAGAATCCGCGAAAATAAAAACATTTCGGAGAAAGGAAACGAATGAAAGAATCGACCTTTAGATACGAAGGTTCCAGTATAAACAGAGAACTTTATGCGATCGATAGTCGAGAACGATTTAAAATAATGCGTCCATAAATAAGCACGAAATACCCCCTTGTACAATATCCGCTTAAAATACTGTCTATACAAGCGTAATGAAACAAGATAAATAACTGTTTCGTATACATGTTACATAACAGATATTCATACAGATATGCAAGAAAAATTAATCCTCCACAGTTTTACAAATGGAAAACGCATTGTTAATATGTTAATATTCCAAAAATTATATATAAAATATTTAGATTAAAAAAATATTAAGAAGTAAATATATATGAAAAGAAAAGCGTGCTAAAATATATGAAAGCATGATATACGGGATGTCCCAAAATTAGATCGACAAACTTCAGATAGTTATAAAGGACACCAAAACAACAAGGGCAAAAATCTTTGAAAGAAATTTTTTTTTTTTTTTTCAAAATTTTATCGATGTGATTAAATAGAGGTGTTTTTACCATGAAACTTTCGTATAAAACATTTTCTGATATTTCGAATAATTTTCGAGACATATCGAGAAAAGCAAAAAGCCGCTCTATATGTATTGTATATGAGGGGTGATTTCAATCCTTAGAATCGTTTTTGGGCCACAACTGGAAATTTCTAAATTGATCTATTTGCCTCCCCTACGCGTGTGTAAAATGTCATCAAAATCTTCATGTTCGCGAGGTTCCCTTATTAATTTTTGATTCTCTAATGCCAAAACGACTTATTTGCGGACACGGCAAAATTGGCGTGTCCTTTATAATTATCTAAAGTTTGTCGATCTAATTCTCGGACACCCTGTATAAATTATATGTACATGGATACAATACGATATTTAAATTTTATTTTGTTTTTGTTATATCCACTCCGTTTTATTTGCTTCGCGTGACGTAAGACTGCGAAGCATTTGCAGAGTAAGTCACTTAGAATGTTTCCTATAGTCCGTTCTATAATACGAGCGCTGCTCAAACTAATGTGAAAAGCTTGTAACGCGTACGAACTTTAGTTGTATAGCTTTCACGCTGTACTGCATTATGCAACGCTACGCTATCCAAAAAGAGGATTAACAATAAGATGCGCGCGCGCATGCCATCGTCACGAGGGATCATCGTAAATATATCTGCGCGTGGCATATTAACATCCGCATTAAAGACGACGATTTGAAGGCATCCTCGGCGAAATTATTCATAGTCCGTCCTTGAGGAATAAGGATTCCTTGTTCCTCGTTCCAAGTTTCATAAACTTTCCTTGACCGAACAAGGAATCTTATTGGCTCCCTTATCTCAAGGAAGGTCACGAGGCTTCCTCGAGGAGTGATGCGACCTTTTTAGCAGACGATACGCAGAATACAACCAAATATAATTTCCAAAAGTTAGTTTCGTTACATTTGTGGTTTTGTAGTTATTTGTTGTCGCGCTCTCAAACTGAAAGTGTATAAAGGAAAAAGGGATAATGGACAATGAATTTTTAAATGATTCTGACGATGGATTTGAAGACGAAAATCCATAGAATCGGATTCTGTGGCGGATTCCGAAAAGATACATTCGCGATTGGGAAAATCCCGTGGAATTTTTCCAAGATACGAAAAAGTTTTCATATGTATTATATGAAATTAGTTGCAGGCAGCGTAAAACGGTGCTGCCTCCAATCGGTCGCTAAAAATCCCTAAAATAGGGAGACTCGAGGTCCATCTATGAAACAAGGTGGCCTTGCAGATTCAAGGAAACCTTCATGGAGGCTTCCTCCGTCCTTAAAATAAGGAAGGACTATGAATACGGGTATACGATTCTTTTTCTCTCGGCGAGAGAGAACGACGGCGGATTTAGGACAAAAGAATTTATCGAAAAACTTGCGACGAATTCCCGGCAAAAGTTCTCGGCGACGAGAAGGGAGGAAGAGGAGGATAGGATGAGATAGCATCCGCATTTGACTATCCGGACAACGGATTTCGAGATATTCTGTTTTCCTCTCCCCTTCCCTTCCCTTCCCTTCCCTTCCCCCCACCCATCACCCCAAGATTTAACGGTAGAGTCCCTCGAATCCATTTTTAGGTGACGAGTCCTACTGTGGTGAAACCGTAGCCGAGTTACTTCACGAAAAATAAAAGTTCGAAACCGAGGGAATGGAAAACGACGAGGAACACTCCTCGGGGTGAGACCGGCGAATCCGGGCTTATTGAAAAACTTGGCGTAAATCTGTGGTAAAACTTGAAGAAAGGCCGGATGAGGGGCGGAGGCGCGTTGCGCGAATGCGAAAGTTTGTTGTTCATTGTCGGTGTAGAATTAGCGTCCCTTTCACCCTTTCCCCTCCCCCCCCTCCCTCTCCAAACAATTATATGGTGTTTGCTATGTAACCGCGATTGTACATTTTCAAACATTAGTATTAACGATACTTTATGTCATATACCAAGATATATAAATCATTCAGTTGCGCGTTTTAAAAATGATGAAGATAATTGGGTATCAGATTGATATAAAAGCCTATTATATTATAATAATAATTGTAAAAGTCTATTGATTATTAATAATACGTAAATATAATACTCATGTGTCATTCTCGTTACCCAAACTGTATTTTCACGTAAAATCGCGCATAATTTATATATTATTTAACGTAATAATTGAAAGATAAGAGAACAGAGTATAATAATACACTGAGAGACCCATTTCGTTAAATAAAACAAAATTATTTGGTTGAAACATTTTGTCGACCGAACATGTAATTTGGTTTCATTTAATAAAAATTATGTTACCGGAAAGAAGTTGAACGTTATACTATCAAACTATTGTTGTTTGCACGGAGTTGTTTACCCGAATAAAATTTTATTGTTGCGATAACAAACTCATCCATCTCATCGCGTTCTAAATAATCGTATTTGTTACTCGAACTAAATCGTTTAGTTGAATATCGTAAGCTATTTTGCGCATTCGTGTGTCACTACGCGGTCAATAGTTATGCAGTGTGGCGTGATGTGCAGTATGCGGTGCATCTTCAATCATGGCGGATTCATCTGTCCGGGAAATACTGATTAGTCTCTCGTTAACGACGAGAGAATTGAAAAGATGGAGAATATAATCTGTATATCTTTTTCTTATCGTATCACGAGAGACAACTATCGAGTAAATTTCTTGTTGAATATCGACAAACTTTGGTTAATGTAACAAAAGCAAATGTAACTGCAGTTGGAGAATCTGGTAACACTAACACGCAAATGTGATTCGGTGAACAAAATTAAAAGGGAAAAAAAAAAAAAAAAAAACAACCAAAAATTTAATTCTATACGATTAATAATTTTTTATTCACCGAACCAAATTTGTGTGTTGGTATTTGCAAATTTTCCAATTAAATTTTGTTCTTGTATTAATTAAAGGATTTGTTTGCCCATATCCGGACAAGAGATTTAGTTGATTGGAACAAATTTTATTTCATTCGACAAAATTGTTCTCTCAGTGTACTCTGAAAATATTAATGTTTCATCATGACAGGAGATGCTTTTAGCAGGGAAATAGAGGCGACGAGACTATACGTTGCAAGTCTGTTTGACGCCGTAAAAACTGTTAAAAGTTAATAACATAATGAAATGGCGGAAATGCATTTTGCCATGCATCGATCTCACGACCAACGCTCGATGCTCCACTTACTATTCTTACACGTATATGCGATTCGCAGCGCTGGTTTCCTATGTACGAGCAAACTAGCGCTGACCGCTTATCACAGGAAACGCATACGGACGCGGGATAAGAACTGGAACGAGCGCGCACGCTCGATATCACGAGGTCCAGTATTAGAATGTAAGGAGTAATAAGCTCATTATTGCTTAAAATTGCGTTTGAAATCTTTACATGAAATTTCGACAATTTTATATCAATTTTGTATCTCGTCAAAATTTAAAAGATTTTCAGAAAAACCGTTTTTTTTTTCCTCTTCCTAAAAGAAAAGAACAGTTGAAAGAACGTGTTTTTTCATTAAAAAAAAAAAAAAAAAAAAAAAAAAAAACGTTCGTTTTTCTTTATTATTTTTTAAAATATATTTTTCTTTATATTTTTTTTTTGTTAACATAATAAAAAAAACCAAAGTTCTTAATGTCAAATTAATTTTTTTTTCCCCCCTCCGAAAGTAATTGTAATAGATTGCATCAAACTGGCATCGACATGATTCGGAAAATTTTCAATTATTAGATTAATTATGACTATATAGCCAATTGGAATGCGACTTACATTTAAAATAATAATAATTAATTCAAATCTGTCATCTAAAAAATTAAAAATAATGAAAAATCACTTTGCGTTAATCAAAACATAAAGATATTAAATATTTGAAGAGAATAAAATTTAAGGAAAAAAAAAAACCCAAGCATGTTTTTTTTTTTTCCCCTATTTACATCTCTATACTTGTGCCATATTTTCGATACAAGCGGCTCTTGTGTTTTTCATCAGCCGCCGATTATTACTGCGATAATTGCAGCAAACGTGGATATTCCTTGTATGGAAAATGCATTGGGGCATGGCAAGGTACTTATTTTCTGGCAGCCGAATCTCGGAGAGACGGAGCTACCCGCTCGCAACAGTTAAAACTGTTGGGCCATTGTTAAAAGCCGGGAATAGATTCGGATCTCTCTCGTTCAGATGCCAGACCTGCCGACGGTTCTCAATCGCATGGTTAAGACACGACTCTAAACATAGATCGGGATCACGATTAGGTTTACGTCGAGATGTAGCTCCGGTTGCGAGGGTGCACACGAGCTGCGTGTAAACGAACGCACACGAATGAAATATCTCTGTCTTACACGCCTGCGATCGCAAACTTCGGCAGCAAGTTACGATAAACATTACGTTCTACCCATGTCTCGTGTCCTAAGCTCATAGATTTAATTAAACGATCGCTACATAGAAATCGCCGCTTTTCCAGTCGATCCAATTAATTTTTTCCTATATCCATGATAAGGGAATATTCTCGATTTTTGACAACTAACAAACATTCGATATAGTTGGTAAAAATTTCTATAATTCCCAAATTATCTAAATGCAATTAAATGAAAAAAATTTTAAAATTGATTTTAATGCAACAAAGTCTTGCACAGTCCTTACATAATTTTAATTCGATATTTAAATATTAAGATGAGAGATAAACTTGAATATTGAATATTAAAAACATGCAACGATATAATATTCTCTCTGAAAGAGAAATTAAATATGTCAACGAGAATCTGCCATTAGATAAAATTAAGAACGGAGATTCCGATACATTTTACGGATCAAATTGTCCACTTGTCTAAGCATTGCCAATGCTGATAGAAACGAGCAGCGCGCCCGGTTGGTTCTTACCAACGTGCTCGACGATTTTCCGAGATCTCGTACGATCGTAAAAG
The DNA here is from genome assembly GCF_030449975.1 of Polyergus mexicanus. Taxonomy (NCBI): domain Eukaryota; kingdom Metazoa; phylum Arthropoda; class Insecta; order Hymenoptera; family Formicidae; genus Polyergus; species Polyergus mexicanus. The sequence continues at coordinate 3,122,778 of NW_027223347.1, forward strand.
AAAAGTTTACGAAAGTACCAACACTTTCTTCGCCGGTAACGATTGTCGTCGAATCGGATTACCGTGGGATGCCGTCGATGTCGGCAGCGATTATGCAAATCGCAGCGTTACCGTTAAATTGCACTCGCTACGCGACGTTAATGTCGGGGACTTTCCGCGCTCGACGAATCGAGAGCGCGCGCAGATTACGAGATCGATCTGTCCTCGATTATTTTCTTGTTCTCGCCGTCGATTATTTCGTATCTAGAGATGTAAAAGAAACTGTGTTTCTTTTTTTTTCCTAATAGAAAAAAGAGTTTTTAAAAAAATGTTCTTTTATTTATAAAAACAAATTTTTTGTTTTTCATGGTTTTTTTAAATATGATATTATTTCTCTTTATTTTTTTTTTCGTTAACATAATAAAAAAAATTAACACATATTTTCAATTTATTAATCTTTTCCAAAAATAATTTTTCCGACATATTGCATCACACTCGACACGATTCGGATAATTTCCAAATCAAATGCATCAAAAATTTTTATTATACATCTAGCTGAAATTATCCGAATTTGTCATGTTTCATATCATTTTAACCGCAAAGATCTCATTAATCCATTAAAATTGTTTACAAAAAGAGATCAAATAAAGAATAAAAGAATTGATTTTTAGTTTATAAGATGCTCGTATTCGTGAAATAGCCAATTGGAATGCGTGTTACAATTTATTATTTAAAATAATAATGGTCGATTGAAATCTATCATCTAAAAAATGAAAAATCAATTCGCATTAATCAAAATATAAAGATATTAAATATCTAAAAACAAGAAACAAAATTTTGAAAAAAAAAAAAAAGACAAGGCTCGTTATTTTTCTTCTATTTACATCTCTATTCGTATCCTTTGACGAGTAAAACAAACACGTTAGAACTAATAATATCGTGCGAAAAACATAGAAAATTCACTTTTATCTTATTTTATCTTTTAACACAGTTTGCAAGCTACATTCGTTTTCAAGTCTCGAGTTTGTAAGCAGAAAAAAGATTTATATTTACATTAATGACATAAAATAATGCAAGAAAATATTTAAACAAGTCTTTTATATATCAAGCATCGCGACTCTTTGTGCACCAATTAGTCACAACTGCAACGGCAAATGAAAATTCCTTTCGCTTCAAGAATATTTTGGAAAACATTTCAAATCGCCGGAATAAAAGGGAAACGCAGTGATCGATTTGGCACGTTCGCGATTGTTATGAGGGATGAATCGCGGATCGTATCCTTGCCAAATGTCTACGGCGACCACCGGTATCGTCGATATCGATGCAGGAAAGCACCAAATTGAGATACTTCGATTGGACCCTTATGCGCGAGTTTCGCTTCTCTCGCACAATAGAACGCACCTCCCAACAGTTTCTCGTACAATATTTTATGACGCCGCGAGGATTACGATTTACTAGTTCAAACATCAGCGAGATTTCGGGATGCTGTTCTCCGTCCAGGCTCTATCTTCATTTCGCACTTTATCGTTCCCGTAAAATCTATCTGTCGACGCGCTTGTTTTCGATAGACGAGTATCCGAAATGGAATCCGGTGGAAAAAAAAAAACCGGAAATAAATCGTGACAGAGAACTGCGAAAACTCTAGAAAGATCCGAATTTATTCTCGCGTGTAATCCTTCGAGTTTTCGATACCATATTTTTTTTTTCTTTTCTTTGCTGACAAAACAGCAATAAAAGAGTCAGAGGAAAATATTTTGTTTCAACAATTCATCTGCGATATTGATCCATTTTTTTTTTTCCGCGATAAATAGCGGAAAAATATCACAAAAATCTATTAATGCAAATTAAAAAAGTTAATTTTAGTAAATGTTAAATAAGAAAATAGTTATTAAAAGATTATAAAAATATCGATGAAAGGTATGGGGCTTGCATTGATCTGGAGTGCAAAGAAACATAAAATTAATTGAATTAAAATTATTTTTCCCTTACTCCGCGCCGGATGAAACACGACGGAAAATAGTGTTTCTATCCTGCGTCACGTCTGACTAACAGCGAGAAGAAATATTTTCTCGACCGTACGTGATTCATCGGCTAGCAACGTTAGGGGACGCCATAATTTTTTTTACGATTGAAAGGAAATTTATTTTCACCAAGAATATCAGACATGCACTCGTTCACGCGAGCAAATTAAAAATCACAGACTATATAATAATAATTTAATAATTTAAAGCAATTATTACATTTTTAATATATAAAGAATATTTTCTCCACATGTTGGAAATTTGAATAAAACGCCTTTTCGTTGCAAAGATTGATCAAAATTTAAAGATTAAATGTCTGATCTGACCCCGTCTTTGACCTGGTATTATACAATATATTTCTAGTTGGAAATAATGCATAATAAATTAATTTCCTTATATCGGTAACGAGATAAATTAAAAATTGTGAGTTTTGCCCTTCAACTTTGACATTAGAATAATAGCCACTTTCGTAACGCGATTCTAGAAATGACCGAACAAAGTATCGCAATGCCAATCAATTATATGTCTCGATTGGCTTTACTTATCTCGCGAATCTTAGTCACGACTAATCATCGTTTTACATAATTCGCACAGCATCATTGCCGCTGAACGTCGTCTTGAAAGATGCATCGCGCTGGTTGACGGTAACCGCGTCGCTCGCGGCGATGCTTGCTGTCAACTAGCGCATGCTTTGAGTCATTGAAAAAGCACACACGAAGCGACGACATTGACTCGAGATGACTCGGGTGAAAACGAGAACATATCCCCATGCTGTAACGACCGTGAAGAAGCACGTGTCGGACATGAAAAATATGAAACACACGTGTGCTCGGGATCTCAAACTTCTATACATCGCTAGGTACTAATTACGTTTATCCACGATTGTGTATCGCAACATACGTGTATTTGAATTGGCAACAAAGTTTAGACAAATTGGAATACATGGAGTATATACCCCGAATGAACAGTCATTAGTTATATATATATATATGTATTAATCGATAGGGATATTTACAAAGTACAAAAGGTTTTAATTGTCTAATTAAAGTCTGGCGAACGTATGTATTGTACATATATACGTACATACATGGTTATAATAGCAAACTTTTAGACAGCTCTAGAACTCGGGGAACTTATTTTACAAGATTGTGCCCATGGAACTTTTTAATCCTCTTTTGATGTCCTACAATCCTAGCCGTGTCTCAATACTGTTCATTGGGGGGGTTCCAACTTCTGGGTTCCAAAAAACTCGGCATAGTCCTTTGACTATTGATTGTTTGCTCTACTTTTGATAAATTTTACAAAATTAATTTCACCATTAATTTGTAGAGGGAAAAATTCATTTCCGGCGCCAGAATGCCTTCTCTCGCTAATCCAAAGGGAAGAGTAGAATTATCACGCGTGGAACATATGGCAGACGTTGGCACGCGTCACACAATTGCCGCTACGTTTAGAAATGTGAAAGAGGATACGAGCGGAAACGCTTCAACGAAAGTTGGACATATAAAGGGGAAAACGACGCGAGTCTCGAGTTTAATGCACTTACACGTTTGACGATGCTTCTCTTATACCCTATAGGTGGTTCGTTGATTTGGCAACCCTATGCGTGTAGCTCTCGACATGTATAATACCGCTGTACCACGTAATAATGTTTTCTTACAACAAACCATATGCATTCATCATTGTATTACGTACTACAATGTGCGTACAATGATCGATACTGAAGAATCGAATGTCAAGAGAAGGCGGTACGTATATTTCAGCCATTCGCTTCTATCATACTGTTTCTTGCCATTCGTCGTGCTCGACGCGCGCATTTAGAAACGCGAGAGAGAAAGAGAGAGAGAGAGCCCGGGTTAGTCCTTCGATAAAAGTCGGGAGGCACAATGGACGTTGTACGAAAAGGGGAAAGGTTCCCCGATGTCGGATATGCGGCATAAATTCACCCATTCAACCGCGTTCTACGTACTCAAGTTGACCTTTCTGGCCATGAAAACGGATCGTAGGTGAGAGCACACGCGCCCGATTTTCAACAGCTTTCCGCAATCGTCGCACGTACGGAACCCTACGTATTTCATCGAACGTGTCTACGCGAATGCCAAGCGCTCCCGAATTATTCCAAGGGATTCCAAATTTTGCATACACTCTTCAATCATCCGCGTCATCGCCGGATTAATTAAGCATGCTCGTGACAGTCATAATAAGATAAAAATAAGGAAAGGAGGACAATGAATGCATGAAAATTAAAAAAATAAAAAAAAATATTTATATATATATAATATAATTCTACAAAATCTTGAAATCTAACGTATGCATGATTAGAGCGTAAAAGTTTTAACGGACAATTTATTCACGTGGTGAACAATTCCGTCCATCTGCCCCCGCGACACATCATTTATTTCCTTATATCATCACGCTTAACGAAGATACTTATTCGGGCGAATCTCACGGGGGCGGTTTACGGATTTGTTGGTGATCGTGTAAAAAGGACTTTGGATAAAAAGCGCTCGCTCTCGACGAACGGTTAAACCCGTTACGGATATAGCTCGAGCAGAAGGGCGCGGGTGGGACGGAAGATTCGTATTTTCGAAACGGACTGCCAGCATCTGTCGGCGAGCATGGAACGGGTGTCGGAGCAAATGTTGTAGAACCAGCAGGGAACACGGAGGAGGATTATCTCGACCGAGGTGCGTACTCGGGATAACAGCGAGAAAAAGGCACAGAAGAATATATCCGAGAAAAATAAAACGAGCCAAACACACAAAAGGATCTCGGAGAGGCAGGAAGAGATAGAATGGACAACGAACAAGTTGAGCTCTTGACATTACTGGAAAATACTCTTGTATACTTATTTTTCTAAGAACTCTCTCTCTCGGTCTCTTTGATTTTTTCACACTAACAGTACTTTTTTATATAATTCAGATGTTTATATAAATGCAGGTCAATATTTGTTTTTAATAAATATAATTATATCGGAATCAAAATATAGTTTCTAAATAAATAATTATTCATTATAAAACCGCCACGCACACACACACACACACACGCACATATATACAAAATAAAATGGTATTTAGGTGAATGTATGTATTATATGTCAAAATATTGTGTGATAAAAACATGAAAATTTCGTGTGCCTAAGAACATTTCTCTCAACGGTTTGGAAATTATTTAAGTTTCAAGTTAATATTGATTCTTATGGAAAATGTTGTAGTACTTATTGACAAATTCGACAAGGAGAAAATATTTGGCAACGAAAGAAAAATTTTCACACATGTTAAGAAAACTCTAATAAATATTTGTGCAAAATTTGATTTAGATTCACTTACTTTAACAGTCATTTACTAAAAAATGTAGAAAAGAAAAATATTATTTCCCTTTCTCTCTCTCTCTCTCCCTCTCCCTCTCTTTCTGCAAATTACTTGTCCTTTTTTTTTTCTTCTTCTTCTTGCAGTTGATTTCAGGGAATATTTATTCACGATCAAAAATTTTTGTCATAAATTGGAAAAAATATTAATTACAATTTTTTTTCTTTTACGAAGACATTAAAAACCATATTATTTTGTGATACTTTAATTTTTTTTTTTTTTTTTTTTTTTTTTATAATCTGGATTTATTTATTTGATTTTTCAAACGATATAAACGTAAGAAATATGTTTCTTTCTTCAATTTTGACAGTTTCTTTTGCTACTATTGATACAGCCCAAACATCTTAAATATTTCTTGTATTAATATTGATTTAAAACGACAAATTTTTATAAATTTTTTCTTGTGAAATTTTCCTCTCGACAAATATTGTCACCGCACATCGAATACAATATTCAATTGTTACATAAGATCCGGTACTCTCCTCTCTCTCTCTCTCTCTTTCTCTCCTATATTACCAAGAGTCAATTGAAGTTTCATAACGTATGCACACTGTCTTCCGATGCAGACCAGACTTGCCTAGCATCGGAAATACCCACGTTGCGAATCTAGGATTGGCCATCCATAGAGAATCAAAGGCCGAAATGTTATCATGAATTATACATGAAGCCAATGTTATCATAAGACCCGTTAAAAAGATATACATAATTTAATGATAAATATTCTTATAACTTTTACTCAAATTCAGAATATATTCAATTTTTTTTAGATATCTGGTGTTTTTTTTTATTTTTTTTTATTAAATAGAATGTAAATAAATATAGAATAACATCGTTTTAACCAACATGGCTGCTCCTACACTTGACATTCTAACTTCTCGCCCGCATTAATAATTATCACGATAGACTTAGTAAGATAAGTAACTACGTTCATTAATTTCATGTCCCGATTTTGGCATCGTTGGAAAGTTCGAAACTCGAGGGTTTCTTCGTTAGCAATACTAATGCACGAAATATAAAGCGCCTGGACTCTAATTAATTTCGTTTACGCGGCATCTTTGTTAATAAAGTCTAACCAAACAAAGTTTAGAATGAGAGATCTTTTAAATTATCGTATAAAAATATCACTTCTGAAATATACGAATGAAAGAGTAATAAAAGCAAAACGTCAAGAAATAACATTTATATATTTTATTTTTAATACTTTATCTTTAGTATCAAGCTTATATTCGGAAATTAAAAAAAAAAGACCATAAGAGACTATAAGAGAGAGCGAGAGAGTGACAACGTGAAAAAAAATATTAATTGATATAACGTTATAAAATAATAAATCATTGACAATCTCTCATAGAGAATACTTTTGAGATACGCTCTTCAATTATTCGCATAATTCTTCATTATTTTATTACTGCAGAAATCTTGACTCGCGTGTTCGATTTTTATTGCAAAATCTTGAAATATACTTTCGAAAGATACACAAGTATCGAGCAGAATATCCATACGAAACTCAAGCATATCGTATATTCGACTCCTCTATTTCAGTCAATCTGCAGACGACGCGGATGACGCGCCGGCTGTCACGGTTCGCCTACACCAAGCCATATATATATATCTAGCTTCTACTTCGCCTACGCATGGCACGAGCCTCCTCTTCGCCATCATCGATCATTCTCATTGAGCTTAAGCAGCGCTCGAGCCCGAACAACGTATTCTCTAACCGTGCTTAAATCCGCGTCGCGTAATTGAGATTTCCTACGATCGTTCTAAAAAGCGTTATCGATTATCGCGTCTCCTCCTTCCTTAGCCCCGTAATATACGATAATGGATCGAGATAAATTTAACAAACTCAACAGGAATATATGAACGTGCGGGTATACATATATTTTTGTCAGTTTTGATAAATAATAATGATAAAAAAAAAAAATTGTTCGAAAAATAAATTCGCCCAGTTAAAAAAAAAAAAAAAGAAAGAAAGAAATTTGTGTTAAATTTAACACAGATATCACAGATGTCGACGCAAATTTTTTGTGTCAATTTAACGGAATATGGATATATTAAATAATAACATTGATACCATGTTAATATTTTAACGCAAAATGAATGCAAGCATCATAGTTTTAATTTGAAAGAAATTTTGTTTAAAATCAATATACACGATAAAATTAACTTGGCAAAATTTTATTGACAATTTCTAGTCACTCTCACTCTTTTTTTTTTTTTTTTTTTTTTTTAATTTCAACAGATAGAATCCTGTCATTAATATCATTTTTATACTTTTTTTTTTCTTCAGTTGTTTTAATAATTTAACAGTTGAGTTGAATTAACGCAACAGCAATATGTTAATTCGACACGTGAATTTGTGTTAAATGTTTGACGCGAAAATTTTAACCGGCATATTTTTTAACAAGAAAATACAAATTTTCCAAATGTTCATGGAACGGTAATCAGTTCGCAATTTGAATTTTTATCTCGCGGCGAACGCGAAGGATAACGCTCGAAATGACGCGATTTCCTTGATGCAGCTGACGGCTACCTCTCTCTCTCTCTCTCTCCCTCTAGCGATACACTATTCGCAATTTTATGCAAAGCGTTCCAGATGCGATGTACCTAACGCGCTCCTGAGCATCTCCCGGGACATATTTTATACTGCAGATGCAACGCATTATTGTCCATCGCCATGGAACGTGAGCTTTCTTGCTGCAAAGACGACACCGCCGGCCGTGCCCGCGGCAAGAAATTCTTTGTTCGCTCGCCGTGGGTGGAGACGTAGCGATACTCTTCTCCATTACTTTAGTCGATTAAGCCATTAGTTTGACAATGGACCGCTTTCTGGTAATGCTACCGAGGTATAGAGCTCCTCGGGAAGTTCAACTCTTTTCTCGGGCCCAGTCGCGCTTTAAGAAAATATTCTTCCACGCGGCGAGATTGTCTTATTACTCGATCGTTATTAAAATATCTCGACTGCTAACGAGGAACGAACTTGTGAGAAAGACGAAAGAAGTGGAGAGAGCGAAAATAATGCTTCATTTAAATGCTTATTACGTAAAGTGTATCTGGGAAATTTTTATATCGAAAGATATACAGCAGAACTGTAATTACCGGACTTTTTATGTTGCAATGGCATGTTGTATCTTGTCTCTTTCTCCTCGTCTAGATCTTTCGTATCTCTTTGTTTGTTTCTTCTCTTGAAAAGAAAGAAAAATATATTCTCGCATTTTTAGCTCGAACCAATCAAATTATCTTTCCTTTCCGCTTCTTTCGACTCTCTGAAAGATACTGAACTAGATATACGTTCGGTGGAATTTTCAAAAATTATAATTGACCGTTCGTTCCAAAAAATCTCATATCGACTATCGTTTTTCTACATTTTCCTTCGTCCAAGCATTCTCTATCGGTCGGTCTTTTCTGTCCTTCCGGACACACCCGGTAGCTCGATAAAGCGTTTTGACGTAGACACAATAAAGAAGAAAGGTAAAGCAGCGAGGTTTCATTGCCCTTCTCGGCAGCTGCATCCTCCCCGCCTCACGCGAACACGCTCAATCGAGCGACAAAAGCGATGAATTTTCTTCGCGAATTTCACAAAATAAAGTCTACACGAAACAAGTCTCCTCGGAGATTAAAACGATGTTCCGTATCATCTCTTTTTTTTTTTATTCCAATCAATTTCTAACTATTCTTTCTTTTAGTGGGAAATGAGAAATTTGCCCGAAAACACGAGTATCCGACAACGTGTGAAAGACGCGATGTATTTAAATAATATACGATTGTATTTGAACATGATTTACGTATTTTTTGAATACATATAGAATTAAAAAAAGAAAAGAAAAAAGAAAAAAATTACACGCGTGCGTGTCAATAGAATTGACTTTAAAACGAATTCTCAAGAATAGATTATTAGATATATTTAACGTTAACAAATATTTTCACGTTTTCAAAATAATACGTATACTTTAATACAATATTTTATTTTATATCGTTCTGCGCATAATCAGAATTTACTAACTTCAAACAAAATTATTTAAGGATCTTTCGGCTGTACAGCGAAGAAACTAGCAGAATTTAAAAAAAGTATATTTTTTATATTATTTGAAAAATCAAACAAATAAATTCGGATTATAAAAAAAGAATTATAGTATCACAAAATAAAATGGGCTTTAACGTCTTTATAAAAGAAAATAGTTGTAATCGATATTTTTCCTAATTTATGACAAAAACTTTTGATCGTGAATATCCCTTAAAATCAACTGCAAGAAATAAAATAAAATAAAATAAAATAAAATAAGAAACCCGAGTAATTTGCAAAAAGAGAGAAAGAGAAACTTGATATCGGAATCACAATGATTAACGAGATGAAGTATATTGTAAAATAAATATGGTATAATTTTCTCAATTTCGCATTTACGTAGAAAACAATTTGGAGGATCTTATTTCAATATTTCATAATAAAGTCCATTCTCTTAACTTGTAAATACAATTGCGATAATTACAAACGCAAGTGTTTCAGACATCAAATGGGATCGTGGCAATAATCTGTGCGTTAATGCAATCGCGATAGTAATATTTATCGAAATTGCATCGCATTGCCCAGAATCGCCGCCGTAATCGTAGAACGATTCAGATAATTCGGAAACCGGAAATGGATTCACGGGATCGTAATAACATTCTGAATAGGATATATTAGCGGCAGCAAAAATCTACAATTATTAGATCCGCATCGATATTTCCCATCAATTAACTTTGTATATAATATCATGTTTCATGCGTTCAACAAACTGATAGGTAATAGAATATTAATATTAATTTCAGCTGATATTTGATGACAAAATTTCGATATATATTTAATAATGCGATATTTTTTATGCGCGTTAAATAATTTTTAAACGTGACATTGTATTTGCCGGTTGAAATTTAATTAAATTATCATGACAATAATTAATATAATTTTCTCGTCTATAAATCTATACATATGTCATTTTTGTCAAAATGACGATGATTATCGGGCGTCGATAATCAAAAATGCAATGTTGTATTCATGCGCATCGCGTTTGGTCATCGATGGGCACAATTTATTTCCGCTTATCGCGCTGAGCGAGGCTCGAATTATTTATATACGATCGGCTGTAAATCGGAAATACTAACGAGTTTCTACCGATTCTGCGAGAGAGTCTCGCGCAAACACGTAAATTGTTATTACTCCGTTAGTTCCCACCGTCTCTCCATGAAATATTTACATCCTACGGCACATCTAGAGTGCGCGAACGATAAATTTGGCGAACTTACGGCCGTTTAATTGCCATCGAAATTATACATACGCCAACAAATCCATTATTAATAGTACTGTTTATGCATCCAATGAAAACAAGTTTTTTTAAATATACCTTAATTTTCGATTAACGAATCAGAGGCGCATTATGTGCATCCGGTTAGGCGACACAAACTCAAACATATGGAATGCAATTGACCTAGCGATAAAAATATTTAAAAGCACACGGAACGTAAATATAAAAATAATAACAAGCGTAACGAGATTAATTAATAGTCATAAAGTAATATGATTTAAAGAGAGAGGAAACGATTGTTTACACAGAGAAAAAGTTTTCTTTCAATTTAATAATATCTATTTGTTTCATTACAAAAACATAATTTTATACGAAACATTATTCTGTTGAATAAAAAATTTAATAGTTTCGTTGCATCAAACCATGTTGTTTGACGGAAAAATAATTATTATTTCGAATAGTATAATTCATAATGCGGCTAGTAACATTTAACAACTATTTCTATCAGTTTCATTTCTGATACGATCTCTATAGAAGAGAATTCGGATAATGAAACTGATTTTTGGAGAATCGAAATGACCGATATTTATTTATTCGGATAGAAATTCCGAATAAGTAGAATTAAATTTTTCTATATGCTCTGGTCCTAAGATGCTTCAAAGATTTGATTAGAAAGATGCAGTAACGTGCCATTTAACTTTATCTGACTTGTTTTAAGATTTATTTAAATTGTTAAAAGCGATATAACGAATCTCTTAAATAAAAGAAGAATATTGTTCGAATGAATAATATAATAGTTTGAAGTTGAAGAAAAAATGAAATTCATTCAAAAAATATTTTATTTAAAATAAATAAATATATTATTTGAAAATCAAACAATCATATTTGTTACCTCGAGCATTAGTATGGTTGGACCATTTCAAGCGTTATATTTCTTTGATCGTAACAAAATTTATTAAATCCAAAGAAACTTTTTCTCTCTGTGTACGATATAATACTCTACTTCGACATTCGAAAACTAACGCAGTTACAGGTAGAGGTTTTTTTCCGATAGGAAAAAAACGTGTTTTTTCATTATTTTTTCAAATATAATATTATCTTCTTCATATTTTTTTAACATAATAAAAAAAAATAAAGTTCTTATATCTTTTTTTTTTCTTCTTCTTTTTCGAAAGCAATTTTAATGGATTAATGAGACTTTTGCGGCAAATTACGTTAAACTCGACACGATTCGGATAATTTTCAATTCGAGGCATAATAAAAGTTTTTGTTATGCGTTTAATTGAAAATTATCCGGATTTGATATCATTTTAATCGCAAAAATCTCATTAATCCATTAAAATTGTTTTCGAAAAGAGATAAAATAGTTAAAAATTATAATGATTAACTTAAATCTATCATTTAAAAAGTAAAAAATAATAAAAAATGAATATGCAGTAATCAAAATATAAAGATATTAAATATCTAAAAAAAATCTTATTTCTTTTCTATTTACATTTCTAGTTATAGGTCATCTATATTTACAGCATAATAAAAGCAACTCGTGTTTCAACTATTTCTTATACGAGACTATCACGAATGTTGTTCGATGTAACGGGAGGTCCGTTAACGCCGCGCTTTACAGTTAGCCGGTCGTGCGATTTGTACGTTTATACAGTTCCGGTAAATGCAGGTCTAACCCAGAAAAGGTGACGGTAATGGAGAATAAATAGTATATCGGCGCACTTTGAGTAGCAACGACGAAGCGAGAGAATGCTCATTTTTTTATTAAACCTTTAATCCTGTACGGATAACACTCGCGTCGTTTTCTTCTGCACGCGGGCCATTAAAACGCGATACAAAGTTGATACAATTGCGAAACAATGACAGCGGATGCGATGTGTAAAGAGAGGTCGCGGAACGAGATCGCGTCGTTTAACGAACAAAGGTAAAAATCGAGCGTGAAACTCGCGACGCGAGTTACCCGCGCTCGCTCGCTCGCTCGCGCGGAGAGCAGTGGGAAACGAATGCATTTGCGATAAAGCTTTTATAGACCGGACTGACATTGTTACCGGCGACTAATACGTCGCCGATTTTATTGCCAAGTGGGTAAATGGAACGGTGTTGAAGAATTTAACGAGCGGCTTCGGGCGACTCGCACAGTAACGGCTAATACCTGCTCGTGAATAAGCTACGGAACAGATACTGTAGCGACTATAATCGATCACATAGGTCGAACGAGATTTTCGATTTTTCCATATAACGGGGTGCTTCACCCCCCGTGCCTTCCCTTCCTCGTTCACCTGTGTGAATTTTCCGATCGATTTCTTCCCCGGGGGCCGCGAGTCCGCGCGAGACCGGAAAATCTCTTCCGCTCTTCCTTTTTCTCTTCGTCAAACGAGTATGAGATGCGCGAGAAGATATTAATACGCCTACTCCATTGTTTGTTTCCACTCGATAAAATCACACGTGAGTGATAATTGATTTTTTTTCTCGCTCGCACGCTCATGGATCGATATATTTTTATATATCGAGATTCGAAAAGAGAAGCATTTAAACTGGTTTTCGAAATTTTTAATATAATACGTTAATCTTCTCACAAACTATTTGTGTAAGCAAGTTTTACACTGAGAGACCAATTTCGTTAAATAAAACAAAATTATTTCGTTTAACCATTTTGTCGATCGAACATGTAATTTGGTTTTATTTAATAAAAATTATATTACTGGAAAGAAGTTAAACGTTGCACTAACAAACTATTTTGTTTGCGTGGAGTTGTTTATCTGAATAAAATTTTATTGTTGCGATAACAAACTCATCCATCTCATCGCGTTCTAAATAATCGTATTTGTTACTCGAACTAAATCGTTTAGTTGAATATCGTAAGCTATTTTGCGCATTCGTGTGTCACTACGCGGTCAATAGTTATGCAGTGTGGCGTGATGTGCAGTATGCGGTGCATCTTCAATCATGGCGGATTCATCTGTCCGGTAAATACTGATTAGTCTCTCGTTAACGACGAGAGAATTGAAAGGATGGAGAATATAATCTGTATATCTTTTTCTTATCGTATCACGAGAGACAACTATCGAGTAAATTTCTTATTGAATATGGATAAACTTTGGTTGATGTAACAAAAACAAATGTAACTGCAGTTGGAAAATTTGATAATACTAACACGCAAATGTGATTCGGTGAACAAAATTAAAATAAAAAACAAACCAAAAATTTAATTCTATTCAATTAATAATTTTGTTCCCTGAATCAAATTTGTGTGTTAGTATTAGCAAATTTTTCCAACTAAATTTTGTTCTTGTATTAATTAACGAAATTTCTTGTTTGCCCATATCCAAACAAGAAATTTCGTTGATTCGAACAAATTTTATTTCATTCAACAAAATGGATCTCTCAGTATAATAATAATAATAAAAAAAAAAAAAAAACTGTTTCAACTGCATTTACGCAAAAAATATACGAGAGGATTATGGATTTATGAAGATTATGAAACAGAATACGAAATATAATAGTCCGCTTCCATTTTAATGTTATTTGAAAACTGCCGCATTTATTAATACTTTTTCACCACAGATAAATCATTTTAATTATTAGAGCTATCGTAAAATTCTGCTTCACAGAGATTCACGCTTTAGGAATTTTAGATTAAACTGACATTCATAAATGAATGCATCTACAGAAATTCCGAAAAATATATTGTTAAATTTGAATATCGCTGTGTAATTGAGTTACCCATATTAAGTTAGCCCCTCCACCAACGCCAAATTAAATCAAATACATCAAATAATTTAGTGCTAATTATGTGCTAATTAGTTGCCGTAGTCCGAATTTTGTTGCTCAAACCGTTTAGCAGGAATTTACATTCAAAGTGGGGGGTGCTAGCTTGACATTAACCCAGCCCCCCACCCCATAGTGAAAAAAATATATATAAAGCTCGAATCAAAAAATAAAATACACTAGAATTTGTTGCGTATTCTTAATTTTGTTAATGTACATGTTGGATAATTTTCATTTTTTAAGAATGACGCGTTAAAGATATATGTTAAGATTACAGAGTGATCGGAATTAAATAAAATGTAATCGTATTAATGATCGAGTTCGAATGCTAATAAAATAGTAAAATTAATGCGCTCAACGATTATAATTATGAAATCATCAGTAATCATTAATGACGAATAACAGAAATAATCAAGGCAAAAATAATATGGTCAGTTATAATTCTAAATATTTATACATGAGCTATAAATCATTAATAAAAAAAAAACCCCGACTTTTCAATACTATTGTTTCCATAAACTAAAAATTATATTGACAATTTTAAATGTTTAATAATAAATTCTACTGACCGACCGATGCACCGCCCTTGCATGTCTCACTTCTTTCCGCATCTGGTCATCGCGAGATCCCTTCCGTTTCCGGTTGCTCCCTTCGCTTCAAATTGAGACGAGACAGTCTATCAATTTGTCCACTCGTGCATAATCACTATTCTCATAATCACTATTTCACTCGTAGTCCAAAATCCGCCATATGCAATGACGCGGTAAAATTATTTCCATGCCGATTATAAACACGAAAGAACATATAATCGCGTATTAATAAATGGACGGAGACGATTTTCCGTGATTCTAATCGACATTCCCGATACTCACGACATCCACTTTATACACGGGATAAACTTGTGATGGATAAAAAAAGGCGAGAAATACGGAAAGAATATTTCAATCTCGCACGCTAACGCAATACGACGGTTACTGTAACGGTTACGGAAAATTTAGGCAGGTTGAGTAGTAGAAGATGGGGAGGGGGGGACGCGTCGTCGAATATCCGTTCCAGGAAAAGGAGCGAGCGCGTCTCTTCCAAGAAATAAACCGTACGCGAAGAATCCTGCGCGAGATAAATGAAACTAGCTCGAGCGACGCTCTTTTGCGATCTCGATTTATGAAATTGTGAATATAACTCTGAAAAAAGGATTACATTTGAAAACAATATTAAAGAATATTAAAGCAGAAACGTGTGGAACGCGACGCGCTTATATTTTCAACGCAATATTATTATATACGACAGCGAGTAAATTATTTCAGCGCCTAAAAATATGTTAAATAATGTATTCATCGATCGTTGTATCGTATTATAAAGTCGATATATCAAAACTACAAATTACTCTCGATTCGGATATTTCGAATATTCGTTCGGATGCGAAATTCATTTTCGATAGATAAAAGATGCGTGGGAAAAATCTTGTCGTTTGCGAGTATATATATATCGAAAGATGCCTTAATCACGATTACACGGGTTAATATATTACACTCGGATAATCGCCTGTTATTCGATACAAGACCCCCCCGACACTCGTTCGTACGCGGATCTCACTTTCGACGGATAAAAAGACGCGAGAAACACGGAGCGCGACCGTAATTCGTCTTGAGACTCGCGTTTGTGCGAAGAGACTGACACGATTACGGAAAATTTAGGCTGGACGGATAGGTGAGGAGAGGGGAGGACCGCGTCGCCGAACGTCTCGGTACAGAAGCGTTCAAAAAAGTTGGTCGTAAACATTCAGATATAAACAAAGAAGCGCGGCTCGAGAGAAAGAGAGAGAGAGAGCTTATATTACAAAATCTCGATCAATTTTCACGGCGAAACGATAATACAACGAGAATAATCGTTGAATAGAATGTGTAAGATTGAAGGAGGAATATATCTGAAAAGCAGCTCACACACCACATATGAACATTCCTAATAAAATATTCTTATTTAAGAGAAAAAAAAATGTGTTCGGTTAGTCGACAGTTAGTCGACTAATTTTACACGTCAGGTTTAATAATATTCATGGTTGTAAAATTGACCAATCACGGTCATTCGATTCTTGATTGGTGATTGGTTAGTTTTAAAACTATGGATGTTACTGAAATCCAATTAAGGGTGACGTGTCAACGTTAATCGATGTCTCTGAAATGCCGCGAGAAACCACGAGTACCAACAGCTAAATGAGAAATTTTACAATTGGTGAAACTTCGCGTCGCGTTTTTCACACGTTTCGTATTTCAATATACTTTAATATTCTTTTAAAATATATGATTCTTCTTCGATTATATGTATAATTTCGCCAGAAAATATATAATCGCGAGATTGCAAAAGTATCGCTCGAGCTTCGTTATCTTATCCTTATCCTCGTATCGCGAAGGTTTTTTGGCGCACGATTTTTTTCTCGCAAAAAACTCGCTCGCTCCTGTTCTTGGAAGAGATATTCGACGACATTCCCCTCCCCTCCCCCCACCTATCCGTCCAGCCTAAATTTTCCGTAACGCTGTTAGTCTCTTCACACAAGCGCGATTATCGAGACGTATTATTTGTTGCTATTTTGTTGCTCTAAAATAACATAAAAATATTTTTAAAAAAGTATATTATTTAATTAATACCACTATATACTCAGTCTCGCCGCGCCGTACCATTCACTTGCGCGAAGTAAAAGTAAATAAAAAAATGTATCGCTCGCATGTATTTGGTACTAAAATAATCTGTGGACGATGTACTATCGAAATATATTAGAAACTGAATTTGTCGCTCGTCTTAAAGTATTAAAAATCGATACTTTGTCGCCGCGAACCCTATACGACGCGCTCTTATATTATATAAATTAACTAAAAGAATTTGTTGCTCTCATGTTTTTGGTACTAAAATAATCTGTGGACAATATACTATCGAAATATATAAGAAACTGAATTTGTTGCTCGTCTTAAAGTATTAAAAATCGATACTTTGTCGCCGCGGACCCTATACGACGCGCTCTTATATTATATAAATTAACTAAAAGAATTTGTTGCTCGCATGTTTTGGGTACTAAAATAATCTGTGGACGATGTACTATCGAAATATATAAGAATCTATAAAAAAGAAGGAACGCGAGATAGTCGTGCGCGACGCGGATCCGATGTCAAAACAAAACGTGCCTTTATCTACTTTCAGACGATACAAAGCGCTGCCGAACATTTCGGCACGATGACATGAAAAGGCTTCTCTTTTCAAGAAACATATATACTACATATTGGCGTAAGACACTGCTATGTCTTTTTATATATATACATATATGCAAAACTGTTTGAAATTAACAAAAATGAAATTTCGAGATATAGAACGATAAAAGATAATCATATGTATTCTGTAAAGAGCAACAAATTCAGACTTTTATATATCTCGATAGTATATTGTCCACAGATTATTTTAATACCAAAAACATGCGAGCAACAAATTCTTTTAATTAATTTATATAATATAAGAGCGCGTCGTATAGGGTCCGCGGCGACAAAGTATCGATTTTTAATACTTTAAGACGAGCGACAAATTCAGTTTCTCATATATTTCGACAGTATATTGTCCACAGATTATTTTAGTACCAAATACATGCGAGCGATACATTTTTTTATTTACTTTTACTTCGCGCAAGTGAATGGTACGGCGCGGCGAGACTGAGTATATAGTGGTATTAATTAAATTATATACTTTTTTAAAAATATTTTTATGTTATTTTAGAGCAACAAAATAGCAACAAATTCTAGTGTATTTTATTTTTTGATTCGAGCATTCTATATATTTTTTTCACTATGGGGGGGGGCTGGCTTAATGTCAAGCTAGCACCCCCCACTTTGAATGTAAATTCCTGCTAAACGGTTTGAGCAACAAAATTCGGACTACGGCAACTAATTAGCACATAATTAGCACTAAATTATTTGATGTATTTGATTTAATTTGGCGTTGGTGGGGGGGCTAACTTAATATGGGTAATTGAGTTGGTTAAAGCAAAATATCAAATCAATTTTTAATATGAGAATTCGCGATATGTTGTAATAAAAGCAAACAGCGACAAAGATTTACGAAAAATGTATATTTGAAATGTATATTCTCTTACACGTGCGTGTTTACCATATACATTGTGAAGACGTTTCGAGAATATCTTTGTTTCAATTATAATACAATTATTCATTTTGCCATATAATTAAAAGAGCTTTATATATACAAAAGCTACGAAATATAATTTTATAAAATTAAACCATGTTTTACATCTCATTTTTATGTAAATTAAAAAAATAAAAGAGATGTAGTACTTGTCATTTTGCTAAAATAATTCTCTCTCTCTCTCTCTCTCATTCCGAAATTCTTCATCAAAGAAGGATGATATATAAGAAAAAGATAACTTATAGCAAGTGTAATTTCTCGATGGCACGTCAATTGTACTTTGTACATAAATTATGATGCCATTTGACTGTTACATTTTCTTTGCGCGACAAAACATCTTCGCCAAGAGGCAATGTGCAATTTGTCATCGTTTTGCACTCGCGCGGAATGAGAAGTCACCGTGAATCGATTTCTTTCGTTGGACGTGTCACTCGTCATTTTACGGATGGAATACTTAATGAATAACTCGCCGACTCGAGGAAGCACTCTCGATCGGCATCATCGCGAGGATTGCGTTAATCATCGATTAACAGCGATCCATTCGATCTGACAACAGGTCGACGATGATGACTCAACCGATGATGATTCGATTTTTTTATCGTCGCAAGCGAAAATTCAAAACCTTTTCAGCTCGTTACACGGATGAATTCCTACTCCAAGTGTTATATCCTGGAAGATCGCGGAAAAAATTAAATATAACAGAATTTTAAGAAACAGATAAAATATATAATTTATCTTTTCTGCTAATTCTATTTAATTCATTATTATCATATATATATTTTTTTTTAATTTATATAATGTATATATATATTTTATATATTATATATATTTTATTAAATATTTTTTTTTTTTAAATTTTATCCATATTTTATGAAATGTTATAAATAAAATCTTTATCGAATTATAAACTTCCTGGAATATATTTCGTATTCTCTATCATATGTATCTAAAAAATATATATATATATTTTTCTTTTAGATACATACGATAGAGATATATGAAATTCCCGGAAGTTTATAATTCGATAAAGATTTTATTTATAACGTTTCATAAAATATGGATAAAGTTAAAAAAAAATATGTAGCACATAAATACCGAATGAGTTGAGACTAGAGTAAGAAATCCAATGGCGTAAAAAGTTGGTTAGATAAAATAAAATAAAATAAAATAAAATAAAATACGCAGCTCTCGATACGCCGAAGTATCAAGCGGCAACGTCAGGGTCTTTTTGTCGGCACCTTCACGGCCTGTCAAGCATTCCTAGAAGGACGAGAAAATAATACGCGCTTATACCAGACTTGGTCGCGAGCTCCCAACACCAATGAATACAACATAAATGAAGTGGATGCGCTGTTATAATATTTCACAGCGTATTTTATTAAGACGAGTTTGTGTATGAGCGCCTACATCCTCAAACAGTCCTTTTATATCAGCCGAAAAATAGAATTCGCCTCGTAAAAAAAAAAAAAAATAATAATAATAATAATAAAAAAAAAAATCGTAAACGGCTAAAATTAAATTATATTTATGCGCGCAGCTCTATGAGAATTTGCTGTCAGAAATGATTTGTAACGGAGGGAATATGAAATGGGATTTGGAGGGGAAAACAATGATGTACGACGCCATCGAGAGGCCAGGCTATGTGCACATCTCGTCGACGTATAAAGATTATTATACGTACATCTCTATTCCATCTCCGCCGTAAGTGCGATTAACCACTTTCCCACCACGTTACGTATCACGCGAGCATTCTGACATTACTCATTCGCAGCTGGCGGACTTTTTCACGCAGCCGTGAACGCAACGCGCCCTTGCGCGAATGCTCGGTTGGATTCAACTATCTCAGAGATTTATGCCAATGATATATACATATGTTGATGATACAATATAATTACAACGGATCGTCGTATATTTATCTTCCTATATAGGATGTTCCAGATAAATGGAACTTTAGGGTATTACGTCGTTACCGTTACAGTTACTTTCTTGTCGGTAACGATCGTTACTTTTTTCTGTTTGCAACGGTAACGGTAACGAATTAGCCGTTACTTTTATCGTTATTCTTTGGTTCTTTATTATCTTATATCTATTCAATAGATGTATTTTTTGAAAAATATTTTGTAACTTTCTATCAACAGGCTGCATTCTAATAGTCACTGACAATGTTTGATAAAAAATTTTCGATTTTAAAATTGAAATTTTATTAAATTACAATTTAAATTCCTATAAAGATAAGTGTATTCAAAAGTTAAGATATTAACATACGAAAATTAGAATCATTAAACAAATTTAATATAAAAAAACGCTTACTATATAGAGACTAATTTAGATTATTACATTTAATATGGATTATTAAATAATTTTATAATCTAATAGCTTATTTTAGCATTACAAAAAACAAAAACATAACGAAAAAGTAACGAATCGTTACTTTCTAAGTAACGCTAACGGTAACGCGTTACTTTTATAGAGTAACGTTTCCAATCCTGGATATTATAAGATTGAATTTGGAACAAAAAAAGTTCCCATAAACATAGCTAATAAACTCTCCGTAAGCAATTAGTTATATAATCAAAATTCAATAAAAATATTTTTATCATTGTATCTCTGCAATGTTTGCGCTACGAATGTAGTGTTTACGCAAGGACTATCGAAAGTTTCTGTTTTTTTTTTTTCCCGTTGTTTCGAGCTTATTTTCTTTTGAACGTCTTATCGGAATTAAATGAAATTGATGTAATTTAATTTCTAATTTAATTACCCATGAGATTTATTTCGTTACCTTTTACAAATGAATGAATTCCGGATCTATATTTATAGAAACTTTTTTATTCCAAATTCAATTTTTTATAAGACCTTAAAGTTTCATTAACCTGGCCTGGAACACCCTGTATATTTCTTCTCTTCTTATATATTTTCTTTTCAGTTTAATATCGAATATATCGTATACGTGATATATATGAGAGAAACATTTCTTACTTTTATCTGATATTTTTCGACCGATCGTTTGAAGGATAAAACGAAATATGAAGAGAATTTCACGTTGCGATCGATTCAACGTTAAGGCAGACAGCCTTTAAATCCAAGCATTTTTGGAGGTCTTAACGTACGTGCTCGCCTCACATGATCGGAAAGAATAAATAAATCGTAATGTAAATGCCCATAAATCCTTCGTACGGCCGCCATCGCATTTACATTCAACGTACACTCATAAATTTTTATCGACTCCACTGACGAACTGGCGATTCTCTCCCCCGGGTCCAACAATGGATATAAATTCCACGGCGTCCCCTTTGTCAGGGTACTTTCATCCTCGCTGGGGACCTCCTTTTTATACGCGAGGGCGATTATTTATATCCGAACTGCAGCGGAAACCGATCGCGACGATTCATCGTTTAATATATACTTAAAATCGTTATCGGAAAGGAATAATCTCGGATTAAAATTTAATATAAACGTTAATCGCGAGAGATACGGATGCTCCATCCATTTTCCACAAACGCTTCGCTGTTGAAAATATTAAAAATGATGACATCTTATCGGAATGATCCGCGCTCGATTATCGATCGATAATGAATCTATTCGCGCGCGCAAACGGATAAATTAAAATTTTTTTCTACTTTATCGTGACAGTCCGTACCTCGAGCTGTATGCTAATCATTTGGAGTTGCGCGTTTGAAGAATAAGACGTTTGTCATCTCGTTCACGATGAATAAAGTCACCGGAGGTGCATGCGTGACAATTTACATAAATCGCGCTTACATCTCAGAAAGATCGTCGAAATGCTATTTTACAAGGGATACTAGAATCAAATCATTTTACGGCCCCTTCGAAAGATTCTACCGTTTCCTTTACATGTTCTATTTTCTGTCATCTAACGATGTGAGCGCGTCAACTTTGAAAAAATAGTGTCAAGAATAGCGACCATAGTCTGATAGAAAATGAGAAAATCGTTTAAGAAAAGAGCTCAAATATAATGATGCGAAGCGAATCCAATACAGATTAATACATCTCCGTTGAATTAAATACGTAATCCTTATCGTGGTCGTTTCACATTACACGATTCTCTCCATCAAGTCCCCCCCCCCCCGATAGTTATATTTATTTATCAATTTTCTATATTAAAGATAAAATAGATTCTGCATATGATCCTTTAGAACATTATTGATGTTTTTGCAATTCATATCCATCACAATCATTAATGATGCGATACCAAAAATTATTTTCCATTAGAAGATTCAAATCACATATTATAAATAAAATCAGTATTACAATTCTTATTTTTCTATTTCTCTGTATTAATATAATTAAATATGTTAGGAAATAAATATATAGCGATTTCTTATATTTATCTTGAGATGATTATATGAAGTGTAAAAAAAATTTTAAGTATATATCAAACATTAAAATTAAAATTGTATATATATCGTCTACAGTATAGCGATATAATATAGAATACTTGTAAAAATATAAAAATTTTTAAATAGAATTTAAAATTGCAAAAAATAGTATTCAGCAAATTTTCAATACATAAAGTTTGCATAAAACATATTTGACATATGTGACGCATAAAAGTATTGTACAGGAAACAGTTGATTATTAATTCAAATGCGATTTGCTGAGCTTGACATTTGCTCTTGGAGTAACATCGCGACACGATATTATAACGAACAAAGGAATCTCACCCGTAGTTAGAGAATTCCCTGGAAGAAGCAAACGACGCGGATCATCTCGCCAAAACGATAGGTACACTGAGAAAAAAAAAATTGTTGATTCGACTAAATTCGTCCAACTAATTAATATTTCTTTGTATCTCTTTAATTGAAATATTTAACTATCTAAATAAAATATACCTCATGTTAGATTTAATTATTTAATATGTCGTATTTGACTTAAAATATGAAAATACTTCAATTAAAGAAATAGTAATTAGTTGGACGAATTTAGTCAAGTTAACATTTTTTTTTTTTTTTTTTTTTTTTTTTTTTTCCTCGGCGTACATGTATCGCAAACGAAATCGCATGCAATGACGTCAGTCACGTTCCGTGACCATGAAAGTGCAATGAATGGTTTGTAGTATGAACAAAACATGTCAAACGATTCATCGATCATATGAGAACGTGTCATCGCGCGCGTGAGTCGCGACAATTCCTGTGTCATTGATCGATCACGCAAAAAATTTGTTTCGTAAATTAAAAATAATAAATATATACGATGAATGGATCTTATTAAATTTATAAATGCGCACGCAGTATTGTGCGTGTGTGTGTATTTGGTATTTTCGTAAATCATTTCTTGCTCAGATATAAATATTGATTTCTTAAATATTATTTTAATATTATACCGGAAAAAAAGAAAAATTATTAACTTGACTAAATCCGTTCAACTAATTATCATTTTTTACATTGAAATATTTAAGTATTTAAGTCAAACGTATGTGTCATGTTAAGGCCATCGAACACAAAATTTCGTAAGAACGTAAAACGTAAGCGTAAAAAAATTGACCAATCCCAATCGAATATTGGGCTTTCCGTCAAAGTGGAAGGATAGCCAAATACTCGATTGGGATTGGTCGATTTTCCTACGCCTACGTCCTTACGCAATTTCGTGTGTGATGGCCTTTAGATTTAATATGTCGTATTTGGCTTAAATATATAAATATTTCAAAAAATAGTAATTGATTGAACGGATTTAGTCAAGTCAACAATTTTTTTTTTTTTTTCCAGTGTAAATACGTTGATTTTATTATCTTTTGTTTCTAAATATATATTTAAATATATATTTATATATATTTATATATATTACATATTTGAAATAAAGATATAAACAGAGAAATGTAAAAAATAATTTATAACGAAATGGAGAAAACAATTTCTTATCTGAGCGTACAATTATTATAAAAGGAGATTAAACTTTCACAATCGGCGCAATCAGAAATGTAAACCGCACAGATGAAAGAGAAATCGTAGATTTGAAAGTATTATATATGATTGTGAAATAAAAAAAAAAAAAAAAAAAAAAATCACGTATGGTTGCTACCGTGTGAATTTGGCGCGAATCAACACGGATTTCATATCTTTTCATATTTTCGAAGCAACTATATGTGTGAAATTAACTGATATAAATATAAATTTCATTTCAGAGAAAAAAACATGTACGATAAGCGAGGGAAGCATCAACAAACGTCTTATAAATGAATGTAATGTAGAGGTAAATCGAACCATCTTGAAACATACAAGCGCGCGATTATTTTCACCCTGTAACGTCAACTTCAAATCGCACGATATTCGTTATCGGTATTATTCATACCGATACTATATATATATAAACGATCAAACGACACGTAGATATCGCCGTGAAAAACAAGAAGCTAATGACACTCGCGTGCATTAATATGGACACGCGCGTAGCGTGTTTAATGAGAAATCGACGGCATGACTCACCTTGACTGTCGGCGTATGCGGCAGGAACGACGATCGCCAGCAGCAACACCAAAAAGACCAGCACCAGTTTGCACCTCACTGTCGCACTGCCACCGCTGCCGCTTCCGACGACGGCGACGACGACGACGCGTCGGCAATCGCGCGCCATGTTCCCGAGACTCGGACACGACTGGCTGGTTGCTAAACGCCGTTGACCGCGATTCACGCCAACGACATGACAACACGCTCCCGTCGCACACGCCTTCCTCGCACGTTGGCTGTATCGCGTCTGTCGCTCGCGCGTACGCACACCGCACTCCCGTTACCGACCGACCACCCGACCCGACTGACACCGTTCCGTTCGGTTCGCGCCGATCGTCGCGACAGCTCTGAAGTCGGCCGCGACCCCCACTCACTCCCGCCGTCGACATGGCGGCGAGAGACGAGGCGGCGCGGAAATAGCCGAGCACGCACGACCGCGAGCGCGCTCGAATTTAAATACGCGCGCGATCATTTCATCACTGACAATGTGATTTTTATAATTAAAAAATTGATTTTTCGAATTTGGAAAGAGATTTTCAAGCCTCACACGTTGAAAGAAAAAATGAGATATTGATAAATTCGATTCCTACTACGATTTTCCATTATCTGAAAAAATAATGCATTTTTATTTCCTAAATAAAGCCATATATATATTTCTCATTTAATGTTATATATATATATATATATATACAATATAACATTAAATGAGAAATATAAATACACATATTTTTAAAAATTGAACTTATCGATAAAGTTTGTGCTTCGTATATATGCTCTCTAGACATGCGTGTTGTTATAGCTACATATTTTAATATGTGAAATAAATATATTAATCATAAATCCATGCTGGATAAAGTTTATACATATTTTATAATGCGTGAAATAAGTAAGAAATATATTAATCGATACAAGATTATTCTTTTTTTTTGTGTTGCGTTTATATATTACATATCAAAGTTATTTGCGCAATGAGCAATAATCTCTTCAATTCTACAATAATATTTAAAGAGATTGAAAGGAATCTTCAAATATAGCGACAACAAATGGTTTCGATACAAGTATTGATCAAACTTTATGGACGGATGGTTTTGTTTGAATCCACAACGTACTGTAGCAAGTGAGACTTTCTAAATCAGCTGAAGGAGGAGTGTTATTTGCTTCCTAGGATGGAAAATGTGCGAAAAGAATTGACGAAAAGGATTTTAAACGAATGTAAAGTGAAAGAAACACCAGTGACTAAGGATTTGGCCTCGTTTTTGGTAATTTAATAATCAAAGAAATATTACTGAAATACAGTTTGTCTCAAAGCAACGTGTAACAAGCAACAATTACAATTATTGTTCCTGAAAATAATTCTAGCTTTCCTTATATCAATTAAATCCAATATATCGAATAAAAGAAAACGACGAGGAGAGCAACGCAAAAGTAATCGAAGCGATAGTGGAGAGGCTGCGTGATCAGAGCAAACCCAGTCTGGTAACTTTGAAAAATCAGCTGTACTTTGTCAAGCATTATCATGACAGAGGTAAAAAGATTTTTTCGCTTCGTTATATTTAGATTTTTATTTTTTAAATCATTGTGTCTTGTGCGCGGTTTCCCCAGACGAAACTGTCAAAAAGCATCGGTTACGACTGCATCAAAAGACTGGATCTCTGGTTGGCGAAATTTGCGAGACTACTAAATTGGAAAGTGGCAAGGATACGGAAAGATATTATCAGAAAATATTGACAGTGATAACGTTGCTAAGCGGTCTCGGAAGCCCTACGGTCCCCTCGATTCTAAAGTATTTCATACAATAATAATAAATACACATTACGATTTAATAAAAATTGAAAGTTGAATAAAATCAAATAAAATGATGTATTTAGTTTCCCATCTTCTCGATTATAAAAAAATTTCTTGTGTCAATTGCCACGTTATTATTGCCAATAAATGTAATGATAATTCTCATCTATAGGTTGGAATTTGCATTTATCAAAAATTGTGACAGATATTACATTTAAGAATAATTGATTAAATTATTATTATTATGCTCAAATCCTCATAGAATCTTTAATGAACAAGGATTAGTATTCTAGATATAATATTGCAAGACTATAATATTTCACATTAGAGAAGTTTCGTTGGCGCTGCGGAGCGTCTTGGATACTTCCGAGCTGCCTCATTATGTGACTTTGCCAAAACGGGAGAAAGAGGAACAATTGATGGAATTGATGTGCATAATTGCTGGAATCCGCTTATTTAATAGAGATCGTCAACGCGGCGGCGAAGGGATCGACGATCGTAAGAGCACGGATAACTTTTTAACTTCAACGAAGTTTTGAGCAAAAGAGAAAAAAAATATACGCACGCTTTTACGCTACGAACGATTATAACGATAATTGCTTTCAGTGCCCAGCATCCTACAAGAAGCTTTAACGAAGACCCGTAATTCTGTCCTCGAGCTATTAGAGCCACTAATGGCCAACGTGTACAAATTTACGTCTATTGTGGAAAAGGCGATTATGAAAAGAGCGACGTCTGATCTGGAAGAGCACGTGAAATGGGCTATCGAGATGTTAACGGCTAGTCGTCAGCAAGAGATCTACATTCGGTATCTTCCGAAAGAGGCCACGTAATGTTTAATATGCAATTGACATAATTTTGAATATGACCTCGTTGTAGAAAGCTGTTGAGCGATGTGGAGCGCAGCGAGAACGCAGTGAAGACTCTGATGGATCGTCTTCAGACGCGACTCTTCAAACTGCACGATACTGTTCGATACAAGACAGCTATTCCCACTGCTGTAGTCTACGTAAATATGATTGCTAACGTTACCTAAAAGAATAGATTGTAATCGACGCGCACAGCATAATTACTTTGTTAACGTTCCGATTTTTATTAATATATGCCCAGGAATTGAAATACTTATAGAGTCTCTCCAATTTCGCTTTTAATATTTTCGATAAAATCTGTTTTCGTATAAACATCATAATCGTTGAGATGAAAGAAATCCTTGCGTTCGTAGTTTTTATTTCTATTAGCAGAATTTTTATATGATGAAATATAATGATGTATATCAATCTGCCTATTAGCCACAATTTATTGATCTAGCGGATATATGGATGGGTTTGCAAGATGAGGTGATCATTTTGAGCAGCGTTAACAATTTTCTCTGGGAATTACAGAATTTGAGTAATAAGGTATCAATACATTCATTTATAATATTGATTTAAGCATACAATATTTCTTAAAAATATGTATTCAGTATGATATATATTGTATTTGCGTCATAGACTGTAAATGTCTACGATCAAAAGTTCAATGACATTGCTCAGGAACTGGATATTCTGACTGACGCTGAAAGATTGGAACGTTCTATGGGCAATTTAATAAGTAAAGATTATTCTTATCTATATAGCTGAAATCTATATTTATCAGAAACTGTGGCAGATATATTTAAAAATAATTAATTAAATTATTATATTATCACAGTTATTTAAATTAGGATAAATCTTAGATTAAAACGGATATGTTTATCCTTTGATTTTATTTTGACGGTATAAATATTGACATTTTTACAGCGGAATGCGGAGAATGTTTAATATATTATCCAAATGTCACAAAGGATTTCGAGAAGATTAATTTAGAGGTAAACGCAGTAGAATAATATTTATATATATATATATATATATATATATATATATATATATATATATATTGTATATTTGTATAATTTTATAAGATTAAAGAAATAAAATATCCTTGTACATGTCAAAAGATTTACACGCGGTTTTATTTGAAAAACTGTATCAAATAAATTTTCACGCAATTAAAAAAAAAAAAGATTATATCAGTTTCTAGGATTTTGCGCATGGACGTTCGCCACATCCAAAGGAGCTTTAATACCGGGAAATCCGAACAACGGTGTGGCAAAATGGCGAGGAAAATTTTACGCTTTCAAATCGCCCGAAGCGGCAGCTAAATTCGGAAAAAATCCCGACAGGTACTTTTATTTGTAAATAAAAGTGATTCGTGATTTTTTTAACACCTACTATTAATAGGTACGTTTACGAGGCGCTCAATTTTGTTCGCAATCATCCGGAACATATACATCTGTTTCAATTGCACGAAGAAATTGAAGCTATGCAAAGTCAAGAAGAGTGAGTTGATGATTGTATAACTGCACTTTGTTATGTATTTATCTGACAACGAGATATAAAATATTCATTTTCCACAAGAATTACGGAGAAAGGGTTGCAGTTAAAAGTCCGTCATGATCAAAAGATTCAAACGGACGTTCACATATTACCGCCTTACATCGATAAAGATTATACTTCCAACGTCTGGGAGTTGAGACGAAGAGCTTTACGCTTAGTGAGTCGAATTTTATTAGCTTTACCAGAAAATATTTAATCAGTGAAATATATTTTTCTATGTTTCAAACATACATTTTCCTTCTTTTAACAATAGTAATTTTTTAATAGTACTCTACATTTTAATTAATTCATATATAATTTTTAATATTTTGATAAATTATTTCTTGTAAAATGTCATGATATATCGCAATGTATGTAATATATTTTATGTGTCGTATGTAGTATCTTGCTTTGTATTCTTTCTTAATTCTGTAGATGAAAAATGTTCGATTTCACACATATGATAATTTTTCAGGCAAACATAAGTCGATGCGTTACTCGTAGTACGCAGACATTCAACTCACATGGTGTTTATGTACAAGCGACTCCGCCTCAGGATAAGCAAGTTCAAACCAGAAGAGATAACTATACAAACACAAAGAATCTCCAAACGTTCATATTTGGCTTGCGAGGCAGACGGGATGATAATCAACATATTGTATCGTTTTTGGAAGAGGAGCTTGAACACTTATAAAAAATTTAAGTCTCTCAATTTCTTAAATATTTGTGTGATCTTGTATACATATATAAATGTTTTAATGAATGACCCGCACGTGACGCGCATTAATCACATAACAAGAGATATAAATACTATTAAAAATATATTTTAATAGAATTATATATTTACAGCATCGTAAATAATCAATAATACATGAGATTACATTTATTTAGAACGTTAAAGGATATATATATATATATATATCGGGTAATGTTTAGAGGAATACTAGGAAATAATTGAAATAAATTACACGCAAGATGCAATTTAAAAAAAAATGAAAGCAATACTCTTTTTAATGACATTTCCAAATACATTTCACGGAACATTACAGCTTAAACCATTTTTTTTTCTTTTTAGAAAACACAAATATTAGCATTATAATTCATCATTCCGTGCGCACATATTTTTTTCGCGTATGTATGCTTTCGTTATCGCAAACTGTAGGATTTCATTCGTGTGGCTTTCCTCGTGGTTTAGGCCAGCATTTCTTTAATTTATATTCAAAATACACGAATTTTACACATGTCGAAGCTCGAACAGACATATGCGGTTAAGATTCCGCACCTTGCCCCGTGAGCCTATTTTACTTCCTACACTTCAACATTGCGCCAGTAACCGCTTCGCGCATTGTGACTTTTAAAGTGCTTATATCGTACTTTTCAATGAATATATTGTTTTACCATTAGATCTTAAATGTTAGATTTTCAATTTTTACACCAAGAAATCTATATTACGACAATAATTAGTAATTACACGATAATACAATTAAACTTTGCTTACATTTTCATGTGTATAATGTAGCTATTATACAGAAGAGGTACAGGATGATTTTTCGCATAGCTTTTCTCTTTATTTTTCCGCATTTCTTTTAAACATCCACACTTTTTTTAGGTGAAATCTATCATTCTGTTGCATCCAATATTACCAAGAAGCATTTTCTTTAAAAGGGTAAAACGAAAAGACAAAAGTATCATGTGATTTTTTTAAGATAATTATTGATATAATACAAAGAGAAAAAAATTTTTTCTAGTCCATATCTCAAATATATTGAAAGCAACTGTGCCACACATCAATGTGATAAATGTGTCAGTTAAAATAAAACTTCTCAAAAAAAATTACTTTCAAATTTAAATGTATTCTCTCTCTCTCACTTTTTTCTAGTTAATTTAAATGTCATTATTATAATGGTGCGTCGTGTTACCGCGTTTGGAATAAGATATTATTATTAATCATGATCATACAAATAATATAACATTTATTTTGAATTAAATGACTTAAAACCAGCTTATTGACTATTGGCCACTGTAATGTATTCACATTTCGAAATCATCTGAACGTCCATGGTAATAATTGTCCCAATATTAGATGAAGTTATCGGTAATCACTGGCAATTATACTTGTTGCACATTATCAAAACGTTATTCCTAACATTTGTTGGAAGTCATATCTATGATGCTTACAGGATCAAAGTACGGTATTGTAATAACCAATAGGACAAAATGATTACGATGGGCGGCAGAATACGTCGGAATGGTGTAAACATGGTCTAAAGTCTTAAGTCGCAAGAAATACGTTGTGTTTCATGTGTATATATATATATATGTATATATATGTATCGTGAGAAAGATGGAGAGGTGCACGAGACGCACCTTGGAATATGTTATATATGTATATAACTTGTCAGAGATCGGGGTTGAAATATGATTTAATCTACAAAGTGATTTTTGAGGTATTTCATCATACCAAAAGTTCTGAAGCGCTTTACGCCGATTACCTTCAATAATTCCTCATCACAAATTGCGAATTGTTTATTCTTAGGATCCTGTAAAAACTCCAATCATTTTAGCAACTTTTTGTAAATATTTGACATATAAATATAATAGCTAGTATGCGACTTCTAATGTAAGATCAAATTGGTAAAATAAAAAATGTCTCGTAGTATGAAAAATTTTAGATAAGTGATGCCATCAATAATGATACTTACATAAAGATTCCTTTCTTTAATGATACTCCATACTTTTTTCACGACTTCATGTCGAGCCATTTGTTCTGCACCGACAACCGCGGCGAGTTCTGGAGATAGCGTGATAGCGCGTGTATAGCCACCCCCCTTGCCTTTGCTACCGCCACCTTTCTTTGCTGTACTTCCTGGAGCCTTTTTGTTTTTACCCCAGTCTTCATCACTGTCGCTGTCGCTTCCCTTCTTTTTTCCCTTCTTTCCAGGCTTATCTACCAAAAAGTTGACATTTTTTAATAAAATTTTAATGCTAATAATGACTTAATAATAAAATAATAATATCACTTCGACACTATCGAACAATTAAGTTTCAAGACTCGCTTCGCATTTCCTAACGTTTGATCAGTTTGTGCTACCATTTTGGAGAGTTATTCACAATTCAATACTCAACATGTAGTGCAAGTTTTAAATTATTTGGTCCAATAGTTAATGAAATACAGTCTCGCAAAGTTACAAAATTTTGTTTAAAAATCGATGTAATGGAAGAAACGCTTAACAACCATTGCCAATGAACGGATCAAACATTCGGAAATGCGAAGCATATGTCGAAGCTTAATCGTTCGACAGTGACGAAAATATATTTTACTTTTTTTGGGTGCAACTTTAGGTTTCTTTGGGCTGTACTCTTCATCGCTAGCATCATCATCACTAGCGCTTTCTTCATCATCGGAAGAACCCTTCTTACGTTTGTTGGGAGCCTTTTTAGCAGGATTTCGCTTGGCTGGTTTCTTTTCCTCTTCCTCCTCTTCTTCTTCTGAACCTTCTTCCTCCTCCTCTTCACCGTCTTCAGATTCTTCGCTAGCAGCCTTTTTCTTTTTCTTTCCTCCATCTTGTTTTTCTTGAAGACATTCCATGACTAAATCGTCGACTTCTTTTTTCCTATTAAAAAAAAATAAAAAAAAAAACATAATTTATAAATATATGTAAGATATTAAAAATAGAAATGTGTAAATTAAAATGTGCATGTCAGAGGAGGAACGAGATGGTAACTTATATCTAATTATTATTTCAGTTCCACTCAGAAATCCTCTTTTTTTTTCTTGGACATTGAGAGACTCTCTTCTGCATTATTTTACAATGCACAAGCGCCTATTATGTGTCCGCTTTCAGCTTTGTTCACTTTCAATGATAACAAGTATATTGAAGTGAGTGCTTGCCATATTAAAAGATAAATTATCGTAATATTTCATTCAAATCTATCATGCATACGATAGGTTAAGCTAAATTTGATAAAGAAACTATTCTCTTCTCTACTTAAAAATACATATCTTATTATAAGTATTGTTTCAAAATATGAGAAAAATAAATAAGTATTTTATAATTATTGTTTGCATATTTATGTTAATTTTTATATCTACTATAATACAATATTTTATTAATGTACAACTTCTAAGTTAATGTTGATTTGGCTGCCGATACAAAAAAATATGTGATATAAGAAATGTTTTTTTATATTATATAAATATCTTAACACACAACACAATTACATTAATCTTGCATATATATGAAGATAAAAACAAGGAAGAATACAGTGAGATTTGAGTTGGTGAGAGAAAAATAGTCTTTATATAGTCATTACAAATTTACTATGAATAAATACCTAATAAATATGAATAAATACTTTATATGTGACAGCATTTTGGATCCTATTATATAATATAAATCAATTGAAAATTAAAATTGCTATCATTTCTGCGTGTTATTTTTTATATATGTAAACGCATGTTAATTTTTCGTATCGCGCAACATAAATAGACTTTTAATGACATAAACAAAATTATTTACATTCGTAATCACATTCCCTACTCGTCGCTTACCTTTCTATGAGGTCAATATCAAGTTTCTCTTCAATTTGTTGCCTCACTTTTTTAGCAGACATTGTAGTGAGATCAGCATCCTTGAGGATGGCTAAACAAAATTAATAAACATTTTATCAATACGTGTGTCATGATGTTTTACCAATTTTATTTATTAATTTTATTTAATTATTATTAAGAAAAATTAAAAAAATTTAAGAAATTTTTAATACCAAACATAGTCATATGTTACACAATTTTTATTTGAATTATCAATGTTAATTATAAAATGTGACTCATAGTATTTTCCTACAGAAACATTGTATTCATCAGAATTTCTATTATTATTTGAAAGGAACGACGCCGAAGGAGGAGAAAAAAAAAGAAAAACTCATGGCAAAAGATAAATTAAGAAATATATACGCACATTTATTCCTTCCCGATATCTGCATTCAAAAGAGAGAGAGAGAGAGAGAGAGAGAGAGAGAGAAGAAAAAAAAGCGAGAGTATGTGTGCGTCGCCATTCATTTTTCCGCGTTTACGTACATGGCGCTTCTGGCGTGTGTACGTGATCTGGGGTATAGTACGGTTTCCCGCGCGTCGGGACATCTAGTAAATATCGAGCGCAAATGGCCGCCGTGGCGCGCGCCGGCCGTACCGGTCATCGCCGATCGGAGACACTAACGGAATATCACTGAAAGTACGCGACGAGGCGACGACGCGACGCGGAGGGATTCTTTTCCGCGCGACGCGGTTGATCGGCCGGCGCATTGATTCCGGAAAAGATCAAAAACCGCGAGAAGACGAAAGTAGGGAAGAGAGAGAGAGAGACAGAGAGAGAGAGAGAACGCGAGGGAGAGATAAGGTAGCGTAGCATAGGGAACGCGGATCTCTCTCTCTCTCTCTCTCTCGTGCGCGCGCGCTCTCGGTCGATTCTCGCCGAAAATCTCCAACGAAAAAATACGCGCGCGCGCGCTCGCGCGCTACCTCTCGTTAACCGCTATGTAATTTACAACGGCGGAGTCGCGGTTGTAATGGTGCGAGGCAGCGCTCTTTTACACCGCGGCGGGAAAAGACGAGTAGATCGACAAATATCTCTCGGGGCAGAGGAGCACGGTAACGGCCATGTGTGCGTGTGCGCGCGTATGCACGTATGTGTACGTATGTGCGTGTGCGGTGGCGGTTATAACCAATGACTATCCAATCGGCGATACGCGAGAGGCGCGCGAAGGAGGGAAAAAGGGCAACGCGCGCGCGCTCGCTCGCTTACGATCGACGAAGAGCGTAATCTCCTTTCTCGAAGGAGATTCGCGTAGGAATACGCACTTTTTTTTCTTTTTTCTACCACGACGCAAAAATCCGTCGTGACGCGGTATCGAGAAGTATACGCGAGAATGACGAGTACAGAGAGAGAGAGAGAGAGAGAGAGAGAGAGAGAGAGAGAGAGAGAGAGAGAGAGAGAGATGAGGCAATGAGACACGAATGCGAGAGAGCGAGAGCGATAGGCGCGCGCCACCACACACACACACACTCGAGACGCGTCATATAGACGATCCGCCGCGAGGACGGGGCGAGAAAAGCTATCTTTTTATAGCGAACGAGGAAAAATCCGACTTTTCGCCTGGTGACCGAAGTGGCTGCTCCGAAAATGCAGAGCGAATTGCACGGGCCGTCTATCCGGGCGATCGCGCCGTTAAACCGATACGTAGGTGGCGAAATACGGCGAATCGCGGTTGTAATGGCCGGCGTGGGGCACGCCACTCGGGCCACATACGTGCGCGCTAAGGACGTCACGTCGCAAGAGCAAAGAGCCCGATTTCGCCCGTATTCCCGATGCGGCGCGAACGCGTAACGCGCGCTAACGCCCGAGACGAGTAGGATTACGGGATAATACGGCCCCGGAATCGCCTACATCGCGCGATATCGCCACTTACCGGTGATCTCCTTGCGTAGCTCGTCCTTCGAGATATCGGCCATGGTTGATGCTACTCGCTGTGCGTGCTGCTGCCAACTGAGCCTATGCCGGCTGCGGACTCCCGTAGCGTCCGTCGGGACAGTCCCTGCTGGCAGCGCGCCGATACGCGCGCGCGTAACGCATCTTCGATCGCGAATAACTCGAAAAGCCTCGCGCCAAAACGAATACTATATACACCGAATCGTGTTAGTTTTTTACGGCCGACAAGTTTCTCATGACGCCCCACGCTTAATTCGGCGATCCGAGTGTGCCAATTCGATCATCGCGTACGGCTGACGCCGCGTACTTTTCAGCCTGGCTGTACGTCAAGCGGCCGCTCGTGGCTGCCGGTGGCGTCCACGGTGTACAGTCTGCGCGCGTCGCTCCACGGCGGCGCTTCCGGAAAGATCGCTCTCGCCGTGCGATAACTTCGCATCGCGGGCTCCAATATGGATACTATATACACCGAATCGGGTCAACTTTTTTTTCTCTACAATTTTCTTATCACGCCCCTGGCGCAATATTGCGATTTAACGGCTCGATACGCCACTT
The DNA here is from genome assembly GCF_030449975.1 of Polyergus mexicanus. Taxonomy (NCBI): domain Eukaryota; kingdom Metazoa; phylum Arthropoda; class Insecta; order Hymenoptera; family Formicidae; genus Polyergus; species Polyergus mexicanus. The sequence continues at coordinate 3,159,045 of NW_027223347.1, forward strand.
CCCCATGCGAGCCGCGACAAAGTTTTGCCGCCGACTGTACGAGCGGTAAGCATACTCCGAGTTTCGTTTCGTAGCGCCTAGTCGTCGCGTCATATGACAATCAGTATATCTGTATGTTCCAGGGATATCATTGAAGAAAAAAAAGGAGAAGAAAAAAAAAATGTACACGAAGGTGACGACGATGACGTGAGCGTGAAAACAGAAGCGTTTTCTTACTTCGCTGTTACACGCGTCGTGTTACAATGTTTTGCACGATTTGGTCAATTAATTGTTAATATTTTTATCGGCCTATCGTATCTCTCGTATCAACGTATCGATGTGTACTTTAAAAGAAAAATATATACATACACGTGTGTATGTATATAATACGAGAAGCAACATATTCCTCGATGCACGATTTCGTCGCGCGACATCTATTCGCATCCCACGTATTTCGAACTAGAAGGTAAACGCAAAGTCATTCCTATTCGCAATATCCTAAAGGTCGATGCGCCTAATAATAATCGCGATCGCGCTTTGATAAGTCGGTAAAAACAACTCTGGGTGTATCGATTCTGTAATCCAAGTGATAAATAGCGAAAGTTTAAAGAATCACTGAAGATTCTCTAGTGAATTTGCTCGTTTTCGTAATTTTCACCCTCACTTAAATTACAGAATTGTTATACCCTCTGTTCATCTTGTAGTTTTATTAATCGAGCTATGATATATATTATAAAATAATTTGATGTTACACCACGACGGTATAATTATTACAGTTTTCAAGTCGAAAGCCACAATATTTAATGGCACGAATGATGCGACGAGGAATCATTTAAGATATATATATGTACGTTAATTAATAGAGTCGTTTTTAACTTTGATACATCGGAGAATTTCCGATGAACGGTATGTAAGATTCTTTTGTCTATAGAATTTTCTTCATATGATAAGATTACAAGCTATATATTAGCAAAACTATATTGCTTGCACAACTGGCATTAGTCGTTTTAATTGCAATTGATTAATTAACCAACGAATTAATTATTTATCTCTTTCACACTTATATCAATTTTTTTTATTCCAAAGCAGTTACATATATGTATTTTACTAACCCTCGTCGATATTGTAGAAATTTATAGTCGTCGCATCTTTTCCTTTTTAACGCCAGATGGCGTCGGTGTGCATTTGAAAGACTGATTTCTCGCATCAGTTGCATTTTGCTATTTAGTCGTATACGCACGATATCTTTTCACTAACAACGCTATCTTTCTGATAATATATAAAGGGTATAAAAAAGGAGGGAAGAAGAGAAGAGAGAGAGAGAGAGAGAGAGAGAATCATTGCGCTTTCGCATTGGTATTTATTATTGTTAATTTCTTCTGTCTCCCTTTCTTTCTCTTTCTCCATCTATCTATCTAACCTTTGTTTATATTGACAAAATTGTAATTAAATCAATAAAAACATTTTTCGTGTAAATAGTATTAACCATTTGTAGCTTTGAAAGAAATTAATCAGCAAACATTTATATCAATCCTCGATTATTTTTTTTTCTTTTTCTTCTCTCTCTCTCTTTCTCTTGAACCTACGGTATGTTACCGACACTGTATCTCGGAATTTTATAGCCATTATTCACCGTCAGATGTCGTCAGCGTATACACTTGCTTGCACAAACCGCCCGTTTGGATTTTAAAAGTTTTAAAAGCGTCGGATGTGCTGCGGTGTGTGGTGTGGTGTGGTGTGTGCGTGGGACTTGCAGTTCTTGTATTATTATTGCTATTTGGTTGTACCATGACCTCCTTTTACGCGGCGCATGCAACTGTATACTAACCGGCTGTGAAAACATCGACCCGAAATGCAAGCGTCAACGACTTCTTCGTAAAAGTGACGCGCGTACGAGTTTTAACCTTTCTCGATACGGTTGCGAATCCAGAACCAGGTATACCCGCACAAATGGAACATTCGGTTTGAATTTGACATAAAAAAAAACGCATGTCCCAAACGGTCCACACAAATTTTTGTATTCAAATTTAGCATTATATGAATAATAATATCTTGAATAATGACACTAATAACTATGTTAATATTTCAACGCGAAATGAACGCAAACTTCGTAGCGATTTGAGAGAAATTTTCTGTAAAATCAATATATTTTTTCATCATAAAATTAACTTGAAAAAATATTATTGACAGTCTGTAATAATCACTCTCACTTTTTTTATAGGATAAGTTTTTTTTTTTCCAACTAACAGATAAATTCTGTCACTAGTAATGCGGAATAATATTGTGTAAAATTTAAAATAGGTGTACAGTGTGTTATTTTTATACTTTTTTTCAGTTCTTTTAATAATTTACCGTTTGAATCCAATTAAGACAACAGGATTATGTTAAATTAACACATGTGAATGTGCTAAATATTTAATACAAAGATATTAACAAGAAAACACAAATTTCCCAATTGTGCGGCCATCGAATTATGCTAAAATACTTTCCATACGAAAAGATGACATTGTTCGATTTAAGAAATAACATTGTCTTTAGAGAATATTATGTAACAAGAAAAAGAGACAAATATGCGCACACATACAGAGAAAGAGAGAGAGGGAAGAAATAATTGCGCTTTCGCATTGGTATTTATAGCCATTTATTTAAATATTGACGTTAGACATTATAATGAGAGATATTATATTATCGCACACACTATACGTGTGCATGAAATTAAAAACTCGAGTGAAATTATGATAATATTAATTTGCAAATATCGTGTAATGTCTTCTCGAAATGCGATCTATCTATTTGTCGAGTAAATGGTGCAATAGTTATTATTCCAAAGTTTCTTGATATTGTCTGTAAAGTTTATTGTCTTGTAAATCGCGGGATAAATGTAACGAGACCGAAAATTTGCCCTTTCTCCCGGTATATTATCGTAATGCCGCTTCCTTTTACAGGTGTATGTGTCATATACAGGATTGGGAAATAACGCCTTAATATCGTTATCGTTACAGTTACTTTTTTTTTTCTGTAACGACCGTTACTTTTCTCTGTTTGTAACGGTGACGATAACGTCGTTACAATTTTACAGTTAACGATAACGAATTAGCCGTTACATTTTGGTTCTTCGTCATCTGATATCTATTCAATAGATAGATGTATTTTTTGAAAAATATTTTGTAGTCTTCTATCATAGGCTACATCCTGATAGGCACTGCCAGTACTGAAAATCTATAGTAATGTAAATTATAGATTTTACAATACTGGCAGTGAATATCGGAATACACTCTTAATAATATTATCAATATTTGAAAACAATGTTTGATAAAAATTTTCGACAAAATTGAAATTTCTAAATTACAATTTAAATTCCTCTAAAGATAAGTGTATTAAAAAGTTAAGATATTAACATACAAAAATTAGAATCATTAAATAAATTTAATATAAAAAACGCTTACTATATAGAGACTAATTTAGATTATTACATTTAATATGGATTATTAAATAATTTTATAATCTAATAGCTTATTTTGGCATTACAAAAGACAAAAACATAACGAAAAAGTAACGAATCGTTACTTTCTAAGTAACGGTAACGCGTTACTTTTATAGAGTAACGTTCCCAACTCTGTGTATATATATATATGTGTGTGTGTGTGTGTGTGTGTGTGTGTGTGTGTGTGTGTGTGTGTGAAAGTGGCAGTTCTCCAGAGCTCGCGAGGTGGATCAACGTGCGTAGATGCGTGTATGAGTGGCTAAATTCGACGTGCATTGGTTCTCGAGCTGCCGAATGCGTACGTACACTGTACCATCGGACTCGTCTATGTATAATATATGCACACACATACGTGCACATCAAGTGCGTTACACACATATATATATATATATACGCATTTACAGCGCGCCAGTGTCCGACGCCTTGTCACGTGTACGTGTCAAAATCAATATTTGACGTCACTAGGTTATGATAACGCCGCGGTGTGTCGTGGTCCGTATATGTGTATGTGTGAGTGTGTACATCGAGCGGTGCCGGATTTCGCGGAATTTGCGCGTCGCCGTTGCAACGGACGATGTAAACAATGCGAAACTTTTCCCATTTCGTCTACGGACACCCGTTGCGTGTTACGTCGCATTTATCGGACATTTTTGTACGCTGTCAGAAATATTGTAGACGCGCAACGATATCTCGTCGTAGTCACGGAGCAAGGTGCGATAGCGAAGCCACTTTCGACATTTGTCATCGATGCTTCGAGAACTTTTCGCCGCTTGCCAAATCTGTCGATCGTTTTTATCACAGTTGTTTCGAACGGCAACGCGCACTCTAATCGGCGACCGCTAATTCTAATTTCGATAAATTGATCGGGCGATTAAACGCGCCGTTGCGCGTAGTAGTTGAAGAGCGAGAAATAAAAGTTTTCTTGATTAATTGAAAAAATTCTGGAAGAATTCTCTATGTACGCGAAGACCCTTAAGGATATATGTCATGTCAAAACATTGAGAGAAGCATGAAAATTTCGCAGACTATTCTACTATTTCTTTCGAGTATCTGTGCAAAATCTGAGCAGAATTCTCTTAACGGTTTAGAAATTATTTAAATTTAAAATTAGTATTGATTCTTATATAAAAAATTGCCTATTGACAAATTTGACAAGGGAAAAAAACATTGCCAAAAATTTTCACATATATTAAGAAAATTCTAATAAATATTTGTGTAAAATTTGATTTAGATTCACTTACTCGTTTGAAAGTTATTTATTAAAAATTGTAGAAAAATATTACTCTCTCTCTCTCTCTCTTTCTGCAAATTACTTTTTTTTTTTTTTTTTTTTTTTTACTTCTCGCAGTTGATTTTAGGGGGTATTCACGATCAAAAGTTTGAATTAGAAAAAATATTAATTACAACTATTCTCTTTTACGAAGACATTAAAAATTATATTATTATTTAATTTATAATCCGGATTTATTTTTCAAACAGTATAAACGTAGGAAATATGATTTCGTTTTTCCAATTTTTTCTACAGTCAAAACATCCTTAAAATTCGATAGTATTAAAAACAGCATCACACAGAGACAATAAACTTTTACGAAAAAGACGTCTACATGATACGTTAAAAAAAAAAAAAAAAAAAAAAAAAAAGAATTAATTTCGCAATTTATTTGTTAACATACTATTTCTATATCCTTTCTATAATAATCTTAATAAGAGAACATATTATATTTGTTACAGTTGGATGTACATTAAAATCGCAAATTTTACGTTGAAACACATGTAGCGGATATCTCTTCATTCAAGGGATCCAGGCAAGTTCACGGTCGCTATTTTCGGCAGAGAGGAGAGAGTAGGATCGAAGCGGTGGCGAAAGTAGAGGAGCCAGAGGGTGGAGTCAGCCGCAGCGAAGTAAAGGTAAAATATAGAACTGCCACCTGTTCGACTGTACCGCTAGCGCATTGTGCCGCGGGCTTTTTCTACTATGAAACGAAAGATTATCATTGCGAACCGAGTTTCACGTCTACGTCTCGACTCTTCGCGAAATTTAATTGCTGCATGAAATTGTACGGGAAGGTTTTAACAATATTAATTACACAATTTGATTTCAACTATGTGAACGATACGTTCTGACAGTTGCTAAATTCGATGCAACTAAAAATCTCATTGGCGTGTCTTTTTTCTCCATTATTTATTGACTATTTGAAAATTCAATATATTTTCATACGCTATATCGTTAACTATTTACATTCTCCATTCGTCGAATACGCTGAAACGTTTTTTTCGTTCAAGTGCATCGATGGTACGAAACTTCTTTTTTAAATTAAAAATTGAACTTCTCTCTCTCTCTCTTTCTCTTCGATTTGGAATATTTTAATGCATCTTTTGCAAGATGTGTCGTTACATACAATACATCCAAGGTGGAATATATTGTACTATGTACGCGGATGTAATCAAGAGAACGTCTGTTATCGCCTTTAATTAATCGCGCTCGCTTGTCGATTTGCTTCTTGAGCGAGGACACACGTCTCGTATTATGCATCGTGCTACTTTCGTTTCTCTCGCTTCCTCTGCCCTCTCTCTTTTCCTCTCTACGTTTCCATCATTCCCAGCACTCCGACAATTCTCCACGCATGGCCTGCCACGTTTTTCGTGCCGTTCATGCCTATTTTCTGGCGAGCGATTCGGTCGACGACGCGATTTTCCTGGACGCGGTATATTTCCCTCACCGGTAATAATAAATACAATTGTTATTATTGAATTTGTTGAAATAATTATTCTATTTAACATTTATTTCAAATAATTTCGTTACGCAATCTTTCGTTAACAGGCAATTAATTTCGAAAATATTTATATACAATTAAACGTTATCGTCAATAAAAAAGAAAAGAAAAAAAAAATGATTGCTGCGTCCTACATAAAAGTGCAAGGGGAAATAAATTATTTAATATCGAAGTATTTTCAAAGAAAATTTATTTTTAATTGAAGCATCTTCATCATTCCTTTCATGCGAAATTCGCGCTTGCCCTGTATTTCCACTGTACATATATATGCATCTTCCGGAATGGTACGCGCGTACGATACGCACACTTGCGTATCGTACACGCACGACGATCATACTCTCTACGAATGTATTGTAGAATCGCTCTAGCGGGACGCGCACGTTGATTCTCTCTCTCCTCTCGGATATCTACGTACGCGCGCACGTATGGATGTCCCCGATAGTGTTTGCGTGTGTTGCCGCAACACGCATATATTACGGTAATGGTAGACGCAAGTAGACATGGTATCTATCGAGTCTTCTCTATTGCAACAGACGCCTGTTGCTACGCGGCCCGCTACAGCGTTTTCGGCTCCTCCGCTTCTCGTGCGGAGGACTTCTGCCTCCCTTTGCCTCCGCACGACCCTCCCTCCCGCCGTCCTCTCCCCTTTACCCTTTCCTCAACCCCCTCCCACCCCATCGCCGTTACTCGCGAAGAAACGTTTTTCGCCCTTTTTGCCACGTGATCGGGCATTCACCCTATCCCCGACGTAGCTCGGGGGTGGAAAGCACGAGGCGCAGCAGCAACGACGACGACGGCGACCGCTTCCTTCCCCTCCCATTTTTTTCCTCTCTCTTTCTTTTTTTTCTCTTTCTCTCTCTCTCTCTCTCTCTCTCTCTCTCTCGCTTCCTCTTTTTTTTTTCTCTACGGAAGACAATACTTTCGAACCAACGAAGCGATAACAATCGTGATCTCAAGAATCGGGATAAATCGGTAACTAATCGGTGATTAATTGATTGTGTAGTTTACGCTCGAACGGCCTTTGCTGCTTTATGCGAGCGATTCGAGCGTCGTTAATTATGCAAAGTGGACTTTAGGAATGACGAAGAAGTCGGTGAAAATGTAACCCTTTCTTTTATACATCGAAACAATCAGAAAACGTTTTTGCTCGAATGATCGAGTTTATCGCATCGGGCCGCATATATTATACTGTGTGGTGAGATTTTTTTCTCTAATCGGTAATTATAATTATAACTAAGGAATATAATATGTATCGGTGGAGGGACGGGAGAGGACGAAACGTACACTTTATATCATATAGCCAGTTATGTAATTCAATTTCACTTTAACGCGTCGACATTGTCGTGCGAGTCTTGCAAAATTTTATCCGTCGAAAAAAATTACTTCTTCATAATCTTACGCACCGCGCTAATACAATATATTTAGAATTTCCGGAAGCTGCTATCTCCATCCCTCTGCGGAAATAGATCCGCGTTTGGAAGGGGGAAACAGAATCTACCATTCTCTCAATTGAAAGATATAACACACAACTTTTGCATAATAGTATGTCATATTGTATTATTATAGATTACATATAATAAGTTTAAATTATTTTAAACCGATAATGCAAGATTGAAAATGTGATCGTTATAATGGTCGAATTTTCCTCCGTCAGGCCCAGAATTATACATTATAATAAAAGAACTTCATCGTATCTCTTACACAGAGATATTAATAATATATGCATATAGAATACAATAATCTACTATAATATTTTGGTGTAAATTTTACTTGTGTGCGAAGGGACTGTTACATTGGTTATACCGCTTCGATATACAGGTCTAAAATTATTACAATTTGATGAAAGATATAAATATTTTTTACACAGTCACAAGAAAAATACGAAATGAAAAGGTTCGCCTTTTGTATATTGAACGCATTATTTATTATATAATATTCTTTATAATTATTTACTTTATATATTTTTTATTTGTCACAAATTATTGATAAACATTTTTATACTTTCCACTTTTTTTTTTTTTTTTCGAAAACATTATAATAATTGAAGTTAGTTCTACATTTGAGAATTTCTCCGTATCTGATAATAAATAGTCCAAGCGTAAAAGGATTAATACGCAAGTACACTTGAACATAAGATCGGGGAAAAAGATCGCTTGCATTAGATGAAATCGAACGTGTCGTTCAGCGGCGTCTTGGCGGAATACGGTCTGCGCCGAGGGATCAAGCCGGATCATCCTTAGCCGGGCGATGCAATCTAAGGATCGGGCTCGCGTTTCGAGATCGAGCGCGTCTGTGAAGGAAAGAGACAAAGGGAGAGAAGGAGAGAGAAGTCAGTTGGATTCCGCCGTTGAAGCTGCCGTGCCGCGCCAAGAGAAAGAAAAGAGTGTAGCGTCCCGCGCGCGTAATTAAGGACCAAAGCGATGGGTATGGGGCGGAAAAGCCGGAGGAAGAGAGAAGACGAAGGGGCGGTATTTGAGGAGAGGGTGTAGACGGGGTGTAGACATCGATCGGGCCAGGCATGTGTAAGCGTGCACGTGCACGCGCATCGTACGCGGTACACACAAGCACCGTACGCCGCCACCTGGCCAGTCCCGCGTAGGCAAGATAGCGCGAGTCGCCGGAACAAGGGCGGCGTGAAGGCGTAGCGAGGGGATGGTAGCGGAGGTAGCGTAGCGGCCAGAGCCGCGCGAGGTGGAGAGGGCCGAGGGTGGTTCGGTTGGCCCCGAACCTACCCTAAATCGAAGAAGCATGGGACACACCCTGGAAGAAAATGGGAAGTGGGGTAGTTGGCGTGGGTGGCCGGGCAAGGATGGATACCTGCGTACGCGCTTTCTCTCTCTTTCTTGGGCTCGGTTTCGGTCTCGCTCTCGCTCTCGTTCTCTTTCTCGCCTTCGTCTCATCTCTCTCTCCCCCCCCCCCTTACTCGTACTCGATGCTCTTCCGCTGCCTCATCCTTCCTCTTCCACCTGCCGGCCCTGCTGCTCATCTTCCTCCACCGTTCCCCTCCTTCCACCGATATCTTATTTCGTTCTCTCACCCTTCTCTCACCACGAGCAAGTTGCCTCACCCCACCAAACTGACTGTAGGTGCCCTCGTCCCCTTGTCCTCCGTTCTCAATCCCGCGCCCTCCGCCGTCGACACGCCAATGAGGGCTACCCCGCGACAGGGCAGGTGTGCGAGCCACAATGGAAGACGCTATAGAGATAGCCGCGTAAAGAGAGAGGATCGATGGACCCGCGAGTAACCGCGAGTGAGAGAGCGATTGATGCTTTTCCCGCGCAACGAAGAAAAGGGAAGATCGCGGAGAAGAGTTTGCCAACGGAAGCGAGAGGGCGGAAGAAAGAGCGAGGATGGACAAAAATAGAACGAAACAGAGACGGAAAGGAAGCACGAGGAGGAAGAGCACCGCGAGAGAAAGCGTGGAGCGAGAATGAGAAAGGAAGAAAGATAGATAGAAGAGGAAAGCGAAAGAAAGAAAGAGAGGCAGAGAAGGAAAGAAAAGGAGGGAGGAGAGGAGAGAACGGAGGAAAGGAGCAAGACGGAAGAAACGAGATGATGTGCACGAGAGCGCCAGAGAAAGAGGCAGAACAGGACAATGAGCGGCGGCAACGCCCATTTTTTGATAAGCTAGTTACCCGCCGCCACCTTGCCGCGAAAGGGGCAGAGGGTAGCTCTCTCCGGCACAAGGCGGCAAGAGGCGCGGTGGCAGGAGGTCGAGTTGGCCGAAGGGTGCCGGAGGGAGAGGAGGGGGCGGGGGTGGACGGGGGAGAGCAAGTAGGAGCGAAGAGGGGTGGCGCGGGGTGAGGAAGGTTGGGTACGCGGCGGGTGTCGGGTTCTACGGAGATCAATAACTGCATAAAAATAAAGTGAGGCTCTGGCCCGCTACCTTTAACCCACCGCCCCCTCCCCCCTCCCCCTTCCCCCTTCCCCCAACCGAGTTCTCCACCTTCACCTTTTCCTCCACCTCCGCGACGGCGACGGCAACGGCGGCTGCCTCGTTCTCCTTCGTTCGATGCCCCCTCCGCGGCCCCCGTTGCCTCTCGCTACGCAGCAACGTCTTTCCAACACTACGCTATCCCTCCGTCGTCGCGCTCACCCTTCCCTCCCCCCACCCCCCATACCATCACAGCCACCCGGCCTCCTGCCTCCGACGAAGATCTGGAGGTTATCGCCTGTATTTTCTTAAGGGATGAATCTCCTCCGCAAGAACCGGTATCGCCACCTTCGCCAATTTCCTCGTCGCGAGATGGGCAAGATTGGTGGCTGAAAGTTGGGGATGGCGCTCGCGAGAGATTGGGTAAGAAGGTGTTAGCGGTTGATGTAGTCGGTCAGCTTCCGGCGTACATAGCTCGTTAAGGATCCGGGAGAGACACGACGGAAGGGATTGATCAATTTTCTGATGGACATGTGATGCCGGACGAATCGCATTGTCCGCGGACGTGACGTTTCAAGCGCATGGCGATGGTGAGCAAGGATGGGGGGGGGGAAGGGGGGAGGTTTGAGGATCGGCACGCGGGATGGAAAAATAGGGAAAATTTGTATTCAAATATTTATCGAAGGAAATACGCCGCCGCGTTTCATAGGGATTGATTAAACATACGCGGGTAGCGCGTGTAAGACGCGCGAACTAGCGACAATTGAGCGGGAATCGAAATGTTTGCGAAATTTCTGATCGGGCGATATGCGAATCCACGATGCCTCCAAGCATGATAGCGATATTTTTTTAACGTCCGTACGTGTACCGGCATACAGCATATACAATTCCGTACACATATAGAGTGTCCGTAGACACTCTCTCTCTATGGAAAGCATAGCCTTGTTGGGTATGTCAACTCTACGCATTATTTGAATTATACGCGAGATGGTTAAAGATAAATTTTCGGATGTTTTAGAAAAGAGAGATGGGTAGAATTCCTAAATAAATTTTGAAAATTAAATTTCTTTTCTTGGCTATCGTTTAAAAAAAAAAATTTATCGATACATCGCTACGTATTTTTCTATTCTCATAATGAACTACCTTTTTTTTTCTTCTTTTTTTCATTTATCCGTCATACATCTATGTAGCGGGCAAACCGCGTATACAACCGGGAGAGAATCACGATTCTGTACGCTTTGAAAGCAACAAGTACTTAGGTACGATCCCTCCGTAGGAAACCTAAAGAGCTCCCCGCAAGGGGAGTTAAGAACAAAGTTGCGACGATTCTCTAACACTGCGATTACACGCTCAATAATAAATTACTGTTGTCAAAGAGTTCGGCTCCGACAGGCCTAATCATTTCTTGCGTGTGTTACAAATAAATACGTTGAACGTTGCAATGCGAGGTCCGATTCGCGCATAATCTTCTTCACGATTGTAATTTAATTAAAAAATGAGAGAATTTTTCTTTTAAATAAATTTGACATATAGTATGGTATTATTTCGTTAAAAATTAAAATAGAAATATTTCTTTCATAAATATGTCGAAACATATTATAAACAATTTTCAAACAAAATAGCTTTCGTGAATTAAATTTTTTAAATTAGATAACGATATCTTATTCTTCAGTTAACTTTAGGTGGATTCTACTTTTGCAAATTTTTATAATTTTATTACCGGAATGTTTAATGTGTGTTAAAATTTTGAAATTTTTAGAAAATACGACATTAAATCACACACATACACACACACACACATATTTTGGTACACTAAAAGCTACTTTAATGTTTAAATAAAAATATGTAGTGTTTATTACAAATAAAAAAAGCTTTTTTATATGCATATCGACGGTTCTATATACATACACACGACGTATTCTATTATAATAACACGATTCTAGGTTTGCATATAATATAATACATAGTGCTGTGATGAATTAAAAATTAAAAAAAAATATAGCATATATTTTTTGTTTTCTTTTCTCTTCTCTTTTCGCGGACTGTTATCGTTTACAGGGTCGATTCCCTGCACGCACATACTGACACATGCACACATCTCTTATACAACACCCTTTCGCGAGTCGTATCGACCGCGAGGAGCGGCGAGCAACGGTCTTTTTTTTTTTTTTTTTTTTTTACGAAAAGCAATTTTGCAGGCCGCTCGTAATTCAGTAGCGCGAATAAAAGTGCGCGAGGGGTTGATCGGCGAAGGGAACGGGGGATAGATGGGAAGTGTCGGTTGCGCGTCGCGATATAAACATAGGTATTCTGGAATTAAGGATATGCGTATATATTGAATCATTTTAGTATCGTATTAAGGCAAAGATCCGTACCAGGTACGTGCCTTTGCGAATGCCGATTGCAGCACAAAGTGGTCATTACTGAGATGAAAAACAATATGGTGCACCGCCAAAAGAGAGAGAGAGAGAGAGAGACTGCGGCGTATTCGCGAATTTCGATTCAAGCTTTGTCGTAGGCTATACGATTAACTCATTTGTGGCTGAATTAATTAGGGAACATCCCTGAGTTTCCCATCTTGGTTTCGAATAAAATTTTACAAGTAGAAGCAGTTAAAATATAGGATATATTTTTAATTCTTTCTTTCTCTCTCCCTTTTTCAATAATTTTTCAATGTTTTTTCATTGCCGCACAGAAAATATTATAGTTAATATTTATAAATAATTTAAGTAATAATTAAAATAAATTAATTATTTCTATGTGTTTATAAGAAGATTTTTGCGTATCATTGATAAGAAATGGAATATAATACACTAATCAAGAAATTAATTTCTCATCTTATTGCATTTCTCTTTTAAATAAAAAGCATGTTTTGTCGTTAAAATAGAAAGGCACGATCGCGGGAGAAATTTTTTAGCCCTTCCTTCGAGACGAGCACTCGTACGCTCGGTGTGTCTCGGAAGGGCTAAGAAGGAAAGAGGGGTCCCGTCGCCCTTGAGTCTACGCACGATGCTCGTACATAAATCACGTAGTAGGGGTAGGTCAGTACGGGCTATTCTCTCGGAGGGTTGAAACTTTTAGGAAGGGAGCAGTCTGCGAACCGCTCGAACACGCAAATTTAGGGTGGGTCGTCTCCCTTCGCGAGACACGTAAGTTTCGCCCCCGCCGTGCACTTGAAAACCAGCGGGAATGAAAAAAGAAGATTTCGTCTGAGAAACATATGTGAAATTTCTGTTATCGCATCGTATCTATATTTATATTTATACATATCTATCTATTATTATGTATGCTCTGTTATTAATAGAGATTAACTTACAAAAGCCAAAGCGGAATTGTATATATATATATTGATATCCTTTATTTATATAGAATATATTTTTATTACCGAATCGAAGATTATATTTGTAGATACGATTAGCGTGTGTGATTGAAGAATCAATTTATTTTTGAAAATCAATAATTTACAGAGATAATTTTCTTCTCATTAGATTTTGAATTTCTGCAATAGAGTGTACGTTTAATTGCTTTAACATAAAAAAAGTACAAAAAAGAGGAATAATACAGAAGAGTTAATATTTTTATAAATTAAATCATATTTATAAATGCATAGTTCCAGAAAGAAGAAGCTGTTATCTTTTTAAAAACAGCGTTCACATCATTTGATTTAAATTTAAATAAAATTATATGTGCCTTTATATGTAAAGTTATATCTTTCACTTAAAAAAACGTATAAAAACTGTCTAGTTTATACAATAGAAAATATCAAACAGAAGTTAGTGACAAAGGCAAAGTGATAATTTTCAATTTTACACCGTGAAACTATTCCTTTTTAATCAATCTTGTACGTATCTTTTTTTTTTTTTTTTTTTTTGTCGTGCGTTGCACTTTTACGAGAAATAACATCATTCGACAAATAAAAATATATTGTGCACCCGCGTCGCGGATTTAATAAAACATTTATTTACAGTTTATCACGAGTAAAAAAATTGCCGCGCTGGTATTCGAGAGATGGAGAGAGATTTTAGCAGCCCGGCATATTCGCCCGAAAATAATGTAACTCTTTCATATCTGTTCTGGATTACACTGTCGAGGCTCGTCCGAAAAAAGGCACGCACTCGTGACAGGACCGTGTTATGATGTGCGGGAAAAAAAAATAAACAATACCACAGTGTTTTTATGATTCATTCAACGATTCTTTTTCTCTCTTTGTTTCGTAGATTAAAAATGACATTTTATCGTTTCGCAATTTATGCGATGAAATTCGCAACACTAAATTTTTCAAAATAAGCTTGATAAAATGTCATTGTGCGTGCGTTTAAGGATAAATGACATGATGCGTTACAAAGTTGACACATAAAAAAAAAAAAAAAAAAAAACCATTATCGTAATACAAAAATATATCGTTAAAACAAGTTTTTAATGTGAATAAAATTTAAATCGCCGACTGAAATTATTTTTATTTTATAAAAAAATCCACACCACGTAAAACGAAGTCTTGAAACAGATGGCACAAATTTGGGGACTGTTTGGTCTTTGAACGAAATTATGAAAAGAACACATATTTAATATCTATTATTGCGTTGAATATACCATAATTGCGAGGGGTGTCGCTATTCGGCGTTATACACATGAAGCGACACTACCACAATGATCGCTCTTAACGAATCATTACTGGAAAAGTGCTCTCCCCGTTTACAGTTGCTTTGTGCGACATCATACCGACGCGTTATCGTAAAACAAACTATGCTTTGGCCACATTTACATTGCGCGATGGCAAAATAACAATTACGCTCCCGTTGGTCGGTGAGGCGATCCCCGAAACTACAGCGAAATGTGATTAGTGTACGTAGATGGGTCGCGCGTTGTAAACCTACCGCGTGTTATTTCAACGAATTTGCGCGGAAGTTGTTGAAATTTCGAACAACTAATGGCTACCGTTATGTGCTGGATTATTGACGAAATCGTAAATTAGTAAAGTTTATTACACTTTCTACACGATGTTACCTGTCACGACGGTACTTCCGGTAGAATAATTGATTAATTATTCCAACGTAACGACGTGAACTTTTTCTAATACGTGAAAAACGTATGAAAAAAAAAAAAAAAAAAAAAAATACACCGTCTTTTTAATAGCCTGCCATGAGAGACTCTGTGATTATTTCATTAGACATCTAGAAATATTAAATGTTATTAGATTTATATATCACGTTATAAAATCAAATAAAGACAAGTAGAGTTGTGCAAATTAGAAACTTGCGCATTGCTGTCTCATCATTTTATTTTACAAAGCTTAAGCTGCTTTAAGAATGCGGTTATTTTTCAATTTTTGCTTCCTCATAGAGGAAGCTTTATGAACGAAATGAAGAGATAAAGAAGCAATATGCTATTTTCTAATTTACACACTCTTTTTTAATTTTTATATAATCGTTATAGATTATACATGTAAAAAGATTTTATCCGATATCTCAAATTTTCGGAAATTTACAGCGTGTACAGACATTTGTGAAGAAATTCAAAATTTTATAAAAAATAAACCCTTTCACACCGATACTCACCAAATTCAGTACTAATCATCCTTTAATAATACTCTATTCATGTAAAAAAATTTAATCCGATATCTCAAATTTTCCGAAAGTTACAGCGTGTACAGACATTTGTCAAGAAATTCAAAATTTTATAAAAAATAAACCCTTTCACACCGATACTCACCAAATTCAGTACCAACCATCCTTTAATAATACTTTATCAATCTAAAAAAAAATTTAACCCGATATCTCAAAAATTGTGAAAGTTAGAGGTTGTACAATGTATCGCGTACATACACACATACACACATACGTACATGCATACATATATGCAGACATTTTTTAGGAATATAATTTTTCGACGCTTTGGA
This sequence comes from Polyergus mexicanus, assembly GCF_030449975.1. NCBI lineage: Eukaryota > Metazoa > Arthropoda > Insecta > Hymenoptera > Formicidae > Polyergus > Polyergus mexicanus. Next base: position 3,175,052 of record NW_027223347.1, read on the forward strand.
ACATTCTAAACACATTGGTACGGAAAAATTCGAAAAAAAAAAAAAAAAAATTTTGTCACGAAAATAAAGCTTCCTCCATGAGCAAGCGAAACATAAGAAAATTAAGGATATTTTATGAAAATTGTATTTTAAAGGGAGTTTAGCTCAACTTATTCTTTCATTCGCAGTTAATTATAATTTATTAGAAAAAAAAAATATATATATATATTTTTTTTTATTCAGCGAATAACATACGCATAACGGGGCGAGATCCCCCGCTTGCGGATAGGTTCTTGATTGTCGACGAAGAAAAAGAACGTCTCTCGTTGGCGCTCGATGCCGACGAGAAAAAAAGGTGTGCCGATACAGGTCGTTGAGCAGCATCCTATAGGACCCTAACCCGGAAGTAAAGGCATGCATACGCATCCGCGCGGCTGGATAACAAATCGGCCATGGCGCTAAGTGAGAGACGGTAAAACTTTTCCTCAGAATTTTCCCGACGCATTATCGCCGATCGGTTTTGTATGATTTTTCGCAAAGATGAGCGGCTTAATGCGTGTGAAATCTGTACTACGCGATACTCTGAACCTCTTGCATTTTTCGCAGCGGAAAGTATATAGCGTAACAGCTTTTACGATACGATAGTTTTGAATACGGTAAACGAGATAAAGTCCCGCGTTATCTTAGATCGATATCTCTATATACGTCGCTACAGCATAATATTAACGTCTACCATAAACTCGACACGTGCATATGTCACGTAACATGACATCTATAATAAAGTAGAATAATTATAAAAATTAATTATTGAAGTAACCAATTATTTAATATTTTCTGTATCTTATAATATGCCTTTCTTTTTTATTTCTATCTCCATCTGACGGTAAGCTTTTTGTGCTCTTGACCACGTGTGTACACAAATTGTCAGAACATGACGGACTCATAAATGGGGTATCGCGGGATCCCAGAACGCGCATGAGAGAAGGAAAATGGGAAGGAGCGTGGGGAAGGATGGAGAGCGCGTATTGAAAAGGGTTGCAACGAGTGTACAATACTTTTACGTGACGTCAATCTTTGTCTATTCGCCCGCGCATTACGCAGATCCGTGCGTCGAGATGAAAAAAAAAGGTACGAAAATTACTCGCGAACAAATAAATCGTCGCTTTCAATCGCTGGCAGAACGAGACGCTTCCGATATATCGAATGTCAATCGATAATTTATTTCTCCTTTTATCGCAAACGCAAACATATATATTATCGTTAAGCGGAAATGTCGGTCTTTGGAAATGTCGAGACAATCGATTATATATTACTTGGCATATTTTGTTTAAATAAATTACGTAGGGAAGGGCGTGCGTTATACGTTACGCAATTAGTACTTGGATCTATATTTAGATTTTAGATAGATGGATAGACTTTATGTGTTTAATACGCTCTTCTTGATACTTTCGTCACTTTTTTTAATCGACAATGACCAGTCGCGAATTCCTCAAGACGGAAATCGCCGATCAATTACACTTGCGCAAGAATGCTCGTTTCCCCTAACCGACAGCTTCCGAGAAATATTGCGAACAACTCGACAAATCGCTCGCGGCAATAAAGGGCGAGTAACAAAATGAACTCCGCTCGGCGACATCTCAAATTTTTTTCCCCGCTTAGTCGTTACCGCGGAATACCTCGAAGGCCCGGGGTGTCCCGGTGGAAAGACGAACGGGGAGAAAGAGAGAGAGAGGGAGAGAGAAGGAATGAGGGAGGAAAGCGGGGGCGGACGAGCGATAGGGAGGATATAAGCGCGGAAAAGGGACGAGGGGAGCGAAAGGTTTCGATGGCGAGAAAGGGATAGAAGAAGAGAGAGGGAAGTTCTGAAAGGGGGTTGCGCGATGCGAGTGCAATACTTTTCCGTGAGACGGCACCAGTGTCGTCAGAGCCCCGAGGGGTGGGTTCGGGCCGGACTGGGAGTGTGCGTGGGGTCAACGACCGCAGTTGGGGTGGCTTCTCCCTACCTGATGCCCTCTCTCTCTCTCTCTCTCTCTCTCTCCCCGCGCGTGCCCATCCCCGCATCCTGCACCCTTCCGCCTGTCCCCCTTGCCCTTCTCTTTCTGCTCTCCCCTTTGCTCTACACCAGGGCACGTTGCGGTAGGCGGAGGTTGAGGCAGGTTAGGCTTAGCTTAAGGTTCAATATCGGGGAAAACACAGGCTTTTATTTGATCGCTCGCTACCCCGTTGTAAGGAGAGAGGAGGTTCGGGGATGTTTAAAAGTACGAGAAAAACAGGGGAGAAAGAGGGAACTTGGATATGCGTACCCTCGGGTGCGTACACACATTGGTTTCCGTATTTCTATGATCCTCTGAATACGAAAGAACGAATAGGGATGTTCATTGATACTGATTGTGGGCGAAAAGGGAAAGCTCGACATATAATTCGTCGGCAGATCTTGAATCTGTTTCCGTTTCCCCTATCGACGTATCGAGTTTGTTCGGAAGATAAGAGAAGTTGTATTCGAAAGAATTGCTGATCTTAGTAGATGTTAAGATCTTTCCTCGTTGATTTTTTAAAAGAAAGAAGATAATGATATTATCTATGGCTGAAAATATAATTTCTAACATCAAATGTGTACTTTTTTAAACAGACAATTGTTCATGTTTCTTCTTATTAAAATTATTCTTATTATATTATCTTATTTGTAATTGATATATTTGATATTTGATATTTTAACAAGAATTAGTACTACTATTTTTTTTATTTATTTATTTATTTATTTATTTTTTTTATCGTCTTGACACAATAAGCCCTGGCTTGTTATATGATCGTTAATTTTATACGATAAAAAGTCATATGATTTTTATCTAAATTAGATGAATGTAATTGGATACTGCGACATCACTTGTCACGACTAATTTCGCTGCAGGTTACCGTTAGTGGTGATCGATCGATCGGTGTCAATCAAGACAAGCATTATTAAGTGATGAACATTGAAATTGTGAAACATGACGATATCCATCGCGTATCCTCTCTTTTTCTCTTTCTCTATCCATTTTTCTCTCGCGTCGCCTACCACGGAAACACACGTGTTGCGCAAACTTTAAATCTGGTTACACCGGTGCGATAAATAATTTCTCGCGCACGATATTTTTTACCACAGTCGGAATGCAACGCGCGTTATCGATCTGTGTATTAGACGTCTTCGTTTATAGATATTTCTTTCTTTATTCTTCTGCAAAATTCGATAGAGTACCCAATTTTTTTTATTCCCTATTTATGTTGAAGATCGAACATTTCTCATATCTGAAAAACTTGCGAATATTCTTTTATTTTGCATTGAAACGCGCTCTTCTCAACACGATCCTGTTTTGCAGATACGGGACTGCTTCCAACGCACGATGCAAAAGATCAGAGTGACAACTCTCTATCTATAAAAACTAAACCAGTTTTTCTTCTTAAAAAACGTATAATGCTTATAGATTGACGTAATACGTCTGCAAAAAGCGACATGTAGTGCAATAAATTTGCTTATCGACAACATCTCATGATCGATTCGACTTATATATATATATATATATATATATATCTAGAATTATTTGCGGTATAGTAATCATTTTGTAGAATGACAAACTGTCGATCAAACTTAAATCGCAATCCGCGATGCAAGGAGGTGATAATTTTCCTGTAAATATATTAAAATCCCGATGTGTAATAAATGACAAATTTGACGGAATATTTTTATCATTGTCAGATCATGTAAATGAGAAGGGATGTGTAACTTACAAAAAAAATATCGCGATATTATTTCAACACGAGCTTTTATAACGTACAATGAATGATTAAATTTATTAAGAATCAATTCACCAGAATTTTCGCTAAAGTGAAATGAGATAAGAATTCATTTCAATGACAAACGTTGAATATTCTATACTTAAAATATGATAAATTCTTCAACAGTTTTCATCAGCTTTCTTATTTATTCGTCGCTTAATGATTTTTGAACGGCAAATACTTTTAGTATATCAAGAATTAATTGATGTTCCAAGCCATTTGAATGCACGTCGAGGAGACGAAACGAGTATAGGAAAATTGGAAAAGCAATGTAAAAATAAAGGACTTCCGCTAATCAATCGTTAGTTAGAAATTAAAGAAAAAAGTATATATGTTTCTCTTTTCGATTTTGCGTGTAGTCTGACATTTTTTTTTTTTTTTTTGTATAAAATTGATATATAATAGACTGGTTTTGTGGGATTTTAATAATGATCAGATACCGAAAAGTCGTTTTAATTGTTAATGAAAAAGAATATGTTGACATTAATAATGCCGCGTTGCTTAGCCGATCGTTACTTATTCAGCATTTCATTTCTCAGTTAACGGCCTTTCTGATGAGTTTCTTTCAGCACGTTGCATAATTTATATCGTGCTTCGTAATTTATGTATAACGTAGACTGGCTGCTGCAAATTCGTAAAATCGAAAGAGAGATGGTTTGTTGAAACGAATAAATAAATGTGTAGATTAATTATCGTTTTTCGGATTCCTTTTAGATCATTTATTTCATGTAAAAACATGTAATCTCTATTTCTTTCGAAGAGAGTTTCATTCCATGTATAACATATAGTCGCTTATTTTAATTTTTTTACGAAACTTATATCATCTTTCGTTTTTGATATTTTTTTCCTATCATAATTGAATATTGATTGAAAGAAAGAGAGGAATGGCGATATGATGAGTAAATTGAATACCACACTGCTGAATGTAGCAAGTAGTTTTATTTCTCTTTCCCCTCTTCCTTTCTCTCTCTTTCTATCTATCTTTCTATCTCCCTCACATTTTCTATTCGCGCGACTATCGAGAGCTTCGAGATCAGCTCAGAAACAGGGTTTAATCTGCATTCGCGGGTTGATCGACGTGACCATTGTCGTATCGCGTCTCTTCTCCTCAGTGTCTTCCACTGGATATAAGCGAAACGCGTTTGCTTTCATAACATTTTGCGTGCGCGCGAGCTGAACCATGCTTTGCGGGAAAACTCAGCGCCGATGATAGTGGTAGTGGGAGGACAGTTATAAGCCGCTTCCATTTCCGTAATTAAATTCTGACGCCTCAGACGTCCGCTTTTCGTGGCTGCAGCAGCCAACGTATCCGCAATTTTCGTCACCGCCTAGGAACTATCGATTTAACGTAAACGCGTAACGACGTCAAAATGACGTTCCCCGTCGAATAATAATAATAATAAAAAAAAAAAAAGAAGAAGAAGAAGAAGAAGAAGAAAAGAAGCTATCGTATATAGTATCGATGTGTGTGGGTGTGTGTTAGTTTCCGAGCCTCGAAAGTCGCTGTAATGAAATATTTATTTTGTTACGTCGCAGGGCCTATAACTGCTGTGTAATTATTGCCAAGTACGATTGAGGAAAGACGATCTACGACGTTTTTCTCTTCGGGGAAAAATTTATCGCGCATTTAGAAGTCGCGTTTCGACAAATTCTCACGATCCGATAACCTGCGAAATTATCCTAACGATAAAAGGAAGAAATGAAGGAACGATAATTGACTGATTATTTTAATAGACTTGCTTATTTTCATGTTTTCTTCGATATCATGTGGTGAGGTTTCTCGCTGCTAATTATTTTATGTTAATTATTTTATGAAGCGCGTCTCTCTTTCGGTGTATGTTAGATGATACAGGAAGGTGAAGAATTCTTCAATAATGTCTTTCTCTTGCGATTACGTTAGGTAGAAGAAAATTATCTTATGCGTGTCGTTCTTTCAATATGGCACGAAACGAAGAATTATTAATGATTACACGTATGATGCATTAGAATTAAAAAAAAAAAAAAAAATTATATTTATAACAATTATATACAAGTACACGAAAATTATACGACAAGATGTGATAATGTAATTCGCGTTAATCGAATGAATTTGAAGAGAAAAAGAAAAATTAAATTTATATAGATATAGTAATATCATGATAATGAGAAATGCAGAAATGTAGATAACGAAAGCTCGTACAAGGTTGACTTTTTCCCGTAGATATAACTCTCTTTTAAGATGATTGTTATCCGATTGCGCGATCTTTTAATTATAATCACAATTTTACTCTCCAAATGCTGGTTCTATAATTATCGAAATGTATCATCGAAAGTTGGAAAGTGTTTCTCGATACTTTCTTTACAATTGAGAGAAAATTGATAATGTTGATTGATATCCAATTGCCTGCGATGAAGCCGTTTAAAGATTTAGATTTCCCGGAATAGCTGTAGCAATTAATGTTATTGGCATCGAGAGAGGGAGAGAGAACTGGAAAAGAAACACGCTGTACATAATTCGCAGAGAACGTTGTAAGTATTTTATTTCAAAACCAATACGTGCATACCCTTCGCAAAATTGAACTAATTGCGCGGTTTTACTGATGAGGGTAAAAAAGAATAGAATGAAAATCGAGAGGCTAAAATAACATTTTTGCGTAACTTGTCGTAGAGAATATTCACAATGTTTGGGGAAATTATGCCGGGGGTTGTGTGTGTGTGTGTGTGCGTGTGTGTGTATGGTATTGCGTGTAATGTGCAGCAATAATAATTACATATTATTCCTCGCTCTCACACAGCAATATCATCGGTCATAGCCCATTCTCCCGAATAATGTGTTTTCTATTATTTTGTTGACGTCCCGATGTTGTTAACATCGTAATTTATTATTTTTGTTTGATGAATGGCCTGTAATTTATGAACGCACGACGATCGATTTATCTCCTAAATTTACGTTGACTACATTAATATATTACGAAACGCCGATATAGAGATATATTATATCTACATATTAGCGTGGTATATATGCATATATTGTATATACATTGAACTTTGTAATATATATTTAAAAAATTCACTATTAAATATTTTGATTAATTAAATTCTAGAATTTTTTTTTTCTTTTTTTAACAATTGCTACATGTCATCGAATTTTTAACGACTTTGTGCTATTGCTGCGGAGGAGAAAAACAAAAAGGGTATTCGAGAAAGAGTTACTTTGTAATCGTCCTCGTAATCAAGTAACATATGCCAGACTCGCAATTGTAATTTCATACCCCTCGAATTGCAATAGCGATTACAAAGTTGGATAATTTGTATATCGCATTATATCGCGGCTCAACCATGTGTGTGTCACGCTGTTTCTGTAATTTGTCATGGCGGTAATCACAAAGTGATTCCATGAGAGATGATGATCTAGGTTAGGTTTTTCTTTTCTCGAATAGCGTTTCTCCCGCGTTTAATAGAACAATTCTTAAGTACTATATCAAGGATTTATCTTCCATAATAACGCCATTCCGTATCATTTTCGATACCATTCGTTTGCTCGCGTAGAAATTTGCGCTTTTCAAAATTTAAATATATTGGGTTGAACGCGAATACATCGTTTTACATAAAGGCATATTTTTAAAAAGAAGCCTATTTTTCCCAATTTCTTCGAAACTAGCAAACAAATTGTTTAAAGCTTCGTTTTTGAATGATACAATTCTAGTATTTCACTTGTCGATGAAAATGAATTCTATTGCTGGCGAATCTTCCTCCTATGCATGCCATCTTTGGTCGATATACGCGTGACGTGCGATCGGGGCTCGCGTGTCGCGTACACGTGACCACCGTCGAATCAGAGCGCGACACGCGGTCGGCACAATTCGTGCCCGGCAATTTAACGCAACCTGATTTTCTAAAAATGTACAAGAGTCCGGCGAAACTATTGTCGAGGCTGAGGAGGAGAAGGAGCTACGAAAGGTCTCGAGGAAGAGAATTAATCGATACTTGCTCTCGAATAGAGACAGAAGAGGGAGGTAATAGGATTTGATTTCTTCTTTTTAAATTTACGCACTTTTATTAAAGTACAATTAAAGCTGTGGAATAATAATATTTATATTTTTTTAAAGATTTGTTGGAGAGTAATTTCTCTCTTTGGTTTATTTTCTTTGTTTCACCAAAAGTAATGAACATTATTTAGCGAAGCTACCTGTTGCACGTTTTGATATTTGTTTCCTGCTGTTATGTGCGCGTACGATTTTGAAATGATAGTCATAGAGGCTCATTGTATCTTGTTCGTAATCATTTTACAATCATCATTCATAGACTTATAAACTTAAGGAGCATTAAAGCACAATTCTTCCATTGTTTTTCTAGTGCATATTTGTTCGATTCGTCGTTGGTTACCACAGAGTTGAAAAATTTGTGTTTCTTGTGTGTTAAAAAATATACCGATCAAAATTTTTGTGTTAAATATTTAACACATTTATGTATTAATTTAACATATTGCTATTGTGTTAGGTCTTAAGTGTTAAATTATTAAAATAACTGAAAAAAAAAAGTGTAAAAATAACACAATATGTATCTTTTAATTTTACGCAATAGATATGTTCCGTATTATTAGTGACAGGATTTATCTGTTTACAGAAAAAAAAAAATGTTGATTTTATTCTACAATAGAAGTGAGAATGACTATAGACCGTCAATAAGATTTTTCCAAATTAATTTTATCATTGAAAATATATCGATTTTTTACAAAAAATTTATTTCAAATTACTTTGAGGTTTTTTTTATTTATTTTATGTGTTAAAATATTAACACTTTAGTGTCACCATTTAACATGTACATTATGTTAAATTAATACAAAAATTTCTGTGAACCGGACACGTGATATCTGCTAATACAAATTTTTCAATCGCGCAGGTTATTATCCTTTATCAATTGTTCCTTATAAAAGCCACTTTACTTGTTTCCTTTTACAAGTCGTGTTTATCGATTCAGTTGAAGAAGTTATCGCAGGTGACTAAGAGCTTTATTAAGGCTTTCCGCGCAACGTTACCTCAATGATAGAAACGAAATAGCTACTTGGGGATGTAGAAAGAAGATTACGATGATTATCGTCATACTGGCAAATAAAAGATGAACGTATCGTTGCGTAAAAATCACATAACATCAAGTGATCAGCAGAAATAATAAAGTAGATGGTGGAAAAAAAGTTAAATAAATTCCATTGTTTTATTTCGTCTTGATTCGGTGAATAAAACATTTTTAATTTGTATCTTATATATATTGTATAGATCCAAATTACGATACAAGTCCTGAATAAATTGTATTAAAAATTGTACATTATCAAAAATTTTGTAAAGTTACTGCATTTATTAAAAAGAGAAACGATCTCTTTTAAAAATATAATAAATATTAAAGTCCACTAAAAATAATATTAGATGTTCATGGAAATTCACACGAGTCTTTTGCAAGATGGATTAAAGTTTCAAGCGCTTGGCAAATGATCGATAATGGCGAGCAAATAAGCATAACAGCGCCTGGCGAATGGCGGAGATGCGAAAACAAATCGATTGCGTGATAGAAAATATACTGTGTGCTCCTCCTGTCGGTTATTATGTAGATTCATAGCAGGATTATACGCGCGCGTGTACGCGTGTGTTTGCGAACTAACGGGGCATCCCGTAATTTGACAGGTTTTCTATAAAATTACGAGATGTAGAAAGAAAAAAAAAAAGAAAAAAAAGAACGCCACGCAACCTGTGTGACGGAGATGCAAGTCATGCGTTTCTATTTGGCCTCTCATGGCTTATGCTAGTGGTCTCTCACGGACTGTCAGATTTTTGCAGACTTGGAAACGTTACTCTGTAAAAGTAACGCGTTATCGTTAACCGTTATTTCTTGTAAAAAGTAACTCGTTACTGATTTTAAAAAGTAACGCGTTACTTAGAAAGCAACGATTCGTTACTTTTTCGTTATGTTTCTGTTTTGCTAAATTTTCTGTAATGCTAAAGTAAGCTATTAGATTATAAAATTATTTAATAATCCATATTAAATGTAATAATCTAAATTAGTCTCTATATAGTAAGCGTTTTTTATATTAAATTTATTTAATGATTCTAATTTTTTTATGTTAATATCTTAACTTTTTGATACACTTATCTTTATAGGAATTTAAATTGTAATTTAGAAATTTCAATTTTGTCGAAAATTTTTATCAAACATTGTTTTTAAATATTGATAATATTATTAAGGGCGTATTCCGTTATTCACTGCCAGTATTGTAAAATCTATAATTTACATTACTATAGATTTTCAGTACTGGCAGTGCCTATCAGGATGTAGCCTATGATAGAAGACTACAAAATATTTTTCAAAAAATACATCTATCTATTGAATAGATATAAGATGACGAAGAACCGAAAAGTAACGGCTAATTCGTTACCGTTAACTGTAAAAATGTAACGACGTTACCGTTACCGTTACAAACAGAGAAAAGTAACGATCGTTACCGAAATAAGTAACGGTAACGACATTACAAATAACGCGTTACTTGCCAAACCCTAGATTTTGGATAGTGGCTCTTTGAATGACAATGGGCGGAAGGTAGATTTGTGTATACATGTCGACGGGGAGAAAGGAGGGGGGAGGGTGTCACGGTTAAACTTACTCCCTGGATTGTAGATCGGTTTCCGATTGCGATAGACGTCGCTTTTTCCGGTTACGTTTAGATTAATGAAAACAACAGTGTGCTTTCAATGTCGAAATAATCGGCCCCCGAGCGATGGATATTAATTTCGCAGAGAATAATGGGCTATAAACCGCGCCGGCGAATTATTGAATTTTCAAAGTACTCGTGTATCTACTGCCGCGCGTTCAGTGACAAATAATTAATCAGGATTTATAAACCGACCGCGCGGAAATTACGCGCATCGTCCGATTCAACGCAACGAACGGTGCCGGTCCGTCAGCGTTCATTAAATCATCGTCGATCGATCAATCGGCGAATTACGCGCGTTACAATAAAACGCCGACGACATTTCGACGCTGTCACGTATCATGATCATTTACGGCAAATTGAATTATGATTTATAATAAACGATAAGGTCTCTCTCTCTCACTGAGCGCGACGCAAACTAATAGCATTCTCGTTTAAAATCGGAATTTTAAGATGCTAACGCGAAAGGATCAATTAGTACGCAACACGCGGTCCCGTATAATGCCGACATTGCGCGCGACTGCCTTCGCACATCTGCCTTTGAAAACGGCGCGATTGAAGTTTTATGTCTTTTTTTTTTTTTTTAATTTCTCGTTTTTATGATCTCGCTCAATGAATAAAATTTCTTGCCGTTGGAAACGATTAATCATTTATAATACATAATTACGCGCCTCTTGGTTATCTATCGCTGAAAGAGATGTCGCGAGAGACATTCTATTCCGATTGATGCGTACATATATAGGGAGAGCTAATAAAACGCGGCCCGGAGATAGCAGCTTGTCGCAAAGAGTCTTGCGCGAATCTCTCTTTGCGCGACGCCATCATTATTCTATTCTCGGTTTGAAATCGTCCCCGTGCTCGAGGGAGGTGGTTCTTCTTTCGCGACGCGCTCTCTCTTGCAGGGGCAGCCTGCTGTGAAATTGAAAAATTTTCGCGCGTTCTGCGACGAGCTCCTTGCAGACGAGTTACCCAGTGTATTTATATATGTGCGCGTTTCTATGTGCATAGGCTGCCGGGTTACCGGTTAGGCTTTGAGACCCACCAAACAGACCGGAAAATATGCAGCCTGCATAATTCAGCATAGGCGTGCACGTATACATGCGCAACATACACGCCTTTGTACGCGTGTGCGTACGCGTGAGTGTGCGTACGCGCACCCAAACGTTCATGGTTATCAGCTCCGCGAGTGATATACCTCTATATTCGTCTCTTCCTGTTTCTCGTTGCGTGGCCATTGCCAAATTATAAGTTTTCCACGCGACGAACGGACACGAGGGACATCGAGGTCGATCGCTTTCTCGCCGGCCTCTTATAATCACGATCGGGGAATCGTGTGACGGACGTAAAACAGCAGGTGCGTCGTTCTTCTAGCCGGTGAACTCGATTAATTCATCGCGATATTTGACGCGTTGTCGCAATTTCTTGCTGAAAAAATATTGACGAATCCAAGCCCAATCGAGAAGAATTGGCACAGAATATTTTTTTTTTTTTTTCCCCTATTATATTTCGCGTACATTCGTAATCGTTGAAATTTTCGACTTTCAAACGGGGGTCTTGAAAAAAATGTAGTTTATTTTTTTTACTTTATTTTTTTTTTTTTACCTTTTCAAATATTTAACGAAACAACTATCACATACATATTGGATAGAATTTTTATATAAACCATTACTGTTATCGCGCGCTATGAAACCTTTCACCTACATTAGTTGTAGATACGTCACAATTTTCCATGCGAAGACTTTCATATGGCAAGACCCCGAGATAAATCGCATATTCAGAGAAGCTTATTTACGTGATGCTTTTTACGGATCGGATGCAATCATGCGAACTGCAGTACATTATCGAATGAAGCCGAGGGCCATCGTTATAATTCACCGCATCGAATTAGTATCTTAAATTTAATGGCGCTTGTAAATAAATTTCAGATCTGTTACAGAAAGGATTCATCAAAAATTCTCTGGCAAATATTACGCTGAATCTTTTTTAACAAAATATGAAAGATATTAGCGGGTTTTTTTTTTTTTTTTTTATTATTATTATTGATATCTTTGGCAATGCATGTATAAAAAGTCGCATATAGAAATATTTATTTAAGATTGATATTAAATTATCTGAAGAATATAAACGCGGTAGAAAAATTTAACAGTTATTACATGTCCCAAAATAAATACAAATGTCAAAGTAATTTGAAATAATTTCTTTTGTAAAATCAATATATCTTTAATGATAAAATTAACTTGGAAAAATATTATTGACGGTCAGTAGTCACTGTCACTCCTATCGTAGAATAAAATCAACATTTCTTTTTGTAAATTTTAACACATAAATCTTGTCGCTAATAATACGAAATATATCTATCGTGTGAAATTAAAAGTAGGCGCGCGTTGTGTTATTTTTTTTTTTTTATTCAATTCTTTTAATAATTTAACATTCGAAATTGAATTAACACAACAGCAATATGTTAAATTTAACACACGAATGTATCCAAATATTTCGCAGAAAAATTTTAACCGGCACACTTTTCAAGAAGGAAACACAAATTTTACTATTGCGAATGATTAATTATTGTCTGTTTGTATGTATATGTAGAAGAAATTAATTAATTAATTTTGAAGTTAATCTTGTCGTGTAATTTTCATTTTTAATCAAAACAAAGTAAAAATTAATAATAGATAAAAGTTAATAATTGATAAATTTATCAGGTTGGATCTATGTGTGATTTATAAATCATTACGCAGGATTACAACTTTATACGTGCGTACGTGTACATATAAGTTAAGAATAAGGTACATGATTAGTGAAGTTTAATGCGAAAGCGCAACGTGGACGTCGAGCATTGTCGTTGAGGAGGGTCAGGGTTCCTCGTATGCACTTCGGAGACGATATTTTCAGGCTGGACAGTAGGCAATATAAATGTTTGGTGCTGCTGGTCGTCGTGACCAGACTGGTCGCAGGTCACTCACCGAATATGAAGTGAACATCGGTCGCTACTCGAGAACGGGCATCGCGATTGGCCGATCCATTTTGCACCGATAGCATCTCGATCATCGCAATGGCGATCGATTCAAAAACGAGCAAAGGTAGCAAGCTATGGCGAGTATCTGGCGATCCTACACGAGTCTCCAGAAATACGCTTTATTCGATCAATTTTCTGCTTACGTATGACGCATAATGCACACGTGCGATCTCCTTCTGTCAAAAAAATTTTTTTCTTTTTTTTTGTTGCGTGTCAAATTTTTTTGAATAAAAAAAGTTTTCAGAGCTTCGATAATAAATTACATTATCATTGCTTTATCACGATATTCTTCATTTTAGCTGCATTAAAATTTTAATGAGAGATTTTTCGATCGATTGCAATTAATTTTGTCTCAGCTCTACATTGATTATGATATCGTGCGATTTATTCGGCAGGCTGATCATCCGATAAAATATTTAAATAGATAGTAAAAAGATGCACCCTTGACGATACGTTTAGTGACGAATGATTAACAAAAATGCGAATTGTTTATATTTATATTGTTTAGGAGAATTTTTTATATACAGTGCAATAATAATTATAAGATTCTAAGCACATGTTACGGTCTCGAATAATATATGTCTTGGGATTCAATGAGTGACGTGGAGTTATTCCGCTTATCGTTTCGGTCCTTTCAATTCCAACATATAGGAGGTGTGTAAAAGAAGGAAACAACAATGAGAGATCCAACTGCGCGCAAACCACTCATCGCCGACCATACTTAACGATAAAAGTGTACCGTGTCAATGACCTTGCGTATACATGCGTGCGGGCTGAAAACGCACGCGGCAAATGAAACTTTTCCGTGGCAAAAATTGTCCGGTTTCGAGCCGACTAATAATACAATACGTAAGAGCAATACCAACCGATTCATCTCCGATATTGAATAACCCGTTGATTTTTCTCGCGTCAGAATTTTTTGCAAAAAAAAAAAAATGGCAAGCTTTAAGTAAAAAAAGTGTCAAAGAAGAAAAACATATTTCTTACATTTATACTAAACGTTTAAAAAATCAAATAAATAAAGCCGGATTATAAAAAGAATTAAATCGCAAAATAATATGACTTTTAACTCTTTGTAAGAGAAACTAATTGTAATTAATATTTTTTTCTAATTTATGACAAAAACTATTGATCGTATAGGAAACAAAAAAACGAATAATTTGCAGAAAGAGAGAGAGAGAGAGAGATAATATTTTTCTACAATTTTTAATAAATAACTTTTAAACGAGTAATAAGTAGAGATCTAACTCAAGTTTTGCAAAAATATTTATTAAAGTTTTCTTAACATATGTGAAAATTTTTATTTCGTTGGCAATGTTTTTTCCTTATCAAATTTGTCGATAAGCGATTACAATACGCAATTTTTCCATAAGAATCAATATTAAGCTTAAATTTAAATAATTTCCACAAATCGTTAAGAGAATTGTACTCAGATTTTGCACAGAAGAAATAATACAATAGTTTACGAAATTTTCATACTTTTGTGCAGCATATTTTAACGTATGACGCATCTTTAATACATTAAATTTCAAAAACAATATAGCAAAATGTATTGTACGTATAAATTGCAAATAAAACAAATTTTCTATGATGATACAATGGATTTGTGTGAAAACTTTGCGATGTCGCTACCTAAGAATCGAATGAAATCATTTACGAGTGAACAAGTTTTATCGTAAAGTGTTGACAAATCGCCAACATTATGCAAATATCGATACGAACTTAAATAATATTATATAATGCGAATCAGCTTTCCTTCTTTCTCTTACCCATATTAAGTTAGCCCCTCCACCAACGCCAAATTAAATCAAATACATCAAATAATTTAGTGCTAATTATGTGCTAATTAGTTGCCGTAGTCCGAATTTTGTTGCTCAAACCGTTTAGCAGGAATTTACATTCAAAGTGGGGGGTGCTAGCTTGACATTAAGCCAGCCCCCCCCCCCCATAGTGAAAAATATATATATAAAGCTCGAATCAAAAAATAAAATACACTAGAATTTGTTGCGTATTCTTAATTTTGTTAATGTACATGTTGGATAATTTTCATTTTTTAAGAATGACGCGTTAAAGATATATGTTAAGATTACAGAGTGATCAGAGTTAAATAAAATGTAATCGTATTAATGATCCAGTTCGAATGCTAATAAAATAGTAAAATTAATGCGCTCAACGATTATAATTATGAAATCATCAGTAATCATTAATGACGAATAACAGAAATAATCAAGGCAAAAATAATATGGTCAGTTTTAATTCTAAATATTTATATGATTATCAGATTATAAATAATTAATCAAAAAACAACTCGATTTTTCAATATCATCGTTTCCGTAAATTAAAAAATAAATTGACACGCATATTGTTAATTTCGTTAATGTACATGTTGGATAATTTTCATTTTTTAAGAATGACGCGTTAAGGATATTAAGATTACAGAGTGATCAGAGTTAAATAAAATGTAATCGTATTAATGATCGAGTTCGAATGCTAATAAAATAGTAAAATTAATGCGCTCAACGATTATAATTATGAAATCATCAGTAATCATTAATGACGAATAACAGAAATAATCAAGGCAAAAATAATATGGTCAGTTTTAATTCTAAATATTTATATGATTATCAGATTATAAATAATTAATCAAAAAACAACTCGATTTTTCAATACCATCGTGTCCGTAAATTAAAAAATAAATTGACACGCATATTGTTAATTTTGTTAATGCACATGTTTGATAATTTTCATGCTCTAAAAATGACGCGTTAAGGATGTTAAGATTACAGAGTGATCAGAGTTAAATAAAATGTAATCGTATTAATGATCGAGTTCGAATACTAATAAAATAGTAAAATTAATGCGCTCAACGATTATAATTATGAAATCATCAGTAATCATCAATGACGAATAATAGAAATAATCAAGGCAAAGATAATATGGTCAGTTATAATTCTAAATATTTATACATGAGCTATAAATCATTAATAAAAAAAAAAAACCCGATTTTTCAATACTATTGTTTCCATAAACTAAAAATTATATTGACAATTTTAAATGTTTAATAATAAATTCTACTCACCGACCGATGCACCGCTCTTGCATGTCTCACTTCTTTCCGCATCTGGTCATCGCGAGATCCCTTCCGTTTCCGGTTGCTCCCTTCGCTTCAAATTGAGACGAGACAGTCTATCAATTTGTCCACTCGTGCACAATCACTATTCTCATAATCACTATTTCACTCGTAGTCCAAAATCCGCCATATGCAATGACGCGGTAAAATTATTTCCATGCCGATTATAAACACGAAAGAACATATAATCGCGTATTAATAAATGGACGGAGACGATTTTCCGTGATTCTAATCGACATTCCCGATACTCACGACATCCACTTTATACACGGGATAAACTTGTGATGGATAAAAAAAGGCGAGAAATACGGAAAGAATATTTCAATCTCGCACGCTAATGCAATACGACGGTTACTGTAACGGTTACGGAAAATTTAGGCAGGTTGAGTAGTAGTAGATGGGGAGGGGGGAACGCGTCGTCGTTCCAGGGAAAGGAGCGAGCGCGTCTCTTCCAAGAAATAAACCGTACGCGAAGAATCCTGCGCGAGATAAATGAAACTAGCTCGAGCGACGCTCTTTTGCGATCTCGATTTATGAAATTGTGAATATAACTCTGAAAAAATGGATTACATTTGAAAACAATATTAAAGAATATTAAAGCAGAAACGTGTGGAACGCGACGCGCTTATATTTTCAACGCAATATTATTATATACGACAGCGAGTAAATTATTTCAGCGCCTAAATATGTTAAATAATGTATTCATCGATCGTTGTATCGTATTGTAAAGTCGATATACCAAAACTACAAATTACTCTCGATTCGGATATTTCGAATATTCGTTCGGATGCGAAATTCATTTTCGATAGATAAAAGATGCGTGGGAAAAATCTTGTCGTTTGCGAGTATATATATATCGAAAGATGCCTTAATCACGATTACACGGGTTAATATATTACACTCGGATAATCGCCTGTTATTCGATACAAGACCCCCCCGACACTCGTTCGTACGCGGATCTCACTTTCGACGGATAAAAAGACGCGAGAAACACGGAGCGCGACCGTAATTCGTCCTGAGACTCGCGCTTGTGGGAAGAGACTGACACGATTACGGAAAATTTAGGCTGGACGGGTAGGCGAGGAGAGGGGAGGACCGCGTCGCCGAACGTCTCGGTACAGAAGCGTTCAAAAAAGTTGGTCGTAAACATTCAGATATAAACAAAGAAGCGCGGCTCGAGAGAAAGAGAGACACAGATTATTTTAGTACCCAAAACATGCGAGCAACAAATTCTTTTAGTTAATTTATATAATATAAGAGCGCGTCGTATAGGGTCCGCGGCGACAAAGTATCGATTTTTAATACTTTAAGACCAGCAACAAATTCAGTTTCTTATATATTTCGATAGTACATTGTCCACAGATTATTTCAGTACCAAATACATGCGAGCGATACATTTTTTTATTTACTTTTACTTCGCGCAAGTGAATGGTACGGCGCGGCGAGACTGAGTATATAGTGGTATTAATTAAATAATATACTTTTTTTAAAATATTTTTATGTTATTTTAGAGCAACAAAATAGCAACAAATAATACGTCTCGATAATCGCGCTTGTGTGAAGAGCGTTACGGAAAATTTAGGCTGGACGGATAGGTGGGGGGAGGGGAGGGGGGAACGCGTCGTCGAATATCTCTTCCAAGAACAGGAGCGAGCGAGTTTTTTGCGAGAAAAAAATCGTGCGCCAAAAAACCTTCGCGATACGATCAAGGATAAGATAACGAAGCTCGAGCGATACTTTTGCAATCTCGCGATTATTTTCTGGCGAAATTATACATATAATCGAAGAAGAATCATTATTTTAAAAGAATATTAAAGTATATTGAAATACGCAACGTGTGAAAAACGCGACGCGAAGCTTCACCAATTGTAAAATTTCTCATTTAGCTGTTGGTACTCGTGGTTTCTCGCGGCATTTCAGAGACATCGATTAACGTTGACACGTCACCCTTAATTGGATTTCAGTAACATCCATAGTTTTAAAACTAACCAATCACCAATCAAGAATCGAATGACCGTGATTGGTCAATTTTACAACCATGAATATTATTAAATCTAACGTGTAAAATTAGTCGACTAACTGTCGACTAACCGAACACATTTTTTTTTTCTCTTAAATAAGAATATTATATTAGGAATGTTCATATGTGGTGTGTGAGCTGCTTTTCAGATATATTCCTCCTCGAATCTTACACATTCTATTCAACGATTATTCTCGTTGTATTATCGTTTCGCCATGAAAATTGATCGAGATTTTGTAATATAAGCTCTCTCTCTCTCTTTCTCTCGAGCCGCGCTTCTTTGTTTATATCTGAATGTTTACGACCAACTTTTTTGAACGCTTCTGTACCGAGACGTTCGGCGACGCGGTCCTCCCCTCTCCTCGCCTATCCGTCCAGCCTAAATTTTCCGTAATCGTGTCAGTCCCTTCGCACAAGCGCGAGTCTCAAGACGAATTACGGTCGCGCTCCGTGTTTCTCGCGTCTTTTTATCCGTCGAAAGTGAGATCCGCGTACGAACGAGTGTCGGGGGGGTCTTGTATCGAATAACAGGCAATTATCCGAGTGTAATATATTAACCCGTGTAATCGTGATTAAGGCATCTTTCGATATATATATACTCGCAAACGACAAGATTTTTCCCACGCATCTTTTATCTATCGAAAATGAATTTCGCATCCGAACGAATATTCGAAATATCCGAATCGAGAGTAATTTGTAGTTTTGATATATCGACTTTACAATACGATACAACGATCGATGAATACATTATTTAACATATTTTTAGGCGCTGAAATAATTTACTCGCTGTCGTATATAATAATATTGCGTTAAAATATAAGCGCGTCGCGTTCCACACGTTTCTGCTTTAATATTCTTTAATATTGTTTTAAAATGTATTCCTTTTTTTCAGAGTTATATTAACA
Source organism: Polyergus mexicanus (assembly GCF_030449975.1). Classification (NCBI taxonomy): domain Eukaryota; kingdom Metazoa; phylum Arthropoda; class Insecta; order Hymenoptera; family Formicidae; genus Polyergus; species Polyergus mexicanus. Next base: position 3,194,594 of record NW_027223347.1, read on the forward strand.
ATTTCATAAATCGAGATCGCAAAAGAGCGTCGCTCGAGCTAGTTTCATTTATCTCGCGCAGGATTCTTCGCGCACGGTTTATTTCTTGGAAGAGACGCGCTCGCTCCTTTTCCTGGAACTGATATTCGACGACGCGTTCCCCCCTCCCCATCTACTACTACTCAACCTGCCTAAATTTTCCGTAACCGTTACAGTAACCGTCGTATTGCATTAGCGTGCGAGATTGAAATATTCTTTCCGTATTTCTCGCCTTTTTTTATCCATCACAAGTTTATCCCGTGTATAAAGTGGATGTCGTGAGTATCGGGAATGTCGATTAGAATCACGGAAAATCGTCTCCGTCCATTTATTAATACGCGATTATATGTTCTTTCGTGTTTATAATCGGCATGGAAATAATTTTACCGCGTCATTGCATATGGCGGATTGTGGACTACGAGTGAAATAGTGATTATGAGAATAGTGATTATGCACGAGTGGACAAATTGATAGACTGTCTCGTCTCAATTTGAAGCGAAGGGAGTAACCGGAAACGGAAGGGATCTCGCGATGACCAGATGCGGAAAGAAGTGAGACATGCAAGGGCGGTGCATCGGTCGGTCAGTAGAATTTATTATTAAACATTTAAAATTGTCAATGTAATTTTTAATTTATGGAAACAATAGTATTGAAAAATCGGGGGATTTTTTTTTTTTTATTATTAATGATTTATAGCTCATGTATAAATATTTAGAATTATAACTGACCATATTATCTTTGCGTTGATTATTTCTATTATTCGTCATTGATGATTACTGATGATTTCATAATTATAATCGTTGAGCGCATTAATTTTACTATTTTATTAGCATTCGAAATCATCATTAATACGATTACATTTTATTTAACTCTGATCACTCTGTAATCTTAACATATATCTTTAACGCGTCATTCTTAAAAAAGCAAGAGGAGCAACAAATTCAGTTTCTTATATATTTCGATAGTATATTGTCCACAGATTATTTCAGTACCAAATACATGCGAGCGATACATTTTTCTATTTACTTTTACTTCGCGCAAGTGAATGGTACGGCGCGGCGAGACTGAGTATATAGTGGTATTAATTAAATAATATACTTTTTTTAAAATATTTTTATGTTATTTTAGAGCAACAAAATAGCAACAAATTCTAGTGTATTTTATTTTTTGATTCGAGCTTTATACAGGGTGACCCATTTTAACTTAGGCAGCCAAATAACTCGAAAAATAAGCACACTACGAAAAAATGTTTAGAATCAAAATTTTGTCATTTCGAGGGGGACGTACAATGACGTTAAAATGAGCCCCCCCACCCCTTCCCCTGGGCGGTGAGGGGGGGCAAGTTTGAAATCTTAAATGGGAACCCCTATTTTTTATTGCATATTCGGAATCTTTGGCTAAAAACACATACAATTTGTCTGAAACATTTTTCTCGATTCATGATAGATGGCGCTGTAATCGACGAAATTCAATTTCTTCGATTTCTCTTACTGAGAACCCATGCTTACGATTCTGCAATAAATTAACAATAAAAATACCACGTTTTCATTGTTAATACTCGAAATTAGTCTTAAAACAAACTTCTCATTATTTTTTATTACTCATTAATTACTTCTCAAGAAACTGCTTGACTGATCGTAACAATCTATGTGCCGTAGTTTGAGGGATTCCCAGTTCTCGTTCTATTTGACGGGTACTAATATGGGGATTTTGATGAACCATAGCCAAAACTGCGAGCAATCTAGGGTCATTATTATTATGAAGTCTATTCCTTCGCCTTTCGCGATGAAGTGGATTATTACGAGATCTCCTTTCAATGTTTATAATTTGTTGATCAGTAGGATGGCGGCGATTTGGGAATCGCTCCGCATAAGTACGGGCAGTAAGTCTGTAATTTCTACCACATTCGCCAAAGGTTATAAGAATATCGACTACTTCTGTAGGCGTATAATTTGCCATTTTACCAGAATTTTATCAGAGTACAAATGTTAAAAAAATACATAAACACTTGTGACTTTGGCACTAAATGGACAAAATTTTGGAGGGATACTTAGAGGAACTCCATCAGATGGAAAGTCCAAAATGTCTCGGTACTTTGCACCATTCAAGTTGCCTAAAGGGCAGGTTACGCTAAAAGCAGTTTCTTGAGAAGTAATTAATGAGTAATAAAAAATAATGAGAAGTTTGTTTTAAGACTAATTTCGAGTATTAACAATGAAAACGTGGTATTTTTATTGTTAATTTATTGCAGAATCGTAAGCATGGGTTCTCAGTAAGAGAAATCGAAGAAATTGAATTTCGTCGATTACAGCGCCATCTATCATGAATCGAGAAAAATGTTTCAGACAAATTGTATGTGTTTTTAGCCAAAGATTCCGAATATGCAATAAAAAATAGGGGTTCCCATTTAAGATTTCAAACTTGTCCCCCCTCACCGCCCAGGGGAAGGGATGGGGGGGCTCATTTTAACGTCATTGTACGTCCCCCTCGAAATGACAAAATTTTGATTCTAAACATTTTTTCGTAGTGTGCTTATTTTTCGAGTTATTTGGCTGCATAAGTTAAAATGGGTCACCCTGTATATATTTTTTTCACTATGGGGGGGGCTGGCTTAATGTCAAGCTAGCACCCCCCACTTTGAATGTAAATTCCTGCTAAACGGTTTGAGCAACAAAATTCGGATTACGGCAACTAATTAGCACATAATTAGCACTAAATTATTTGATGTATTTGATTTAATTTGGCGTTGGTGGAGGGGCTAACTTAATATGGGTCTTTCTCTTCCTCTTCTTCAGAGCGCGTATTACGGGTGCAAGTATTGTATTATATTACGTATTAAAATTAACGTTAATGATAATTATCGGTAGCGTAAACGTGATACCGTAACGAATTACTGTATCGCGTCGTAAAAATGTTGCGATAGCATCGATAGCGTGAAATCGCCGCGTATTATCCAACGATCCCACGCACGAACGCACACGCTGCGTCTCGATTCTCGATTACTCGCGGGCTCCGCACGCGATGGATTCTGCTCGAGAATGTAAACTGAAACATTCACGGTTATTCATTAACGAGCAGCGACGGATTCACCGATAAGGATCCTTCTCGCTAACGTCGGTTAACGTTAACGGTGCTTTAACTGATTCCCGGAGAATCACTTAAGTCTCAATTAACTTTAACTTATGGAAAGAGGCGTACGCGCAAGTAGTCACTAATACACAATGCACTTTAGGATCTTGCCTACTAAAAGCTACTAAACTTGTGCTGTGAATTTGTAACTATTTGTTTCTCGAAAATTTATGCATCTTTATCTCTTCAATATTATATATATGTATATATATTTTTTTTTAATTCGAAATATTTTCAAGATATTTCCGGTGCTTCTGAAGGAGAAATTCTGAGAATGTTGTCTCGTTTTTTTTTTTTTTTTTTACGATATCGGGAAATTACAATTTGCTTGTTATTTACAAATATGTTGACGCTTGTTTGAGAATCGGGAACTGAAAAATTTTCAGATTTATATCTGTGCGCGCGCGAGCCGTTCGATTTTCCACGATTAGTCGTGGCGATTTTTATTTCCGCTCGCTGCGAATTAATACGAGCAAATCACCATATCGCGCGAAACGGACGGGGAATTAAATAAATATTAAACTCAAGTACGCGTTTAAAATATTTTCCATATCTGCGTTTGTGTAACGGAGAGCTTACGCGCGCGATTCTTCCATCGATATCGTCGACATTTTTTTTTCACCGCCAAGTGATAAAGCCAACCTGCAGGATAGTAAATATAAATATGCATATGGAAGAAAAGCAAATATTAACTGTTACGCGGCGTCTAGCGTTTTGCATTAAGCCAAATTATGTCAATATTAACTTACAAGAAGTTTTACCAATATCAAGTAAATCGGGCTATATTCTTTTATGTCAATATATCGAAACATGGACTTATATTTACGTTACGCTACTCTATAATTAAAAGCATCGATGTATAAAATATTCTAAAATTCCATTAGTAAAAAAAGACTGTTATCTACATTACATATTTTTTTTTATTTCCATCAGTGTTGCTGTGATATTGAAAAATTGTACATATTGATAATATATTTAGATTTCGCATTTCACATTTAATTAAAATAATTTAGTATCTATATATTATTTTAATGTAAAAGCGCGAAAAATAAATAAGGAGAAAAGGAATGGATACGTAAATTTTAGGGGAAAAAAAAAATTATACGCATCTATCAATGTTTGTAACAAATTAAATAATAAGAAATATATATATAAAAGTAAAGCGTAAAAATAATATTTTATAACAAACCTTGACATAAAAATTTTCCATTTATTTTTATCTATTTATTTATAAAAATCTTTCCCTATTTTTATAATTATATCTTTTTCTCTTTCTTACCCATTTGACGAAAAATATATTATTGTTTAGTTCTTGTAATTTAATAACATTTGTTATTTATGACATTTCTTATTGGCCCAAGTGCAATTGAGACTACTTTCCACTAGTTTCCGCGAATCATTTCCCTTTATGTTTAATTAAAAATAATATCCAATGTATACAAGGAGTTATTGCGTTAAGCATTAACATATTTTAGACTTTCAATTTTACATTTTATATCTAACATTTATGTTTCAATTATTTACAGCACACTTGTATCAGTGCAATTAAATTCTCGGTGGGACGATGCTTTATGATAAAAAAATATAGTTTAATTATCTCAATCGGAATCGATTAAAAATCGTGTATATTCGACACGTTGTAAAATTCCAATTCTCTGAAATTTAACGTTTTCTCGAGGGTTCGATTTTCGCCGAAAGCACCGGCGATGATTGTCGGGACTGTACCGTATTACGCGTCGGACAATTATTATGCCAGGGGCGGCCCCACGCAACATCGTACCTCGTAAGGAAGGTTCGGGCCGGATGTGGTACAGCGAAAGTTTCGTCCGAAATTGCGCGCGTCGCGCCGTTCGTGAGGGCCTAACGGGCGATTTTGGGGTAGGTCGCATCAGGCTGTCGAACATTCACACCGGCCCCTCTCGAAAGGGGATCGCAGGGAACGGTAAGTGAAGTGAGAGAGAGAGAGAAAGAGAGAGAAAGAAACGCGAGATTTCGCGGCGAAAGTTTTGTCGAGGCATGCGGTACGGGTGTACGTGCAGGATGATGATGTTATGCGAGTCGTTTCGCATGCCACACTCTCCTTGTATAACGTCGCTTTATTCTGCTCACCGAGTTAATATACAGAGATCGTTTTCGTCTGTTATTATTTTACATAGTTAAAAAATTTAACAGATACCACGTGTCCGAAACGGCCTACACAAATTTCTTTGCGTTAACTTAAAAAAAAAATATAGATCAGTTAAATAGTGACACATTAATACTGTATTAATATTTTAATACAAAATAAATGCAAATCTCAAATATTGCTGTCTAAGTGTTAATTCAAGCGTCAAATTAACACATGAACGTGTCAAATATTTAATACAAATATTTTAACCAGCATATTTTTTAACAAGAAAACACAAATTTTCCAAGTGTCTAATGTTATACAAAGATACGATCATTATTTTTAATTGCACAATTAATATGACAAATTTGACATATGAGTTTATTTGTACGATAAATTTCAATTATAGCGATATATTATATTAAATTGATTCGTGCATAAATAAGAAAGACACGCAGATATTCTCTCGCTTGCGCTTAAATACAATATACTTCGAAAATTTCTGCAATATTTCTTGGGCACTCTTTCCCCTCTCCCCCGTTTTATATTATAAAATATTATATTGTGTTTGTTTTATAGAATTTATTTTATTTATCGAAAAAAGCGAGAGTTTACTTAACGAAGTATATGTATTTAGTTAAGTATATATATATTTTTTCTATTATTATATTTTTTTATTTCCAATCTTATACAACGATATTTGTCGTTACGCCATCTTTCACATTATATTTTATACAATATTATATACATTACATGTAACTCTATATTTGTTTCATAAAAAAACCTAATAACTGCATCTTTAATATATGATCTGTTTGAATTTATTATGTAATAGCTTTTGTTTATATTATGTATATATTCAACTAAAAAGATTCTCGCTTCTGTCGAATAAAATTTTTTGAGAAATGTTTCTACATGAAACGCAAACAAGAATCTTTCATTAGCAAGTGGTGCAATTACTCTAAAAGAGACACTGTATAATATTAATAATTTAAATAATTATAAATTCGAAACACACAATGTTTTGTGAAATATATCTATAAATAAAAAATGTTTATAACTTGGAAAAAAAGCGTTTCTTCGAGCGATAACTTCTTAAGAAAGCATTTTTCGACCCATTTTTTGTCCAGAATTAAATTTCCTATAAGATGTCAAAGTCTAGCTATATATTTATATAATTTGAGTATTTTATTTTTCTATTTTACAGAGATGAACGTCGGAAATGACAACTTTGCTTTGCACATCTATTGGTGAGTTTTAAATTATTTTTTATACATATAAAGAGAAACACACGTATCTATATGTATAGAGTTTTGAAATTTTATATAAAAATTAAATTGCTGTTAGTTAATTCGTAATTTAAAGGGAAAGAGCTAAAAATTAAGATAATACAGATAAACGTTAGGATAAATGTCAGATAGTTAAATTAGTCAAATAGTTAGATTTTTATGAAAATAGAATGAATTAAATAATTTTTTCAAAAATCAAAAATTATATACGTCACATATATCGAAATATTTAAAATCCTCGCTTATGCAGAAGTAGGAATATGTCTAAGTTTTACGCATGGGTAAATTTCTGTTATATCAAAAGTCACTCTCTGCTAAATTGATTAGCAACTCAAAAAATTGAAATACTCAAGAAATTGATGCGTATCTCACGGGAGACCGTACGGATCTTACGTATAAATGAACTGTGTCTTATTTATTATTATTTATTTATCTTTTATACGTATATAATTCTCATATTCCGGTACTTTTTAGCCATCTATTTTAAATACGTGCGCGTGTAAGTTGATTGAAACGCCGCATAAAAATTGACGAGTAAAGTCCGGTCGATCGCAACGAAAAGAGAATCAAGCCGAACAACGCGTCGCGAAGCCTCGTTCGCTCGTAGCCTAAAATAGGACGCATTGCAACGGTCTTTATTTTCCGCCACGGATCGATAATCCGTCGTGCAACAGCTTAACCTTCCGCCGCGAGTGACACAAGGAGCGAGAAGAGAATTTCTTATTGTTAGTATGAAACTAGACACTAACTTATGGTACGCATAGTTAATTTATTCTGTGCGGTTTCACAGTTGCCGGAGATCGATTATGGTACATACGCGACACTATATTCGCATTATGAAAAAAATGCGAATTAATCATTGTCGAATCAAGCGGGAAAAAAAATTTATATCAAACGAAATGAACACGAAATGATCTCTGTTTGAGAGATTAAATAAATAAATTCGGATTATAAAAAGAATTGAAGTATCACAAAATGATACGGTTTCTAACGTCTTCGTAAAAGAAAATAGTCGTAATTAATATTTTTCCTCATTTATGACAAGAAAAGGAGTAATTTGCAGAAAGAAAGAGAGAGAGAGAGAGAGAGAGATAATATTTTTCTACAATTTTTAGTAAATAGCTTTTAAACGAATAAGTGGATCTGAATCAAGTTTTGCACAAATATTTATTAGTTTTCTTAATATACGTGAAAATTTTTTTCTTTTATTGACAATGTTGTCTTCTTCAAATTTGTCAATAAGTGCTACAATATACGATTTTCCATAAGGATCAATACTAGCTTTAAGCTTAAATAATTTCCGAACCGTTAAGAGAATTATACTTTGGTTTTGCACAGAGATACTTAGAAAAAAAAAAAAAAAAAAAAAATTGTAGAACAGTCTACGAATTTTCATGCTCGTGTCAATGTTTTGACATATGACACATCCTTAAGTTTCAGGCGCTTCAGGCAGCCAAGTTTTAATATTTAAAAGACTGATTCATTCTTCAATTTATACAATATTTTGTGTATGCGTGTATTGCGTATCTTTGTCTAAAATATAGATATTTTTATTTTGCAATTGATAAAATACATTTCGTACGCTTTCATTTAATTTAAGTAAAATATTTAATATTATATTTATATCATTTCTTATTTATCATATTATTTTTATATATTTCTTTCAATATTTAAAATACAATACATTTTGAGATGTCATCTATTTGAACATTTCTCTAAATTCTGACGTTCTCGAGTTCCTGGAACTAGTAGAAACTGCAAGAGTTAGAATTGCTCTTACGCTCTTATCGCGCATAGACTCAAGCTGCATCAATTATGCAGCTGGAAGCCTCTATTTATATAACGCTTCAATATCGCGTTGACAATAACAATGCAAAGAATTCAATATCGCGCTACGTTCCAAAATATGATTTTATTCGTTGAATATTTTGACGCGGACGCTCGTGATTGAATTACGCGATGTGTTGGGAAGACGTTGTCTGGAAGCCGGCGGCAATCATCCTCCCTTCTTCTTCTTCTTCTTCTTCTTCAAGGGAAAGAAAGAGAAGTTCTCACTTTCCACCTTGGTGAACGCGACGGGCTATAAGATAATGAAAGAAGGATAGAAAAGTTAGATGCGCAGGAATTATGCATCATCTTTCGGTCGCACGACGGGGAAGGTATTTTTTAACCTTGTTCACGTTGTTTACCATTTACTGTTTTTATCGGCTACATCTATTCTTTCACGATCGAGATTCTTTTTCAGTCACATGATTTGACGGATAAATCAGAAATTGTGTACAGTACGTAAAAATCTATTCGTTTACATTTGTTTTAAATGAAGGATTACAAGAAAAATAAATTTAACAAAATTTCTATCTCTCGCTAATAATATGATATACCTATGATCGATGAAATATTTCATTCAACAAGCATTATTAAAAGATATCGGATAATTAGTAGGTTATACCCTATCTGGTTATTAGTAGCATTATAGGTGCTTGAGCGAAAAAAAAGAAAAAAAAAAGTGTAAATAAACTCGCTGTAAATATTAAGCGTTGCGGGGGATAAATGGATATTATTTATACAACGACCTGATAGCAGGCTATAAAAGCGATTTATAAAAAAAAAAAAAAATCTTCACGCCGCAGCATCCAACACTGTACGCGCGATACGGCGCAAAGACAAAGTACCTTCCCACCTCGAAACCTCGTGTTCTTCTCCGAAGAAATGCTCTGAAAGGAACCTCTTCCGCCCGCCTAAGCGCGCTCTTTATCACGAAGAAGAATGTTTATTACGTAAACAACGGGTGGCGGCGTGATGTAAAGTGGCCGGCAACATAGATATAGTATATCGTATTTAAAGTTCGACGGCGGAATGTTTCGTAATGCGAATTACATCCCCGTGTAAATACACGACACGATTGCATTTTTCCAATTCGCGGACGACAATTGCTATTACTTGAGAAATATAAATTTTTTTATGTATCCTTTTAATTAAAAGTACAGTAAAATAAGAAAGGGAACCCCACGTGTCTGAGAATTTTTTTTTTTTTTTTTTTTTGCAAGATTCATTCGTTTTATCAACAAAATTTTACTGCGCGAGAGAAACGATTTTATACCCTTACGAAGGCTATCTAAATTCGATTTCCATCGCGGAATGGCGTGCAGAATTAATTTTTAATAGTACGGGGAATTTGTCTCTCGCTCAAGTGTCCGAAAGCTTATCGCTCTGCGAAATTTGCTCGCGCTCGTGCGACCGTCCTTACAGCGGTGGTCCACGATTTTGCATCACACGTACACACACGCACACACACACACGCGAACGCGACGCATGGACACATGGCCGCAATGCACGGCGCGTTATCGATCCGCGTTTTTGCGCGGGGTATGTCAACTCGTTACCGGACGTTGATCGAAGAGCGGCAAGGTACACAATTACGCAGCGAGGCTCTCACTGAGAGAAGAAGGATCGTCCAAGAGCTTCGCCTTTTAGTCAGGCGCAATAAAAACTGCTCTCGCACGAATCACGATTGGGCGATATATTATACAAGGTGTCCAAGTATTAGATGGACAAATTTCAGATAATTACAAAAGACACTGAAACAAGTCAATTTTGCCAATAAACTCGTGTCCGCAAATGAGCGGTTTTGGCACTAGAGAATCAAGGACCAGGGGTAAAAATTTTTGAAAAAAATTATTTTTTCAAGATTCTATTAATGTGGTTAAATAGAGACGTTTTTACTATGAAACTTTTGTATGAAGCATTTTTTGATATCTCGAATAATTTTCGAGATATATCGAGAAAAACAAAAAGTCGCTCTATATATGAGGGATGATTTCATCCTTTAGAATCGTTTTTTATTCGCTTTCTCCACATGTGTGTAAGGTTTCATCGAAATCAGAATTTTCGGGTTTGCGAGGGTTCCCTTGTCAGTCTTTGATTTTCTACTTCACTTCAAAACCGCTCATTTGGGGACACGGGTATTGGCAAAATTGGCTTGTTTCGATGTCCTTTATAATCACCTGAAGTTTGTCGGTTTAATTCCGGGAAAACCCTGTATACGTATACATCGTATTCAAACGAGCAAACGCAGACGGGAAAATTCTTTTAAATCTGGGATAAGTTATTCCATAAAATATCTCGGGATTGTTTTAGTGATATCGAATTCTTCTGCAAAAAAATTGCTTACGCGAAAAACGAAATTCCCTAGTCGAGTCTCCGATGCGATAATCTTTCGTGTAAAACCGTCCTAATTTCTCTACGATGTCGTATCTCGTATCGAGACGGAACGAGAAGCTTGAAACGAATTTTGTGCTCAGAGGGGGGGGGGGGGGACATTCGTGAAAAGTTCATCGCGCTGCGCCCTTTTTTTCCGCATCAAACGGCTCGTTGGGGATGGTAATATCAGCCCGACGTTTTCCTGCTGATTTGACTTTAATATCGGCAACGAGACGATATTCATTTCCGTGGCCGCGGGCAAAGAGCGCAATGAAAATATTGCGTTACATCCGCCGGGACGGTATTACCGGGCGGGAAGAAAAAGCGGGAAAGGCTCCTTAGAACATTGTATGAAGGGATGAGGGACACGAAGGGAGAAAAAAATATGTCAACCGCGCGGCGCGCAGGCAAGGTAAAGCGGATTACATTACGCCGTAGAAATATCTGAGCCAACGGTGGAGAGGGTAGTTGAGGAGAGGGGAGAAGCAGGAGGGATAAGAGAAGGATTCGCGGTAGAAATGTTACTAAGGGTATAAATGAGGGAAAGAGAAAATACATCGAAACTCCATCGGGCAAGCGTTCCTTGAATTTTCCGCTTGAATTATATCGTAAAAAAAAAAAAAAAAAAAAGAGCGTTACTCGACGCGAGTCCTTCCATCCTGCTGTGCAAAGCGGCTATGCAAATCAGGCGTCTCTCGCTCTAATCGTTCGAGCATTATCTTGCATTTGGTCATTCGTTTGGTCAGAACGTAATTGACATAACGAAGGATTGAAACCGCGACAATCGCACTAAAATTCGATTTTAAATCATGATTTGACCTTAATTAATTTAACTTTACGTGGAATTCGCATTCGATGGAAAAATGTAGATAGATATATTTAACTGAGATTAATATTATAAATGCTATTGATTAGATCAAACGTATCAATCCAATCAATTTATATATTCAAATTTTTTTTTTTTTTTTTTTTTTTTTTTTTTTTAAATTAAATGTGACGTTTTCGTTTTATGTACATATAAACATGAATAAATTTTTAAATGACATTAATGTTATAGTAATTTTTTCGAGTAACTGATGAGACAAATTGCAATAAGGCAAGTCGATTGTTATCACTATTTGTTTCAATATTTGATAATTGACGATATTTTTGCAAAATGAGCACAGATTGTATCTCTCAAGTAGCTGGGAAATTTCGGCTGTTTGTATATACTGTAGAGATGGAAACGAAGCGAATACCGCGTTACTGGGTCGCTCACGCGTAGCACGCGCGCTATCGATTTGGTTTCCTTGCGGCAGGATGACAACCTAGGGTAACCCAGTACGTTAATCGTGTATATGTATATATGTATATAGAGGCAGGTTCTCGTAGGCTAGGTTACGGTGAATCGGCATGCAGGATTAGTCACGAGCGAGCTTGCCTCTGGGTAATGACAGCTGCTACCAGTATGCGCTATTCTAGTCATCAACCGCAACTATCAACGCCTTCAACCACCAGCGTCGGGTAATAGTTGTTGTTGTCGAGACGCAACTTTGTGGGTAATGACGGGAATCCGTTGAACAATGTCGAAAATTCGTTTCCAGCGTTGCTTTCGAACGTACCCAAAATCGATTTTCTTCCAACGAGAGTTTTACTGGTTTTTTTTTTTTTTTTTACTTTTTTCGCGAACATTCTCGCTTATGAATTGTAATAAATTCGAAATGACGCAATTCTTATTAAATAATCTGATTTAATTTCCGCGTGTAACTTTGACATTTTTAAAAGTTCTTCCTCTGCCGCCAAACACAATCCTTTGTCTCGTCTTGACGCATTTTGCTCTGAAGAATATAACCGTTCCAATTTTCAACTAGAGGGTCTGTGCGACCGCATCATCGATGATGGACGCTAACGTTTGGGTTCCCAAGTATCTTCGCCGACGGCGTGAAGAAGCTCTTTAAATTTTTCCTCTTTCCCTCCCCTGCACCTCCATCGTTCACCCGATGGAATAGCTTCGCTTTCGAGGCTGTAATTTAGTGCAGTTTCGACGTCGTGTAATGGAAGCGAGATTCACGTCGGTTAGCAAGCGTCTACCAATAAGAACGAATCGGGTCCAGAGAGTTGCAATCGCTAAAAGAACGAAGAGAAAAGAGCTATCATATCACGCCGAATTGTTGCAATTCATCATCGATCATGAGGCTTGAAATTGTAATAAAGAAAGATAGCCGCTAGTTGCAAGTAGGGTAAATGGATCATATTTTCTGTTCGCGTGTCTGCGAAATTTACGACCAACTACTCTTTCATGCGATAATCAGATAAATCTGTCTCTGTATTGTTTCTTTATTTATATTAATTTGAATTATTAATTATAATTTATTTATAATTTTTTTTTTTTTTTTTAATTATATTGGAACTATATTTTCGTATATATATATATATATATATATATATATATTTTTTACGATGTCCGATGTAACGCCGAGGTTTCATTAAGGATGTACAATAGTAGCAAAAAACTGTCAAAATTGAAAAAAAAAAAAAAAACATTTCTTATGTTTATACTGTTTGAAAAATCAAATAGATAAATTCGGATTATAAAAAGAATTAAATTATCGCGAAATAATATAATTTTTAATGTCTTCGTAAAAAAAAAAAAAAAAAAAAGTTGCAATTAATATTTTTCCTAATTTATGAACTTTTGATCGTGAATACCACCTGAAATCAATTACAAGAAACAGAAAGAAACGAGGAGTTATTCGCAGAAAGAGGGAGAAATAATATCTATTTAACAATTTTTAGTAAATAAATTTTAAACGACTAAGTTTCTTAATATATGTGAAAATTTTTATTTCGTTGGCAATGTTTTTTTTCCCTGTCGCAAACTTGTCGACAAGTGCTACGATACGCGATTTTCCCTAATAATCAATACTAACTTTAAACTGAAATAATTTCAAAATCGTTAAGAGAATTGTGCTCGAGTTTGTGCACAGATATACAATACATACATTGTCAGAAGAAATAGTAGAACAGTCTACGAAATCTTCACGTCAATGTGTTTAACATACATCCTTAAGCTTGAAGAGAACGATATTTCTCTCTAGTTTTCGTTTCTTTTTTTTTTTTTTTTCTACTAGAAAAGAGAAAAATATTTTCTAGTTTTTAATTTCGTACTTTGGTTAGAAATGCAAATTTCTGTACGAAGGACAGCCTTCCCTGGAAACTGAAACGGTCTCCGATGCCCGCATATTTCCTCTAAACGACCTCGCAGAAAATGCACTTATGATGAAGTAGTAGTAGCAAGGCGATATTGTATTTGGCACATAATCAATAATTTACTCTCCTCGTAAAGCAGGGACAGACAGACCGAGAGAGAGAGAGAGAGAGAGAGAGAGAAGTAATAATCAGTCGTAAAAAAAAAAAAAAAATTTTTTTTTGTATAAAGAACAATAAAACTCTTATTTATTGTTATACGTTACGTTCCAAAATCCGGTCGCATTAACGCGGATTAATATCGCCGTTTATCCCGCGCGGCGGATTCATATATATGTTTAATCGCGCTCGGACTTTTCTAGGAATGTAATCCCCTCAACAAAACGGCTTTGCTTTGCGTGGCCAGCGAGGAAGCGATCGTATATAACCAAATGTAAATTCTAGGCACGTATAATCCCGAGGTCCGCGAAGGGATTCCCGAGGGAACTATATCCCTCGTTATATATACGACATTTTAAAGAAATAGAATTGACTATTATAAAAGGTATCTATCGATGTTTTTATCCATTCGAGCATTCTATCGTCAATATTATGGGGCGTCGTATGTCATTGAAAAAATTACTTCTGTAAATGATTGATGGTCAAAATGATGAGATATAATAATCGTAGATGTAGATGATTAGAGACAAATGTTAAAAATAATGATTAAACAACATCTAAAAAATTAGATTTCTCTTAATCGCCTTTACTCTATTATCGATAGTGTCTATTGCGAATTGTCGCGCGAGTTGATGGCGAAATTTCAACGAACAAGAGAGAGAGAGAGAGAGAGAGAGAGAGAGAGAGAGAGAGAGGAAGAAAGAGATCAAAAGCATGTCTGAACAATACGCAGCTTATCTCTCCGTTATTCGCGTTATCCCTCAGCTCTCTGGCGAATTACTCGAGCCCAATCGGGCGTGCGATCGGCGGTGCGCGCGACACAGGGTGTCGAGAAGGGTGCGACGCAGAACGAAGGGACACGGGGGATGAGCAAAGGATCGCTTCCTCGAGGGACGCTTCGGACAAGAGAGGGCGCTAGGTGGATGATCCTCCGAGGACGGTTCGGCTGGAACAAGTCGGAAGTGGACCGAAGAAAGGGCAACCACGGCGAGAGAGAAAGAAAACGGATTCGAGACGGAGACCACCGGCCAGGGTGAGGCAAGGGAGAATAGCAGAAGGTGGACAGAAGGGCAAGTTGGTCCAAAAAGTCACGCAAGACTCAAGGAACTCTCCGGGACACGGACCAAGGATCGATGGCGGTTTTCTTATTCCTCTTAAACCGCTCGTTAGACGCTGTCTCTCTCTCCCTCTTTCTCTTTCTCTTCCTTCCTCGTATATGTTTACCCTCTGCCTTAGCCCTTTCTTTCTACCCATCTACCGTCCTTCCACTCCCCCCCCCCCCCCCCCACCGCCATCGGTTTCCTCTCGTCGGGTACCAACGGAGCAGGATTTGAGAAGGAGGAGAGGGGAAGGACGGCGTCAGCAAAGAGACGGCACTGACCTAAAGCAACACGGTCGAATGCCAAAGCGAGGAGGAGAGAAGGAATGCGCGGGGGCTGAAAAGGGATCAGCAGCGGAGAGAACGGAGGCCGGGGCGACGCAGGAAAATTAATGGCGACGTGCTCTCGACATTTTTGCGGGCCAACGTCCGGGAGTTTTCATCTTCCGCGCGCCGGAAGAGATCGTCCACGGGGGCGGGGATTGTCGCTCGCTAGAGCCCAACCCCGGTGAGAAATTTTCGCCCGTTAAGTGGGGACATTTGTTTTATCTGGCGGAGCCGGATGAAATATGGCCGCGATAGTTCAACGATTGGGTTCACCGATATTTCAACATTTTTATCGGCGATGAATTGACCCCCAGGTCCATAGACGTCATTTGTAAACAGTGTTTGCTGTTATCTAGATGAAATTATCTAGATAATCATTAAGATGAAGCGAGATAGATTATCTCATCTTTATCTAGATAATAATAGAATGTATTATCTATATTTTTATCTTATTGTTAGATGGAAAAATGCGTCATCTGCCTTAAATTATCTAAGATAATGGCTGCATTCAGCAGAACTCAATCTTTAGTAGGCGCTTTACGATTCTTTAATGTGTTTGGTTCTTACATTTAGATCCAACGAAGAACCAAAGATAAGATCCAATCGTGTTAAAGCACTGTACATATTGTTAGTATGAAACTATAAAGAATAAATGTAAAGTGTGTTGCGTCATTACTGTCTTGTGCGTGATATTTTCCATTATGTGTGATTTTTCCAATTTTGTGCAATTTCTCTCACAATTAGTAATATTAGTAATATCATAGCGAAAGATATGGAAAAAAGATTTAATAAGGAAGTCTAAAGATAAATTATTTTAGTTGTTGCATATTTTTCTTAATTATTTTTTTTAAGCAATATTATCTTAATATTACATAGATAAAATGCTTTATAATTTCATCTATTATCTAGATAAATTTGAAATAAATCGTCTTTATCTTATCTAAGATAAAATTATCTCTTATTTTATCTTTATCTAGATGATTTTAATATTATTTATGCAAAATATTGTTTGTAAATAAGTAGAAAAAATTAGTATAATTAACAACGTCTTGTTTGCAGGGAAACAGATAGGAAACTAAGATATTCAGACGTTTATTACAAGCGCTGCAAGTATATATATATTGTATAATAGTGTATTTAACTTTCGCATAAGAACTAAAATGCATCACGTTTCGCCATTCTCAATCCTTTATACAAATAAAAGAAGTAAATCGCAATGATCCGATGGATTAAACTTGCGCTTAGAAAGATCGATGTCGATCGTAACGTGGTCGCGATAACGCAACGAGCGCCCCAACGAGAGCTCGACAGTTTTCGATTCGTTATCGTGATATTTACGTCGGTGCGTTCCTTCTTTACTTTGCTCTTCTGTCCGGTGCGATCGCGTATATTACTGTGATAAGACTCGACGAGAGAGCCATACCGTTGGGATTTCAATTTCATCGACCGGATCGTGAAGCTGTTTTTCTGCGAGACCTTAATATCCGCCCCTAGTTGCTTCCACTCGCAAGATCCCGTCCGATTAGGAGAGGCCTTCGATTTTCCTACTTTTATGACATTTCATCCTTGGTCGTTCAGATACCGCCATCATTTCTTCTCATCCGGAACGAGACAGGAAGAACGACGGTTTCTTTCTTGCTTGTACGGGATACGCATTGCAGCGCGTAATTGTTTGTAATTGTAGCGGATTATTATCGAGCAAAAGAGATAATAGAAAGGAAGATTTCTTTCTTTTTTTTTTTTTTATACGATGAAAAAATTGAACCGGAGCGAAGCAATTTTCCTGAAATATGATGATATAAAGATTCACTGTGAAATTCGTACAATGAATCTACGATCTTAATTTAAATCTGAAAGAAACATTTCTCCGCGGAAGCTCGTGTTTGTTTCAAACGTGTTATCAACCTATTTGCTCGTGTAATCAGACGCATGATGCAAATTTGATACCGGTCGATTCTCTATATAAAGATTTATCGTAACAGTTTCTGTTTGTGCGGTCACAATTCGATAAAATTATAGATATACAGATTGTCCCAAAATATTAGACCGACATACTTTAGATGGTTATAGAGGACACCAAACAAACAAATTTTGTTAATAAATCAAGGACTAAGAAGAAGAAAAATGTTTGAAAAAAATTATTTTTCAGGATTTTATTAACGAGTTTTTATCGTGTAAACTTTTGTTTATAAAATATTTCTTAATATCTCGAATAAATTTTTGAGATATATCGAGAGAAGCAAAAAACCGCCCTACGTATGAGGGGCAATTTCACCCCTTAGAATTATTTTTGGGCCGCAACTGGAAATTTTTAAATTCGTCTATTTACTTCCCCTACGTGTGTGTAAAGTTTCATCAAAATCAGAATTTTCGCGTTCGCGAGATTCTTGTTAGGTTTTAATTTTCCAGTGCCGAAACGGCTCATTGGCGGATGGCGGGTTTATTGGCAAAATTGGCCCTTTTTCGGTGTCTTTTATAACCACCTGAAGTTTGTCGGTCTAATTCTAGGACATCCTGTACCATATAATTACACATAGAGATGGGAAGAAAATTAAACCATAATTTTGAGCCATAACAAAATTCAATTTTTTTTTTATTCTCTCTCTCTCTTTCTCGCTTATCGTTTTCTCGATATGTGCATTTATGATACTTACATGTTTTTTTCGCGTAACACATTACATTCTATGACACACGTGACACATATGCTACATAGCTTGACGTTTAAACGTATCTCTTTCAACTATCATTCGAAATTCTAACTGATAACTGATAACTGCTAAGTAATTACTTTTTTACATTGATAGAAAATCGGTGCGTCGGTAGACGTTCAGAAAAAAAAGTTGAATACGCATATAAGACGTTTAAAAAAATGTTTGTATCAAATATTCGGGGCAAAATACCTCGAGATGCGATCAAAGTATTTTTCATAATTTCTATATAAAAAAAAATATATTAAACAATTTACTTTAATTTTTCCTGAAGGAAGACAAAGACATTTTAACAAGGAAGTAACATTTTTTTATCTGTTAATTTGACGATCCGTAAAGGGCTTCTATAGCATTAATCTATTAAAATGACAAACCTATGTGCACGTGCCAATGATACCGCATTTTTCGTATACGCTTGTATATGTTACGTAGTTCGACACCATATTGCAGTTGACTAAAAACAAGTCAATTTGAATCAATTAGCGAACGCATGTGTAAAACACGGTGACGATGAGTTTACTGATAAAAGCGCGCGTGAAACGCATAGCTGCAAAAATTGTATCGGATGCGTTCGGCGAGCGCGTGTATACGTATATACGCACACCACTTTGCCGCGTGTGCCGCGCGCATTATTCGTATATTTCACCGTAAATTTTTCCATCTCGCTACGTGTCCGCACGTGGCGTACATTTTTCACCATTTTTTTGGTAATTCAATACGTCGCCCATATACATAATACAGTTAGCGGTGTGAAAAAGCTGACGATAATTGATCACGTCGCAGAAACAACGTTTGACCGCGCTGTAATAATTTTTATCACCGTTAAACTTTTTATCGGCCGTACACTCGCGTGCCGGAATTATTTGGCACCTTTAAAAAAAAAAAAAAAAAAAAAAAAATCTCTCGCGAGTACGGCGATGCTCGATTTTGCGACGAATATTTGTTCGTCGACGTATCCCGAGGGGGAAAAAAAGTGCACTCTTCATTTTTATATTCACGTCTAGTCAAACTACACAATTTCGAAATGCCCCTTCGGGTAATTCTTCGTTCCTCAAGTTGCGTAAAACCTTTCATCTAATTAAAAACGTTAAAGCGCGATGCGACATGGTTGCGAAGGCGGGACATAAAAATTTCGCGAGTTGACGTTTCGCAACGAATCTTAAATCCTGCGAAGGTCTCATTATTAGATTTGTATCTTAAACAAAATATTAAATATAAGTTTACGATCAAATTTTATATTAAAAAAAAAAGAAAAAAGGAAAAAAAGAAAAAATTTGATACGTATTATGAACCTTAGAACTTTTTGAATTGAAAAAAGCTAGACAGAATTTTATCAATTATTTCAAAATTCTTGAATGGCGTGCTAGCTTCGGAAATCATTCCGAAAGTATCCTTGATATTATACTGTTGTGGGAAAAAAATCCGATAAGTAGCGGGCGATTGGTTATAGAGAAATCCTATTTTCTTGTCGGAGGGGAAACCGAACCCATTGTTTTTAAGGGAGAGGAAAAAGTGAGAAAGAGAATGGTGAGGAAGGAGTCGCCGCTAAGGTGCATTGTTTCGATACGATGGACGGCTACACACCTGCACGAACTTTCTACGCAAAAGTCGGAGGCGGAGATGGCACTGCCGGTGCAAATAGAATTTCAACAGTCGCACATTAAACGCTTTATATCGCCGACGGGCAACCTTTTACGACCTTACGACCCCGGTCTCCACGGTGACATCGCGAGCATCTTTTGTACGGCGGTGGCGAAGTAACGCTCTCCGGTCCCCGACGAAACTTGCGCGCGAGACAAACAACGAAGCTTCGGTCTCTTCACTTATTTAATTCAACAGAATTTTCAATAAACGTTCGCGATCAGTATTGTTAAACTTTTATTTATCACTTATTTCGTGTAATTCATTTATCGAAATAATAATTGGCAGAGAATTCTCGAAAATTTTGATCCTAACTAACAACTGTATGCCGAGGTGATATACGCGGGAAAGTGATATCATTGTTTATAAAAAAAATTTAGAAATTGAATTATATATACGGGGTGAGTCATTAGAGAATGTCTTTTAAGATGATCTTCGTAAATATTGATTTTTTTTGACCAAATGGTTTGACAAAAGTGGAATAATTTGGAAAGAGCTACATTTTTTTTTGCATCGTCTTAGTTTTTTTTTTTTTTTTTTAGATGCGGGCGTCAAAAAATTTTAAAGGTCAAGGTGTCATAAATCGTTCGATTCGTCTTTTTATTTTCTATAGTTATAGCTGATTGAAAATAAGGCTTTCTATTAAAAAAATTCAAAGATGATCTTCAAAACCTTTCGACGCCTAGAAGACTACGAAAAAATAAGCCCTTTCAAAATAATTTAACTTTTATCTCAAAATTAATGTTTATGAAGATATTATAGAAGGCAATTTCTAATGACTCATTGCCTTTGTATTCGTGCGCGTGCTTTAAATTATTTATTTATATAAGACGTAATATCATTTTTCGATCCATTTTATTCACTGTATCTAAACTCAGTGAGCAGAACTACACTTGTAGCAAATATTTTATTGCAAATGATTCTTCTCGCTCTCATAAATACGCGCTTCTCGCAAAACGAATTCGCAGCAGGATATACTGCCAGCTGATTTTCTCAGATCACCTTTTGTCTCGCCGATTAAGGCCTCGATCAGCGAGCTCTCGAGCTACGCGCGAAACGATCCTGCTTCGTGAGATGACCCACTTGTACGGCGAGATCGCCGTTTATCGCGTAAAAGCCGGAGACGCCGCATCGCGATTTCCTGAATGTATAAATGAGACGCTTGATGATCATCTAAAAATATCACCCCGATCACGTCGATGATTTGCCGGAATGCTACGGCTTGAAGCGATGCGTAAAATGCGCGTAAGCGTGGAAACGTGCATGGGATTGCCGTCAGGTGACCACGTTGCTCTTGATGAGCGAGTCGTTAAGTTACTTTCGGATGAGGGTAACATTCTCTCTCCTCTGCCGACAGCGAGATCGCCTTCGTACAGCAGCATAAATCTTTTTAAAAGACGAAGATGGTCGTTGCCATTGTTACTGTAATAACTGCATCTGAGAGAGGGACAATTTTTTTTTTTGGGGGGGGGGAAGAATACACAATATTACAACAATATTTAATATTTGTAATTTAAATGATTTTTAGGGTATTTTAAGATTTTTTTTTATACGTGATATCATTTTTGTAGAAATATTTATATAAAAAGATTACATATATATATATATATATATGCATATAGGGTGTTTCAAGTTAGGTCAATGAAACTTCAGAATTTTATAGGAAATTGAATTTGGTACAAAAAAGTTTCTATAAATGTAAATCCGGATTCGTTAAAACGTTATAGCTAATAAATAAGCTTTGAAAAATCACGTTTTTTGATGATTTTAAAAAATAACTTTAAAACCCTTTATTTATTTGAAAAAAGTAACGAAATGAATCAGATGGGGAATTAAATAACAAACTAAATTACATCAATTTTATTTAATTCCGATAAGACGCTCAAAAGAAAATAAGGTTAAAACGAGGAAAAATGAAGAAACTTGCAAAACTCATCTCTCGATAGTCTTTGCGTAAACACATACATTCAAATGTAAAGATAAAAATATTCTTATTAAATTTTTAACTAATTACTTACAGAGAGTTTATTAGCTATAACTTTTCAACAAAGTCACCTATGTTTATAGAAACTCTTTTCTTTTCCAAATTCAAATTACCTATAAGACCCCAAAGTTTTATTGACCTTATCTCGAACACCCTGTATATAAATTAATTGTATGAAAGATATTCGAAAGAAGCGTATGAATAAAATTTGAAACGCGTTAATTACAAATGATTATAATGAATTACAATTAATAAGATAATAAATAATTCTCTTTCCATTTTTCGTATTTTCAACTTCACTCTTCATTTATGCGAACGATCCAAATGTATCGTAAAATGTCTCAAACTTATAAATCAGTCTTTCTCGATATTATCCTTAACCTCCTGGATACGGGAATCGAAATGCATATCGCATATCGTAACTAAGCGATAATATTCACTATTAAGGGAATAGCTAATAGCTTAAAGACGGAGACGCGCATCTGCCGTGAGTAGCTAATCGTCGCCGATCAATATATCTCCTACGCGCACATACGCAATATAACTACGCGTAATTAACACCCATTACTAACCACTCGATGCGCGGCCGCGCGCGTTTATGGCTTCTCAGGAGGAGTCTAGCTAGACTCCTCGGAATTAGCTCGCGATCGAACAAACAACCGAAACGATCGAGATCGAGAGAGCGCGATATATGTATATATATTGTATATATATATATATATACAATGCATCCAAGCCTGATATAATTTCGTAGCTGCCAGGGTTTGAGTATGGCACATTCCTCGCGAAGGAATGTTGAAGTAGGCAACCGCAGGGGGGGGGGCGGGAAGAAAACGGTTTGAACGGAGGAGACGGAGAATAAGAAGAACGTGAATATGAAGGAACGAGCGAGTGCGCGTACGAACGTCGAACTACTTTTTGCCAGACTTCCCTTCCACCCTGTCGGTCCATCCTTCGTGTATCTCTTCGCCGTCATCGTCCGCTTCGTCTCATCGTCTTCCCTCATCCAAACGTGCTCGCCCGGCTTTGGCCTCGGCCTCGCTCTTTTATTTCTCTAGATTTCAAAGCACTCAAACAGGTTTCAAAATCCCGCCCGCGGAAAAATCCGAGTGCCATCTCTCCCTCTTTCATTTCTATCCAGCTACCCGCCTCCTGCCCTCCCACTCTTTCTCTTCTCTTTTCCTATCTTCCTTCTTCTTCTTCTTCTTTCTCTTCTTCTGCCAGACTGCAGCGCGTTGAGCGCTGTAAATCCTTGCTCGTCGCATCAGCCAGCTTTTCGTCGCAGTCCATCATTTCTTCTCTCTATTATCTTTACTCTCTTCTTGCAAGTGTTGTCAACATTGTTTCGTAAGGTATTAGAGTCGAGGTACGAACGAGGAATGTCGGATACCATGTATTTTCGTCCGCGCAATGCTGGAATCTCGCGGTAAACTGAAGAATTAGCTTTTTGCATATTGAAAAAAAAAAAGAAAAAAAGAATTGCGCCAGCTATATCGTCGAGAGTGCATTATAAATGCTTTCTTCTTTCGTAAACTTTCTTATTCATTTAACTTATCGATCTTTACCGTGTTGTTCATATATTTATTTTATACGTAGACTTGCTTTCGAAAGACGTGATCGACAAATATTTTTCTTCGATATTCGCCTCATTTCTTTCTTTACAGTAATATTTATAAAGATTTCTCTTTACACACACTCTTGATAAGATCCGTTTCTTTCTTCTTCCTGTCTCGTTCTCTTCACCCCAGCTCGTCTAAAGACTTGTAGCCATCCCGACGTGCAATCTGTCCGTCTTGTCCAGTCCTTCCGCATTGCCGAAGCGTGAGGTTGCAATATGTTCGATGGGCCGAGGAGATTTTATATTGTTCGCCGCGGCGTCAGATTAGATTTCGATTAGACGGAAGCCAAGAATGATGCTGTACGGAGGCTTCTTCATCTCGCTTTTAAACCGCTCGCGATCGCGAACGCGATAAATCAACGCGCACTCGCAAAAGTCGCTTTTTATCGACGGTCGTTTCCAACGTATCTTATAATTCATCTCCCCTCGTCGTGTTATTTGCATCTCTTATGTGCAGTCAAAATCGCGACAAAATCGTAGATTCTCCCTCATCAGGCTCTTAAACATTGGCGATTTTTCCATCTCTATATTTTTTACCGCGCTTTTTCTCCGTGAAACTATTAGCTCGTACAGTTGGAAAATTTGTGTTTCCTTGTTAAAATTTTTCTGTTAAATGTTTAACACATTTATATGTTAATTTAATATATTACTATTGTATCAATTGAAGTCAAGTGTTAAATTATTAAAACAATTGAAAAGGTGTTAAAAATAGATCGTCGATAACATTTTTCCAAGTTAATTTTATCATTATAAAAATATATTCATTTTACTCAAAATTTATTTCAAATTGCTTTGAAGTTTGCGTTTATTTTGTGCTATTATATTAACATAATATATTATTGTCACCATTTAACATATCCATATTATTAACAGAATTTAAATTAACAAAAATTTGCGTGAATCCTGTGGTATCAAATGTCAAATATAACACAAATTTTTCAATTCTACCTCAACTAGTCGGTATATTAAACGGAGAAGATTCGTCAAAGGTAAAAAATTGTATTATACATATTGTCGAATTAACTCACAATAGCTTGCATGCCTCTGAGCAATTATTGACGCAAGATCCAACAACGATAGGCACTCTTGAATTTTTGGTAATAATATTACATCGTCAAAACGAAACGCGCATACGGGCGTTTTTTTTTTTTTTTTTTTTTTAAAGCCGCTCTCAAGCAACATATCTCTCGCGAATTCGGTTATTTTGCTCGCTACTCTTTCATTTAGCTGCCTTTCTCATTTTTTTTTAGATCACCGCGTAAAGTAATTAGCCGCACGTGGTTGGTCGTATACAATCCGCTCGCGCTCGCGTATCGAGAAATCTCATGTTGTTACGCAAACAACAAGCTGCGTGCACGTGGTGTGTGTGTATATATATTTTATGAGGGTGTGCAGGTATATGCGAATACGAAATGCGATAATGGATGATCGATGATCGGGTTGAAGGGCTGGATGAGAGGAAAAGAGAAGACGAGTGGTTATTAGTATATTGAGATGGATATTCCGGGATACGTAAAAAAAAGTTCAACAGAATATCAACAGAATTTAATAATATTGATGGCAGAGAATTAAGGATTAGAGTTCAATACCGATATCATGGCAGTGTCCATTTTGTCACATTAAATTTCGATAACATATTACATTAGCGCGATCGTAGGATATATATGTAGGATAAGTATAAATCCTAAAGATGGTTGCTTATTAATTTGCATCATGTTTTTACGCGTGTCGCATGCACGCTCGCTTTATACTCGTCTTGAAGCTGTATTTAACTAACAGCTAGACGTTTCTCGTTTCTACGACACTTAACATTTGCAAATCCGAGCTGCGTTACACATTACTCTCGCAAAATACGCCTGTCCGGAACAACTTAATACCGCCGACAGGCCCTCTTCTTCTTCTTCGTCCGAAGAAAAACTTCAGCGCTATAGGGAAAATTCACGGTGAAACTGATGTTTCGGCATTAGCGTTAAGGGAGTGAGCGCCGGAAAAAAATACGCTCGAATCTTTCCATCGAGGCGTGTAATACTAATACGAGTGGAAAAAAAGGGGGATGGGGGAAGGGAGGGAGGAGAGAGACGGAAAGCTTAAGGAGAGCAAGAAATGGTGGACATCAATTTGAGCCACACGCATCGCTCTGGCTTCGTATTTAGGTGGATAATCGGTTTACCGTGGCGGGCAGCCCACTTGCAGCGAATGCATTGCCGCTGGCAATGGCAGCGCATGGCACGCTGACTGTCATTAGCGAGGGGTGTCAATGCCGAAGGTTCTCGCGTTAATGACGAGATGGTGTGTCCCCGCCGCTCTCCACGATTGACTCTGGAAATGAAAAACATTCCGAAGGAACGCGGCGCTTTCTTCTTGGCCTCCCCAAGCACCGCACTTTTTGCCCAAGCGAATATCACGCGCGGAGTTTTCTTCGAAAGTTTATGTATTTTATGATCGTTAGATTCGGCGTAGAGATTAGGCGTAGATTAGTGTAGCTGAGTTTGGCTTCTTTGCACGTATGATCTTTTTTTTCACATTGCTGGTTGCAAAAAAAGTAAATATAATAAAGGTCAAAATAAATGTCGTTCGAAATTTCATTATGCCACAGAATGAACAGAAATGATTTATAATCTCTGTGTTATATGATTTAGTAACGTTTGACATTTATTGAACAATTTCTTCTACTTCTTCTTTTTTTTTTTTTTATTATGCTCGTTCTATGCGAATTATCGTGAATAAATCGAAACTTGTATGTGTCATATGTGAAAACATTGATAAGAGCATGAAAATATTTCGTAGATTATTCTACTATTTCTCCTGAGCACAATTTGACGAGGAGAAGACATCGCCAACGAAATAAAAATTTTCACGTATTAAGAAAACTCTAATGCATAAAAATTGTAGAAAAATATTCTCTCTCTCTCTTTCTCTCTTTGCAAATGACCCGTTTTTTTTTGTTTCTTGCAGTTGATTTCAGGAGGTATTCGCGATTAAAAGTTTTTGTCATAAATTAGGAAAAATATTAATTACAACTATTTTCTTTTACAAAGACGTTAAAAATCATATTATTAATCCTTTTTATAATCCGGATTTATTTATTTGATTTTTCAAACGGTATAAACATAAGAAATGTGTCCTTTTTTTTTTTATTTTGACAGCTTTTTGCTACTATTGAACAGCCAGAACATCCTTAAGTCAATACGACGACAAAGAGATGCATCGTCGCATAAGATATTCTCGCAGTCGCGTTAATTAAATTCGTTATCGTCAAAATCATTATCGTCGTAACTATATTATTAGTACCGTTACTGTTACCGCTACTAGAGGACTACCATTATTACGCGGATAATTAAGCGGCTTATGATTACGCGGTAATAGCAACGATAAATAGGTCACGTGCGCCGACCCGCTGACGTCTATTAAATTATTTTATACCTGTGATTCCGAATTATTATATCCGGCATTTATGATTGCTATGTATCGTGTAAATGCGCTTACGTGTGTACGTACGCGTACGTGTGAACGCGCCCATCGTATAGCTCTTTCAGCGCGTAGCTACAATTAAAAGGGATTATAGAAAGGGTGTTAAAATGTGACTGCGGTATGCTTTCAACGCACATTTCTCACAATTAAAGAAATTAGCTTTGTTTGAGGAAGGGACGGTGGTAGAGCGGAGTAAAATGTAAAAAATATTTTCATCCACAGCGCATTACGTGATAACGCTATTGTTTCAAACATAAAGAGAACTGCCAAAATTATGAAGCTTTTTGCTGAAAAAACTCTTTACGATAAATAAATTAAACGTCGTTACTTTAATTATCAGAGCGGATGTAACCTCTTACGCGGGATAAATTTCTATAATACTTTTAATTTTCCGATAATTCTGAAACAATCGGTACACGCGCGCGAAGCATAAAATAATATATACCATACATGCTAAATGAAAGGAAGAAAGCGCGTAGAAGGTGCGAACGTGGAGGATCCTATTTTTTTATGTAACTTACTCCGCGCACGCGGATTACACGAGGGAAAGAGACGAAGAGGCTAACACCGCGAAACGGTGTAGCCGTGTTTCGTCGCTGCATTTGCATTCCTTACCCATATTAAGTTAGCCCCCCCACCAACGCCAAATTAAATCGAATACATCAAATAATTTAGTGCTAATTATGTGCTAATTAGTTGCCGTAGTCCGAATTTTGTTGCTCAAACCGTTTAGCAGGAATTTACATTCAAAGTGGGGGGTGCTAGCTTGACATTAAGCCAGCCCTCCCCCCCCATAGTGAAAAAAATATATAGAATGCTCGAATCAAAAAATAAAATACACTAGAATTTGTTGCTATTTTGTTGCTCTAAAATAACATAAAAATATTTTAAAAAAAGTATATTATTTAATTAATATTAAAGTGTAGTATTAAAAATCGATACTTTGTCGCCGCGGACCCTATACGACGCGCTCTTATATTATATAAATTAACTAAAAGAATTTGTTGCTCGCATGTTTTTGGTATTAAAATAATCTGTGGACGATGTACTATCGAAATATATAAGAAACTGAATTTGTTGCTCGTCTTAAAGTATTAAAAATCGATACTTTTTTTTCACTATGGGAGGGGCTGGCTTAATGTCAAGCTAGCACCCCCCACTTTGAATGTAAATTCCTGCTAAACGGTTTGAGCAACAAAATTCGGACTACGGCAAATAATTAGCACATAATTAGCACTAAATTATTTGATGTATTTGATTTAATTTGGCGTTGGTGGGGGGGGGGCTAACTTAATATGGGTCGCCCGAAGACCGTGCGAATCTCGGCCTAAGACGAAATTAGAGAAATCGTTGATGCACGGGAGTTCGCTGATTATCCGAGAGCATCAATGACGATATTCAAGTATCCGTGGATTACCGAGTAAACATATACCGAGATCGATCCCCCGACAATTCTACGCTACAATAATTATTTTACGATTCTGAAATTCATTAGACGATGAAATGAGAATTGAATAATTAATTCGAGGAGATGATAATTTTTCCACGCGGCATTTCGATAACTTTTCGCGCGATGAGCTCTTTAATCACGCGAGCAAACGCGAGTTTTCGCTACGGATGAGTAAAGCGCAAAGGGCCCGCGTGCGTTCATTCCCGACAAAAATGAGAACGAGAGAGGTAGTTACCCCCAAAATTCACTTTCGATGGATGAAAAGATGCGAGAGATACGGAACGCGACCGTAATACGTCTCGATAATCGCGCTTGTGCGAAGAGCGTTACGGAAAATTTAGGCTGGACGGATAGGTGGGGGGAGGGGAAGGGAATGTCGTCGAATATCTCTTCCAAGAACAGGAGCGAGCGAGTTTTTTGCGAGAAAAAAATCGTGCGCCAAAAAACCTTCGCGATACGAACAAGGATAAGATAACGAAGCTCGAGCGATACTTTTGCAATCTCGCGATTATTTTCTGGCGAAATTATACATATAATCGAAGAAGAATCATATATTTTAAAAGAATATTAAAGTATATTGAAATACGAAACGTGTGAAAAACGCGACGCGAAGCTTCACCAATTGTAAAATTTCTCATTTAGCTGTTGGTACTCGTGGTTTCTCGCGGCCATAGTTTTAAAACTAACCAATCACCAATCAAGAATCGAATGACCGTGATTGGTCAATTTTACAACCATGAATATTATTAAACCTGACGTGTAAAATTAGTCGACTAACCGAACACATTTTTTTTTTCTCTTAAATAAGAATATTTTATTAGGAATGTTCATATGTGGTGTGTGAGCTGCTTTTCAGATATATTCCTCCTCGAATCTTACACATTCTATTCAACGATTATTCTCGTTGTATTATCGTTTCGCCATGAAAATTGATCGAGATTTTGTAATATAGGCTCTCTCTCTCTCTTTCTCTCGAGCCGCGCTTCTTTGTTTATATCTGAATGTTTACGACCAACTTTTTTGAACGCTTCTGTACCGAGACGTGTTCGGCGACGCGGTCCTCCCCTCTCCTCGCCTACCCGTCCAGCCTAAATTTTCCGTAATCGTGTCAGTCTCTTCACACAAGCGCGAGTCTCAAGACGAATTACGGTCGCGCTCCGTGTTTCTCGCTCTCCGTCTTTTTATCCGTCGAAAGTGAGATCCGCGTACGAACGAGTGTCGGGGGGGTCTTGTATCGAATAACAGGCGATTATCCGAGTGTAATATATTAACCCGTGTAATCGTGATTAAGGCATCTTTCGATATATATATATACTCGCAAACGACAAGATTTTTCCCACGCATCTTTTATCTATCGAAAATGAATTTCGCATCCGAACGAATATTCGAAATATCCGAATCGAGAGTAATTTGTAGTTTTGATATATCGACTTTATAATACGATACAACGATCGATGAATACATTATTTAACATATTTTTAGGCGCTGAAATAATTTACTCGCTGTCGTATATAATAATATTGCGTTGAAAATATAAGCGCGTCGCGTTCCACATGTTTCTGCTTTAATATTCTTTAATATTGTTTTCAAATGTAATCCTTTTTTTTCAGAGTTATATTCACAATTTCATAAATCGAGATCGCAAAAGAGCGTCGCTCGAGCTAGTTTCATTTATCTCGCGCAGGATTCTTCGCGTACGGTTTATTTCTTGGAAGAGACGCGCTCGCTCCTTTTCCTGGAACGGATATTCGACGACGCGTTCCCCCCTCCCCATCTACTACTACTCAACCTGCCTAAATTTTCCGTAACCGTTACAGTAACCGTCGTATTGCATTAGCGTGCGAGATTGAAATATTCTTTCCGTATTTCTCGCCTTTTTTTATCCATCACAAGTTTATCCCGTGTATAAAGTGGATGTCGTGAGTATCGGGAATGTCGATTAGAATCACGGAAAATCGTCTCCGTCCATTTATTAATACGCGATTATATGTTCTTTCGTGTTTATAATCGGCATGGAAATAATTTTACCGCGTCATTGCATATGGCGGATTTTGGACTACGAGTGAAATAGTGATTATGAGAATAGTGATTATGCACGAGTGGACAAATTGATAGACTGTCTCGTCTCAATTTGAAGCGAAGGGAGCAACCGGAAACGGAAGGGATCTCGCGATGACCAGATGCGGAAAGAAGTGAGACATGCAAGGGCGGTGCATCGGTCGGTCAGTAGAATTTATTATTAAACATTTAAAATTGTCAATATAATTTTTAGTTTATGGAAACAATAGTATTGAAAAGTCGGGTTTTTTTTTTTTTATTAATGATTTATAGCTCATGTATAAATATTTAGAATTATAACTGACCATATTATCTTTGCCTTGATTATTTCTATTATTCGTCATTGATGATTACTGATGATTTCATAATTATAATCGTTGAGCGCATTAATTTTACTATTTTATTAGCATTCGAACTCGATCATTAATACGATTACATTTTATTTAACTCTGATCACTCTGTAATCTTAACGCGTCATTTTTAGAGAATGAAAATTATCAAACATGTGCATTAACAAAATTAACAATATGCGTGTCAATTTATTTTTTAATTTATGGAAACGATGGTATTGAAAAATCGAGTTGTTTTTTGATTAATTATTTATGATCTGATAATCATATAAATATTTAGAATTAAAACTGACCATATTATTTTTGCCTTGATTATTTCTGTTATTCGTTATTAATGATTACTGATGATTTCATAATTATAATCGTTGAGCGCATTAATTTTACCATTTTATTAGCATTCGAACTCGATCATTAATACGATTACATTTTATTTAACTCTGATCACCCTGTAATCTTAACATCCTTAACGCGTCATTTTTAGAGAATGAAAATTATCAAACATGTGCATTAACAATATTAACAATATGCGTGTCAATTTATTTTTTAATTTATGGAAACGATGGTATTGAAAAATCGAGTTGTTTTTTGATTAATTATTTATGATCTGATAATCATATAAATATTTAGAATTAAAACTGACCATATTATTTTGGCCTTGATTATTTCTGTTATTCGTCATTAATGATTACTGATGATTTCATAATTATAATCGTTGAGCGCATTAATTTTACCATTTTATTAGCATTCGAACTCGATCATTAATACGATTACATTTTATTTAACTCTGATCACTCTGTAATCTTAATATCCTTAACGCGTCATTCTTAAAAAATGAAAATTATCCAACATGTACATTAACAAAATTAAGAATACGCAACAAATTCTAGTGTATTTTATTTTTTGATTCGAGCTTTATATATATATATTTTTCACTATGGGGAGGTGGGGGCTGGGTTAATGTCAAGCTAGCACCCCCCACTTTGAATGTAAATTCCTGCTAAACGGTTTGAGCAACAAAATTCGGACTACGGCAACTAATTAGCACATAATTAGCACTAAATTATTTGATGTATTCGATTTAATTTGGCGTTGGTGGGGGGGCTAACTTAATATGGGTGCATTCCTTTCCTTCTTCCGTGGATTCCGCGCGCTGTTCTTGGGTGATATCCTCGGGTAAGGGCGAATGCCGGCGACCCGCGACGTCGATGTTCAGCCGTTGTTTCGCGTAAGTGAAACTGGTTGGCCCACCGGGTGTCGTATGCTGTCCCAGGTTCCTTACCCGGTTCCCGATTTACACACGCGTGTTTCTCTATGGAAGACGGTGAAATTTCGAGCGAGGCTCCAATTACGAATCACCGCGGATTATTCGAAGGAGAAACGACACCCTCGGTGGATGAAACAATTCGGACCGAGTACAAGCGCAATTAACTCTTCGCGCTCCAATTTCATCCTGGCATACGTTTCGAGTTATTTAGCGAGCACTTTATGCAAGTTTCGGCGATAATAATGTCAATAATTTCACAGCGAAAATGTTAAATTATATTCCAATAAATAATCCGATGGGATAGATTCTTCTTTACGTGAAAATAAAAATTGTCGCGATATCGCGATTCATAATTGCAGCTCGTAGAAAATTATTCATAAATGCAATATTGATTCACATATTGTACAAGACTTCTCTATTATAATATCAATCATTTCACGAACACTCTTTTTATCAAATATGACCACGAAAGATTGTACGAGTTGTAGCACTTTCCTCTCCAGTTTCGAGTTCGCGACTTATCATCGACGATGAAACTGAAAGGTTGGATGTGCAAAAGATCGACGTTACTTGCGCTCCCTTTGAAAATTTCCGCAGGCGATCCGCGAGAGTTTAATACGCGACGGACTTGGGTAGAAATTTTCAGAGATCCTGTCGACTCTCGTGTTATTATGTTTCAAAGTAACTATCGGGGGTTATTGGAGAGAGGAGGGGACGAGCATATATAGGTGGAGAAGGGTATCGAGAACGATTCTTAAATGCAAATATCCATGTGCATTTTTATGCACCTTGCCGAGGCGTGGAGCGTCGTAAGCCTTTGAGCACGCCTTTGACTTGCAAATGGCGAGCGAAATTTAGAATGCTAAAGTGGCCGTTTTATGCGGAGCTTACTTATATCTATACAAATATTTGATGGTATGCGAATCGGTGCGAATTATGGTAATCGAAATATCATGAATGTAATTTCACGAGAGAGAGAGAGAGAGAGAGTCGTGTGTGGGCAATCTTGATCACGTTTAGGAAGTGATGCCTAAGACCTGTCCTGCGTCAGGACATTGCGTCGTACTTAACTTCGCAGATGCGTACATGGGAATCTAACGGGATTCTCGGTCTTTTGATACTATTGTTATTTATCTCTCTCTTCTCTACTTTCGATAACCGAATCTCCTCGCACGGTGTGTCACAAAACTCTCTACCGCGAGCGTTAAATTATACTCTTTGGTACATTCATGTATATTTCTTGTAAATAAAATATTATGAATGTAACGGCATGTACAGACGATTTTAGAAATTATTGGGCAAAGTATACAGGGTGATTATAAATAAATGCGAAAAATTTTAGGAGACGACTCTTTGTCGAGAATTAAAGGGGATCTTTCATATAAACATTTATTCTTATATCCTTCTCTTAGTTATACTCCTCGAAAGGGGGAGGTGAGAATTTTCAACATTTATTATAATTTCGTGTTGTTTTTGTTGCATTTTTTTCCAACATTTACTATAATTTTGCTTGGCTTTTTTTTTTTTTTTTTAATTTAATTTCTCGTAAATCGAAACCTATGCCATCTATAGGACCGTGCTGTGCATGATAATGTATTTTTTTTCTTTTTCTTGAAAACTATTGATCTTACACGAAAAAAAATTAAAGAAATAAAAAAAGTTTCTAAAGGAATCAAGCTCTCTAACGCATATTTTTAGAGGATGACATTCCGGTCCGTTAAAAAATTCTGATAAAAAATTGAATATGAGTTCGCTAGTTTCATCCCCTTACAACGATACGGGATGATTAAAAGAATATTAACAAGTATGCTTTTTACTAGTGAAAAATGTCTACAAAGATTTCATTTTTTTAACTTGTTCAAAACTTGGGAAAAAAATATATAAACCCAATTCTTATTTTCTCCTTTGGAGGAGTGTAACTCCTCGGGGAGAGATATAGAAATGTATGTTTGTATGAAAGATTCCCCCCCTTAATTTTTGACAAAGAATCATCTCCTAAAATTTTTCACACTTATTTAAAATCACCCTATATATATATGATATATTTTATTGGGAAATAATATTGATAATTGCACATAACTGTCTTATAGATTAGAAATTATCGGCGTAACGTATATTGTGTAACGAAATATCTTTTATTTTAATACTCAATTAGAGATTTAAGATGAGTAGCGCTACAAGTCTCGTAACAAATTGGCAAGTTTCCACGAGAAATTCATGTCTAGGTATAACGCGTCAGTATAAATCCATTATACGGCTCGTCGGACCGTAGGCCAAACGGGGGTTCCGGTAACACGTTGCGAAATTATTTTGCGTACGCGATACGTGATAATCGCCAATCGGCGGCCGATCGCTCCAATTAACGCGAGAATATTTGCGCTAAAATTACGGCTCCGTCGCCGGGGCGAAACCTCGCCCAACCGATGGGTAATCGATACAAAAGTCCACAAGGGTTGGTATACAAACAAGGGTATATACAAACAGCTGCAACTGACCGGTAGTCGAGTGCAAATTGCGACACCCGGCTGACGAGCACTCGTGAAATCTACTCGCGAGATTGACGAATAGAAAGAGTGAAAAGAGGAAAGAAAACTCGTTCTCCATTTCCTCGAGATTTCTCGCCGGCGGGAATCCCCTTCCTTCGCGAGTATCGGGTGACAATTATATTCCTTCCGCGAGTTTTTCCACAGAATAGTACCTAGCCCGAAAAGATCAAAAGTATAGGGTGTCCCCTACATCCGCGCGAAATTAGATCAAAGTGAAATGCATCAGCGATAAATCATTGTAGATTACATCCGTCACGTTTGCGCTTATCGTCGGGCTACGCGACCGTTAGTAGAGTGCGCGATCTACTATCTTTTCGCGTTTACAAAAGAGAGGATTTGACAACCGGTTTAGAAGGGTTAATATCCTTCTCTATACCCGGCAGCGGCGCGCGTTTCCGCTCGGGAATTCTCTCGAGCCGGCAATTGGGTGCCCGCCGAGCGATAATACAAACGTCATCAGTGACGTAGCGATCTACGCGAGTGCCCTTCTCCTCGAGCTTTCGGCGTACATTGAGTAGGTGGATGTGGCTATCTCGTCCCCGGGTCTATTCCGTGCTTATGATATAATCCGTCTCGACGGACGATGCACACGACACCCGGTTGCGAGGATCCCGTATCGGGAGCGCGTCCCTAATAGCGATACTTAATTAACGCATTGTGCGGCTAGTTACGGTAACGCCGTCATTCCGAGAACAACTGGGCGCGACGCGAAAAAAAAAGCGGCGCAAACCGATACAATATCGTTCCGAGAGCGTAGGATTGATGGAAATAAATCGACAAGTTAATAAATTCACGAAGCTTTTGGGATCTTTTCAATTACTACGGATAGAGTGTCTACTTCCTGCAAAAATCTAGAAAACCTGGAATTGTCAGGGATTTTGTTTTTATCTTGAAAAATCAGAGAATTCTCATGGAATTTTATTCGAATTTAGGGAATTTTTTCAAAAATTCTCTCTTCGATCATTTTGTTTTTATATCGCGAGCATCGACAGTCTGATTGGCCAGTGATTGTGAATTATATGTTTCAAATATATTGTAAATATATATCTTTCTCTCTTTGATATGTTTATTGTCATACACGAAAATACTGAATACTGAAATTTTTTATTACGATTCTTAAATGATAATTAATGATAGAAAATGAAAATATCATGCAAATGAAAAATGCTTACCTTACAAAAGTTATTCGGTTCTTTTCAGTAGATTTTTAAATTTAATATTTAAAATATAAGTGGTTCACACACTTTTCCCTTGTTTGAGTGAAAAGCATTAAAAGACGCACACAAAGGAAAATTTATTTCAAAAAGTTTCATCTATAAAAATTCATGATAGACACCCTGTACGGAGCGATGAACGGTGTGATAAAGATAAGCGGTTAATTATACGATGGAGAGATTTGTTAGAAGATATTTACTTATTTATTTATTTATTACGGAAAAAGAAATATCCCTTTGGTATACAAAATGTGTTAATACAGGAAGTAGTGCTAAAATAGAAAAAAGAAAAGAAGAGAAAAACAGAGAGAAAAGAGAGTAATAATAACGCAAAAACGCAAACGCTAATGATTATAGATAGCGAGATACCGTGTTTCTAAAAGAATCGAGCTGTAGGTGGAAAAAATCAATAGGGTGAGAAAATTCATTCGCCAGAATACATAAGCGATTCAACGGTTCGAACGTGCCATAAGAGGTACGATAGTGCTCTATATGAAACAATGAATTAGATCTTAAAGCTCTGGATGAAGCATGGAGTCGAATTCGCTCAAGCACAACTCCAGGCAGGTGACCGCTGCATTCAGCAGTTTCTACATAAATAATAAGCCAAGAAAGATTCGCCTCTTACGAAGCGTCAGTAAATTAAGTTCTAATAATAAATTGTCGTAATTATGGTCGATAACTTTCATGGGTTTCCCCATTTTTAAATTAATTTTACGAAGAAAACTATGCTCGATACGCTCGATAAGAGTGCTATAAATTTTGCTGATACTGATCCCAGACGACGGAGGCATATTCAAGTTGTGGCCTGACTAAAGTGCAAAATAACAACTTTAAAGTGCTCTGATTAAAACGCTTGCCTGCAGCGATTTATGAAACCTAGCTTCTTAAAATCCGAGCTAACGATGTACCGAATGTGTTTATCGAAAGAAAGATCACTGCAAAATAAGACGCCCAGATCGCGAATATCATCATCAACTACCAGATTAAATCCAACGAATAATCGAAGAAATAAGGATTTTTCTTAACAGCTAAAGTGAACAATATGACACTTGGATAGGTTAAAAAATATGTTATTGACTTTACTCCAAGAGTTAAGATCATCTAAATCACATTGAAGACAATCTCCACAGTGAAGACATCCTCCACAGTGTCAACTTGCCGAAAGATTTTGATATCGT
Source organism: Polyergus mexicanus (assembly GCF_030449975.1). Taxonomy (NCBI): domain Eukaryota; kingdom Metazoa; phylum Arthropoda; class Insecta; order Hymenoptera; family Formicidae; genus Polyergus; species Polyergus mexicanus. Next base: position 3,231,593 of record NW_027223347.1, read on the forward strand.
TGATAAAGATATTGAAAAGTAAAGACCCAAGATGAGAACCTTGAGGTACTCTAGAAATAACTTTTATGTTTCTACAAGGAGAACTGTTAAATGTAACTATTTGTTGTCTATCAGTGATAAAGTTAGATATCCGTTTTAAGAAAGAACCCCAAACACCGAATGAAGATAATTTACTTGGTAATATTTCGTGGTCCACGCTATCGAAGGCTTTTTTAAAATCGAAGTAAACAGCATCTATTTGGGAACCATTCTCAATGGCCGAATTTAAATAATCGATACCCGAGATCGGTCTCGGCTTTTAAAAATCGGGATGACAGTACAAAGCTTCCATGCGTCTGGGATAAATGCCAGAGCACAGCGATTTATCGAATAAGATCCAGAGAATTCTGGACATGATATATTTACACGACCTGAAGAAGGGATCCCATCGATACCAGACTTTAGGCTTAACGTATTTAAATCGTTATAATCTCGTTTATAACACAATTATTGACCACGTTTACTGATTCGTAATATATGGCGATCATGTCGATTTTTCGATCGAGATCTTTCGATACGATCTTGACGCAACGAAGGATAAAGATGACTTTCCCACTTTCTCGATAATTATTGAGATTCGCACAAATTCCCCTTTACAACGCGGTCATTAGTAAAAGAAGCGCTTGGAATCCGATATTGGCGCGCGTAACAAGTATCATGCTGAGATTGGGATGATGACACTTATATTACAATTATGCTATAGGATGGAGATCGGATTTTATCTAATTTAAACAATATTGCCCACAGCCGAATTAGAATTTATAATATAATAGAACGGATAAAAGGGATGTGTGTACTCTAGAGTCCATATTGCTACAAAGTTTTATAAAAAAATACTCGGTTTATACATAGAATATATTGAATATAGCGATGCCGATAATTCTTGCATAATGAGTGATGAATTACGTATGGGGCATTTGCGGAGAACGGAGCGGTATCGGCGAAACGCCAGTTATTCCCGCGCGGTCGCGTGGGACCGTCTATTCCAGGGAATGGAAGAGTGGCGAAATAAAGGCGTCCTTTTAATGGGCAATACTAATCAATGAAATACGAAGCCACGGGGGCGCGCAGTGGATACGTAAAGGCCGGGCACAAACGTGCCGTACAAACAAAGAGGTATGCGCCCGCGTGTCCCTGTCTCTCTCTCTCTCTCTCTCTCTCTCTCTCTCTCTCTCTCTCTCTCTCTCTCTCTCTCTCTCTCTTTCGCTTCGTCTTCGACCTTCTCCCTTCCTCCGTCCGTTCTCCAACCCCGCGCCCTTCCTCCCCCGCTCGTATTCTTTCGTTCCCTCCTTCTTTTTCTCGCGTCCGCTCTTTTTTTTTTCCTTCTTCTCGCGCATATACGCACGCGTAAACACACACACACACACACACGCGCGCGCGCGCGCTCACGCGGCGCCGTCGTCGTCTTCCTCCGCTCCTCTCTCGGCCGCTCGCACAAAAGCCGAGGGCAAAGAGAGAGAGAGAGAGAGAGAGAGGGCGCGATATTTTTCAGGATGGCATATTTGACGCATTGGCCAGGTCAGTAACCCCGGGGGTCCCGCGATTGGTCGGCCTCGTCGGCGTTCTGCCACTGAATTCCCGGTCCCTCATTGGCCGAGTCGGGCCCTAGACCTACACCAATGCCCTGCGTATTGCCGCACACGCACCCGTCGGTCGCGCCGTGCCTTGCCGAGCCGAGTCGACGGCACGCAACGCTGCTTGCCCGATGCCCGCGACCCGACCCGAGAGCGTGTGCCGTTGCGTGAACACGTGTGCGTACTACTCCGTAGGGCGCGCGATACGTCACATTGACAGCGCAGCGGCGGCGACTCAGCCCAAGTCGCAACGCGATACGGCGATGGAGTCGTCGCGGAGCGAGCCCTCGATAAAAGCCGGCCACAGCCGACGCGACGCACTCTCGCGCACAGCCGGAGATTGTTTTAATTGAAGAGTCTGGCCGCGATAAGCAGATAAGTCCGAGAGTCGTTGGGAGTAAGCTCCTTTCTTGCGTTTATAAAAACGAGGAAATTATATATTCTCGCGAGATTAAAAAAAAAAAAGAACGAGATCAAATTGAGAAACGTTGCGTCGTCGTATCTCCTGACAATTATTTCTCGTTACGATATATAAATACAATGTGCCCCATTGTCAAAATTTAATTTCAGATTACTTTAATCTTTATGTAAAAAGCGTGAAAATGTGATTATTCCGACTGACTTCTCTTCTATAGAAGAGATTAAATATTTTTGTCAAATATTTTTATAATTATTAATTAGATATTAAAATATCAAGCGACATTTTTAGCATTGTGTTATTTTAGATATATGATTAATCGAGAGTTGGGAACGTTACTTTATAAAAGTATCTCGTTACCGTTACCGTTACTCAAAAACTAACGAATATTCCCGTTACTTTGTTTATAATATATTAATTCGATACTATATAATATATTAATATTAAATTAGTATATTATAATTAATACTAATATAATATTGTACATGAATTCTTAATATTAATATAGAAATACCTGGTTTACATATTTATACTTCTTTTTATTAATTTATAATATAATATAAACCATAAACTATATAATAATATAAATTCTTAATCCCTTGAGGTAAATCACAATCTTTCCTTTATCAAATAAATTTTACCAAAATATTTTATTTATTTTTAAGACAAGTTGAGATGCTCCACGGTATCGTCATTTAGATGACATCTTTGCGGCTTTAATATCAGGAAATCATTGATTGGCCACGGTATTCTTATCATGCGTAACGCGTTGACGCGTTCTATGTTCCGGAGCCATTAGTAAAAAACAAAGTAACGATAAAAGTAACTGTTAAAATCGTTACTCGTTGGATGAAAAAATGTAACGGCGTTACCAATTCGTTAAAAAAAAAAAAAAAAAAAAAAAAAAAAAAAAAAAAAAAAACAGTACCGGTAACGGCGTTTACGAGTAACGCGTTACTTCCCTGGAATAATCTATAGTCGAATAAGACGGCAAAATCTATGTAAGAGGATGCCGGACTTGTGGAAAGTATCGAAGAAGATTCGAGAACGACCGGAATCATACAATGCATAAAAGAATCGCGTCACGCGGCGTACTAATCGAAGCACGTGAGGCACGTTTTTCTTCACTCTCACGCTATATCGAGACAGATCTTTCAATGCAGTTTTCGACCGCAGAAGTAATCTTCGCGGCGAAGAAACTGAATTCTCTGTCGATACATCGCAGTTGGACGAGGAAAATGTAGGCCGTGGGAAGTACACGCGCGCGCTGCTTTATGCATCACGTGTTTATATACCATACATTTGCCGCGTCGCGTAAAATCGATTGACATAAATGTCAAAAAAATATTCTTCCCTTTTTTCTTCTACGTGCGTCGTAGAGTCGGGCAGATTTTGACGCTGCGCATTAAGCGAGCCGGGGAAAAAAACCGGCGGGTGGGGGGGGGGGGGAGGGTATATCGAATTTCCCCGCTTTGTACACTTGGTGGATTAAAAAAATTTACGAATCGCATTCTCAGAGAAGGGCCCATATAATATTATGCGCATTATCGCGGAATAAAATACGATCGCGCTACTTTTCAGTCCCGTGCGGCGGATTTTTGTTTACTCTGCCAATAATCATGTCATATATTCATGCGATATATGAAACCAAAAAATCGACGGCGCGCCGTATACGCATATTTTCATTTCCATCATGCCGTGTGTATCATTATATAAGCCATCGCGAGCGCGTACGAATTAAAACGTAATAAGATAACGGATTTAATTAAAAATGTTTGCGAGCGGCAAAAACCCATTCCGATAACCTCGATAATTCGATATCCGGCCGATTTTTCGACGATCCATCTCGCGCAGCTCGCGCGCCCGATTAAAAGTTAACCCGGCGGTATTTCCATCTCTGTTAATGTCGAACTCGCATCGGATAATATTCCAATAAACGCGTCGTTACTGATATAACTGTCGCTGCACGACCGATAATTGGATGATGTTGCGCTTGCACGATTCGCGATTCTCCCGGCGTTTGCCTCTGATTCGGGGGAAAAAAAAAAAAGGGGGGGGGGGTTCGAGTTAATTTTTCTTTCTATCAAAGTCATTAATTCCTGCAAAAATCATTAATATCCGTCGCTCGGTGTCTATCGGCGATTAAATACGCGATAAAAAATATACTTTAATGCGTAATAAATATTATCTTGGCGATACGCATACAAATTATATATGTAATTTGCGTATATTTATGTTCCTTTTTTTTTCTTTTTTTTTCCTCGTAATCATTCAAAGTTAATAAGATGCAAGGCAGAGATGAAAAACATATTCGATATTCAATTGTAGCCAGATAAAAGAATTCACTTCGCGTGACTTGAAAAAAGATTTTGAGGCATTTCAAAGAGAGGAAAGAGAGAGGTGAAGGATGACAGGTGATCAAGAGCTATTTTGAATTGCACGTGTAATATTGATCATTATTTATATGATCACCTTGCGCGCAAGATGACGCAGCGCGTGGAACAAAGTATACAACCCTCGCTCGACAGTATATATATTGACGTAAAAGAGAAAAATATCGCGCTACCGATTTCCCATGGCATTGACATGATTTTATTCCGCGATTTTCAGAGGCGCGTCGCCACATAAAAGACTAAGGGAACGTGGTATACGGCTGAGAGCCGTTAACGTCTCGACGTAACCGAGCGGAGTGTCCGCGTGTACAGAGTAAAGACGTAAAGATAGAGGCGAGGAGAGAAAGAGACAACTGCGTTCGCGGATGTAGGCTACCAGAGTCACGACCCTCTTCCTCGCTTCCTTGCACGCTGCAGTTTTGCCTTCTTCCTCATTGGCCTCTTCTTCCTCTTCTTCTTCTCCCTTTCCCGCTCCGTCGCCTCAAGAGAAGTCAAACGCTGGTCGAAGGTGATCCGGTGGATGTAAGGCGCTTAAACGTAACTTGTAAACGTTCATTTCCGACTTTTAATCAGTGACGGGACTCATGACCGTACACCGGCTGACTAGCTCGACGATGTGTTTACGGTATCGCGTGTCTCATAACGGGGAAATAATATTCCACTTGCATGGCCCGAAGCTGCAAAAATCCTAAATAAATGATAATGTGCGTATGTAATATTCGTTATTAATTATATAACATTTCACGAGCACGTGATTATTACGCTGTTGGAAAATTTGTCTTTCCTTGTTAAAAGATACGCTGGTTAAAATTTTTGTGTTAAATATTTAACACCTTTAATTGAATTCAATAGTATTAATGTCATCATTTGACATATCCATATTATGTTAAATTAACACAAAAATTTGTGTGCACCGTTTTACGATACGTGATATATGGTAAATTTAAGCGAAAATTTCCAACAGTGTATAGTTTACGATTATATATATTTTTTAGGGGGGGGGGGAAAAAACGTTAAACATTCAAATAAATTTAAAATAATCAGCTTGCATTTATTGTTTATTCAACAAGCGATTAATTAAATGGTGAATTATATTTATCATTGAATGATTATTTCAAAAAGTCCATTATAATTATAACGCGATAATCCTTCGACGAATATACAGGGTGTTAAAAAATTAGTCCGGCAAGCTTCGAAGAAAAATAGAAAACTTCAAAATAAACTTTTTTTTTTTTTTTTTTTTTAAATGTTTTTCTCCCTCTGCGCGGCGTTCATTTTTCAAGAGATCTTTAGTGTGTTTTGACAAGTTGCATGTAATTTATTTATCATTATGAAGCAATACACTCGGATAGAATTGACTGACGTGCATCTTATTTATAAAACAGCTAATTGTAATGGACGAACAGTACGGAGTAATCAATGTTTCGACGATGTCATTTTTATATTGAAATTAATGGTGGAATTTTTGTCAGCATTTACTGTCAAAAACCTGCATCATTTTCGTGTATTTGTTTCGTTTTTTATTCAAGATAAAAATACAATTTGTTTTTTTTTTGTTTTTTTTCCACTTATATGTTTGTTTATTGAAGTCACGAAACTCCTATTTTATACCCTGTATATATATATATATACAGGGTGGGACATTTATATTGAGGCATCTAAATATCTAAACAATAAAGCAAGATGGAAAGAAATGTTTCGGACAAAAGTTGTTCGGTTCTAAGGGGGTCATAGGATGGTGCGATTAATTTGACCTTGGGTGGAGGCGCTTGGGAGATTTCAATGTCAATCTTGTTTTATTTTCTTTACACCAATTGATGTCTCTCATTTCTCGAGCTTAAAATATTAAGGTAACATTATTGCGAAATAAATAATTTTATGACATATTTCATAGTTTATGTAAAATTATGTCGAAGTGAAGTAATAAAATAAAGTATAAAATATCTCGTAACCTATTAAACTCTTGGCCATCGTACTCCTATAACTTTTTATGCAGAATATTGCAAGGAATCGATTTATGTAAAAAAAAAAAATTGGGGTGTTTCCATTTAAATAAACAAGATTGACATTGAAATCCCCGAAGCGCCTTCACCCAAGTCAAACTAATGGCACCATCCTATGACCCCCTTAGAACCGAACAACTTTTGTCCGAAACATTTCTTTCCGTCTTGCTTTATATCTTAGATATTTAGATGTCTCGATATAAATGCCCCACCCTGTATATATACATATGTATATCCATTATAATCGTGTAATCTCGTAATACAATCTCGTACATAACGTGCACTTGACGTATAATGCGTTTCAGGATTTTAAGTAAGTATCCGAAATCTCCGGTGCTCGATAGACCGTATCGAGATGGATTTTATCGATTTGGGTTTGCACCGGAAACCGGCATGTCTCTAACACTATAGATTATAGATATGTCCCGGAAATTCTCGATACTCCGTGGTCTGATTACAACTCGGATCTTAGGTCATCGAAAGTTTCAAATACTCGCACACATTTTCTCATATATATATATACAGTGCGATTGAGTATTTAGCTATACAAAACTATCCGATAAATTTCAAAAAGTCAAAGTTGCGCTTGTCAACATTCTTCTATTACTGGTCTCGAGTATTTAATTTTTAATCAACGATTAATCTTTAATGAAAATCTTATATCTTCTTTAAAAGCGAGAGAGAGAGAGAGAGAAAGATGCGATATTTATAAAAAATGTATTTTCCTCATTCAGTACGTTTTAAGCTCGACAATCTAATTGTTTCGATGTCAATTTTAAAACAATTTGACTGTACAAAGGGAAAAAGGTTTCTTTAAATTTAATATACAATATCTATTTGTTTGACTTATATTTGTTTCGTTACAAAAATATAATTTTATACGAAACATTATTTTGTTGAGTAAAAAATTTAATAGTTTCGTTGCATTAAACCATGTTGTTTGACGGAAAAATAACTATTATTTCGAATAGTATAATTTATTCGCTCACCGTTATACTTCACTATACTCGTATTCAAGTTTCTGTCATCAAGAGTATACGAATAAGGCCTGCAAAATGCGGCTAATGACATTTGACAACTATTTCTATCAGTTTCATTTCTGATACGATCTCTGTAGAAGAGAATTCGGATAATGAAACTGATTTTTGGAAAATCGGACGGATAAATGTACGATATTCATTTATTCGGATAGAAATTCCGAATAAGTAAAATTAATTTTTCCTATATGCTATGGTCCTAAGATGCTTCAAAGATTTGATTAGAAAGATGCAGTAACGTGCCATTTGACTTTATCTAACTTGTTTTAAGATTTATTTAAATTGTTAAAGGCGATACAATGAATCTTTTAAATAAAAGAAGAATATTGTTTGAAAGAATAATATAATTGTTTAAGTTGAAGAAAAAATAAAATTCATTCAAAAAATATTTTATTTAAAATAAGTAAATATATTATTTGAAAATCAAACAATCATGTTTGTTGCTTCAAACATTAGCACGGTTGGACCATTTCAAGCATTATATTTCTTCGGTTACAACAAAATTTATTAAATCCAAAGAAACTTTTCTCTCTGTGTAATTGGAATTTCCGAAATTCAAATTGTCGCCAAGAAAAGATCGCACAATGCTAATATGCGTAATCGTGAGAAGGCACGTTGATATCCGATACATCCCACACATATAAATATACAGTGAAATCTTAACTTTCGTTTTCCCTTTTTATTGCTTCGCCATAAGCTATCTACGAGAGTTTATGCGCACGGTCCCTACGCCCTGTATAAGCAAGATCATTGCCCCCTCTCTCTCCCCCTCCCCCCCCCCCCCCCGTTATCTTCGGGCAACGAGCAAGCTTAACAACAAATTACAACGGATTTCGACGACGGCCGAACGTTTCTCGCGTTCATAGAATTCAATTTCGATATCCTTTCTTCTTTTTCTCCCACGCTCTCTAACTTATATAAATCAATATCTATTTTATTATATTTTTATATAAATCTCTGAATTCTCTTAATTCTTTGCGATTAGAATATATTTTTTAATTTTCGCACACACACATATATATATACTCTTTTACGCTGGAAAAAAAAATTTTGTACGTTTTTAAAAAGAGTCTGTAGCGATCGTCGACCTGCTCTCGAGCCGATACTCGGCTCGCGAAGCGACACGACGATCACGCGAGTGTGCACGTGCACGCACAACCGTGAAACTTTAAGTAGGCCATCGCACGCTCGACATTACGTCTTGCTCTCGCGAACGAATTGCGAGAACGGTTTGCGGTGTGTTTTCCGGCGGCTCTGATAATTCATATCGACGAAGCACTCGGATGCCGTTGCACCAACGATCGAGAGTAAAAGGCGCTCGTCGTATACGGGGCGTATGCGTTGTTATAATGGCGCGGCCAGCAAGCTGCAAGGCTAAGGTACCGCCTTCGACCGGTAATAGATTAGCCGGTAGGTACGTTACGCAGAGAGGAAGAGAGCAAGGAAGAGAAAGGGAGAAGAATATAATGATTGCTGCACTTGGACTATGAGCTTGGACGCGCTTGGCAGCGAGCGGGGTCGAGGGAGATGGGGAGAGCGAAAGAGTAACAGAAGAGGGGGGAGGGGGGAGGGGGCACAGGTAGTGATTGCGGTAACAGAGAGAAAAGGAATACAACTATCAATCTAGTCGCGAGACAAAATGATTAAGGCTTGCGTGTAAATTGGTCGGATTTGAAAATTGCATAAAATTAGGGAGGAGGGGATGAGAGAGAGACTGAGAGAGAAAAGGAACTCCTTCTTTCGTATTTTTTTTTCCGATCGAGAGCGGACAGAGGATAATAATAGTGTTTATAAATATTGCGAAAATTGATAATATATAGCGAAAATTATCTGAAATAAATAAATTAAAACATTTGTCGATAAACGATTGAAAAATATCTGTTAAATTTAACAAATATCACACAAATTTTTCTGTCAATTCAATAATGTATAATGTGAAAATGTTAATCGGTGACGCTAAAACTATGTTAATATTTTAATACGAAATAGAAAAGAATTTGTAATAAATTTTATGTAAAATCATCATATCTTTAACGATAAAATTAACTTGGAAAAATGTTATTGACGATCCGCAGTTATTCTCAATCCTATTGTAGAATAAAATCACATTTTTTTTCTGTAAATTTCAACAGATAAATCTTGTCACTAATAATACGTAATATATCTAATCGTGTAGAATTAAAAGTAGATGCGCATTGTGTTATTTTTATATACTTTCTTTCAATTGTTTTAATAATTTTACATTTGAAATTCAATTAACGCAACGGCGATATATTAAATTAATACATGAATGTGTCAAAGATTTAATAGAAAAATTTTAACCAGCATATTTTTTAACAAGAAAACACAAATTTTCCTGTGTCGAGATACAATCGCTGGTTAATTAATATTACAATATTCTTCCTATTATAAGTTAATGTTAATCCGCGATACCAGATTACACGATTATTACACTTAATGATAATTACTCAAATAAAGTATCCACTTAAGCGCATACGGAAATTTTCTTTTCCTTTGCCTTTTCGATGGCGTTTAACGCGACCTTTCCAAGCGTCGAAAGTCTCGAAAGTTCTTCGGCAACAGCATCCGTTTGCACATTTCTGTGCGCGCCTCTTCTCTCCCGTTTATCTTCTCTCTCCAAGTAAAATGCTACTCTGGCCGCAATTCAGTATATTTAAGCCGGCTGTAATTATGCTGCGATCTTGCACGGATTTTCTCGCGTCTATTTTCTATGTTTAATACAGTTAAAATTATATAAATAGTTAAAATTGTGAAATTTTTGTTAACGTAATATTATTAATATTAGAAGGTAAAGGTAAACATTTTTAAAATCGAATCGTCCATAAAAATAAATAAGATTGATGTAAAGAGTGTCCTAGATTCTTTGCACATTTTTTTAATTCGCGTATTATTTAAGTATAATTTAAAATTTATATTTATATTTAACTGGATTACACAATCTTCAAATTATAATCGATTGATTACAGCATTTTTTTTTCCCTTGTCTTTCAAGCTCTTAAACGAAATATGTACGATTCTGATACATTCTGTATTTCTCTGCACATTTTCATACGTAGCAATTTACATATTACATTTGAAAATACGAATATTGTCGCGTTGATTGTGTCGGAGAATTTTTTTTTTTTTTTTTTTTTCCCCCTATCCGTCTTCAATTCTTGAGACCGATTGTTTTCAATTTCTTCGAAATTCTTATGGTTTCGTGAACTAGAAACTAGTGCACTGTACTTTATAAGCAATGAAGGAACATTCTCAACTAATTACCTTTGCAAATCGTACAACGGAATAACGAACGTTTCAATTATTCATATCCTCGTTTACCACATTTGAAATACGATTATGTCCAATGTCACATTAAGCAACAGGTACATTCTATTAATTAGCTGCTTTTATTTGTTTTGTTTTTTTTTCTGTGTTTTTGATATATATATTTATAATTTCGCATTTCGTTATCTCATGCGTGCAAAATTTATAAATTAAATTTAAAATTTTTTTTATTTTTTTTTATTTTTTTATTCTGCAGGAGACGATATTTGTACAATATTTTGTTGCCGGATTCCTGCACGCTGAACTTTGTTAGCTCTTGAGAATGTCTCTGGTTCTGTCATGCTCTTATTTGCACTTTATCGATGTAAAGTCACACGGAAAGACTATGATCCCGACGAATCTTAAAGTCCTAGCGAAGCAGAGAGACGATAACGAAACTTTCTATCTCAATCGTGAAACTTGCCCGAAGCTGCCAAATTTTTCCAAGGTTCCTGTAGAACGGAAACGTTAAGATAAGTTCGTCTCTGGTAGCTCGCAACTGCTCAGTTGCGGATTCTTGTAGCAAGTTTGCGGAGCGAGGATAAGCGATGTGAAAAAGATGGTGGCGTGAAATCGCATCTTCCTTCGAGAGATAAGAGGAGCGACCGAGGGTGTAGAAAATATAGAGGGATGAATAGAGATCTTATACAGTGACGATGCGCTTTTGACGATCAAAGTCAAATAAGATGATACATCCGATCTAGTATCTATACTCGATCGATCGATAAGCAAATCGATCAGCCTGTACATATCTTTCCTATAAATTGCATAAATATATAAATTTATTTTAATGTAAAAATTTTCATCTATTGTATTTTTACCAATTACTCTACACGATTCCACGACTTCACAAGAAACTATCATACCTTGTAACGAAAAGAATAAAATTTATATATCTCATCGATGTGGCACTTATCACAAACATACATACATAGCATACACCGTCTTATCAATGTGATAACCGTCTTGAGGCGTGGGGTTATGATAATCACGCCGGTATTAATTAGAGACGCGGAGGCAGTGCATTTTTATAGATTTTATAGATGAAATCGTCGAGATGTGCGCAGAAGGAATGCTTAAATGAGGGAAAAACCGGTTGGCGTATATCCCTAATTTTCGAAACGCCATTGACAGATGAAACGGCGACGAAGCGGTTTGCCAGGAGAAAAGAATCGCCTATTCCCGGACAAGCAGGTTTCGTCGATGAGATCATTACACACGATTACGCTTTTAATAAGCTCGATTCCTCTAATCGTTTAAGCGTAATTCCAGCTACTTAGTTGTACCAGACGATGCAGATGCTTCTTCCGCTTAAGATCGAATCTGCCTACGCGCGTATTATTTTCGTATATCAGTCGAATTAAATAGGAACGAAGCCATGTATACGCATACAAATATGTACAAAAATTTTAACAAAAAAAAAAAAAAAAAAAAAAAAAAATGAAGATAATAACAAGATAATTTTCTAGCTTAATTATAGCATTTGTAATTGCAGTCTACATCGCGATATAGGCAGACATTCGGAAATCGCTCGGCTTTTAATTAACAATAATAATTTAATTAAACAGCGATTATATTGTATATCTCAACACAGGAAAATTTGTGTTTTCTTGTTAAAAAAATATGCTGGTTAAAATTTTTATATTAAATCATGTATTAATTTCATATATTGCTGTCGTGTTAATTGAATTTCAAATGTTAAATTATTAAAACAATTGAAAAAAAAAATATATATATATATATATATATATAAAAATAACACAATGCGCACCTACTTTTAATTTCGCACGATAGATATATATTCCGTATATTATTAGCGACAAGATTTATACGTTAAAATTTACAAAAAAAAAAAAAAAAATGTCGATTTTATTCCACAACAGGAATGTCAGTGATTACAGGCTGTCAATAACATTTTTGCAATTTGAATTTATCATCATCAAAATATATATTGATTTCGCATGAAATTTATTTCAAATGCAGTTTGCATTTATCTTGTGTGATCCATTTGACATATACATGTTATGTTAAATTAACAACAAAAATTTGCGTCGATCGTTTCGGGCATGCGATATATCTGTTAGATATAACACGAATTTTTCAACTGTAAACGAAACCGATCTTAACGCCTATTTCTCTTTGAGAAACGCAACCGCATCAGTAATCATTGCGGTGACGGACGAGGCATTAATCGCGGCGGATATACGCAATGTTTCCGCAGTGTGTGAAAAGCGGAGCGCCCACCGGCAGCTTTTAATTCCCTTGAGGGTTGTAGTCGAGCACCTCGTAACTTTTGTAATTAAATCTAGCGCTCGACAAGTAGTAGTAGTAGTAGTAATCGTCCTCGTCGTCGTCGTTCCCATGTATTTCTCCCCTTTGGCCCGAAAGATCTCTCGCTCCCTCTCTTTCTCCTTGCGGCCATTTTCAGCCTTTCGCTATCTTTTTCCGTGTCGCGTGGAAAGACGAAGGTACGTTAGTTCGTTTCGACCACCACGACGGAAAATTGTTGACAGACTCAAGTACACGTGGAGCGCGTCGAGGACGCGGCGTACGCGTGTCGAGAAGCTAGAAGAAGCTAAGATGTGAAAGACGATGCGTGCATTGCGTTACCTTTAATCCCGCTTCGAATCGACGTTTAAAACTTTTTCCCCGGCTATCGTGTGCGCGCGCTTTTATTTTTCTCTATTTAAATAATTTTTCTTTTTCCAATTGTCTTTTTAAATATTTTTTATTCATTGACATCTATGATAATCAATGCTCTTAATATTTCGTAAAAATATATTGTATACATTCTATTTTTCTTCATTATTTTTCCTTATAATTACGACTAATTACCATGTCAAATATCAGCCCCAAATATAATAGAACAATTTCACAGATGCTTTATTCAATTATCTCGAATATTAATATTCACTATCGATAGCTGCAAAATGATTTTTGCAATATTATTTTTTATCATTTCCCACAGCAATGTTATATTAACTTGAACAAGCTTATGTTTCGAGCCAAATAAAAAAAAAAAAAAAAAAAGGAATATGATGTACGGTATCTCGTCTCTTTTGTCGCTTTATAAGCAGCGAATTTTTCGACGCATTATGAATATATGTCGCGTGCATGTTGGTATCGATAGCTCGATTATCGATAAGAATCGGCGGGCTGGAATTCTTCTCATCTGAACCTACGCGATCCAATCTACCATCGATCGTTCTCATGACTCGTCGATTCGAAAACAATTGGTAGGACGAGGAGGCGAAGAAAAGCTCGTACAAAGATCGAATGGAAGGCAGAAGAGGGTGAAAGGGGAGAGAAGAGTAATAAGAATGAACGAAGAAATATGAGAGAGAGAGAGAGACGATTTGTGCGAACCCGGCCTGCTTTTACGACGCGAAACCTGAAGCCTCTGCTGCTCTCTCTCTCTCTCTCTCTCTCTCTCAGGGAATTGAAAGGCGCGGGTCGATAACTTGGCATAATTCGCTTTTTTTCGATCGGGTGCAGTGCGTGTTCGCGACTCTAAACAAAGCTCTCGAAACGCGTGTCGCGCGTTCATTTCGACTAACAATAAGTTCGTTAAGCGGAATGCAACGTCGATATGCGGATTTATCTCTTTTCTCTGAACTCGATAGGATTCTTGAGTGAAAACTGCCAAAATTTCTATGTTGAAAAAATGGCGAAGCGTCGTAAATTTTAATTTCTGCCGTTATTCAGATTGGCTATAAGAATCTGTAAATGTGAGAGAAGGGAAAGACACTTGTAGAATGTTTCATATAAAGATTTTAATTTATACCATAAATTCATAAATATATAATATAACATGCATACAAAAAGAGATAAAATAAAAAATTATCTAATAATATTTTATATATAATACAATATATAATATACGGCGAGAGAGATTCTTTTCTCTCTGTATAAAGGATTTAGCGTAATTTATTTGTAATTAACGTTGACGTTTCCCAAGCACGTTGACGTGCCAAGCGCTTGGAAATTTTGCGCGCGATTCGGAATTTCATACACCGCATCCGTATGCAATATGTAATCCGCAATGATACGTAATTATGCGTACAACGTATATATTACCATATCCGTATCATGCGCCTAATTACATTCCTACATGCGAAACAGCCAAACGACACGATCAGCGCTCACCGGATCCGCTTCGGAGTTTCGAGTCCCGGCTGTTTCGCGGCTCGTAAACGCCGGTCGCGTTCTTTCCGTTCCCTCCGTCTCGTTACCGCCGAGACGCGCGCACGCATCCGCGACGCATACAGAATCGATCCTAAGAATCGAACATCCGGCGACGAACTCTTTCCGGTGTACGACGCGTTATTAGAAAATAGATGAATTTTAGAAACGCGACGGCGTCGTATCCTCCTTGGAATTGATACGGACGTACATGCAATAATATTGTATATATAGGCTGATTCTAAATAAGTGGGAAAAATTTTTGGAGATGATTCTTTGTCGAAAATTAAACGAGTCTCTCGTATAAACGTATATTCCTCCTCGAAGAGTTACACTCTTCCGAAAAGGGTGGTAAAAATTAAGTTTTTATATTTTTTTTCTCAAATTGAAAAAAAAAATGAAATTTGATGGACATTTGCCGCTAGTAAAAAAGGATACTTATTAATTTTTTTTTTTTTTTTTTTTTAATCCTCCCGTATCATTATAAGGGGATGAAGGTGGCAACTCCTATTCGATTATTCCTTTAGAAATTTTTTTATTTTTTTATAAAACCAATAATTTTCAAGAAAAAAATAAAATAAAAAGCAACAAAAATTATAATAAATGTTGGAAATAAAAATCTAATTTTCATCCTCCCCCTTTGGAGGAGTGTAACTCCTCAGAGAGGGATATAGGAGTATATGTTTATACAATACATATGTAAGACTCCCCTTAATTTCCAACAAAGAATCATCTCTTAAAATTTGTCGCGCTTATTTATAATCACTTTGTATATATCGTTTTCCTTTCGCAGAATTTTAAATATCACACGGCTTCTATTTACCTTTATCTTATAAAATTATTGGATGATTGCATAAGTTCGTGCCCGATTTTCATAGATGGCATTAAGTTATTGCATGGCGGAGTTCTATTGTTTTCGTGTGGTAATTGTTGCTTACACCGAATAGATGACGTTGTCTTATGTCAATTTAGCGTCAGACATTGTTCAGATAAGTCCATTTGTGCATAAGAGAAATCATTAAAAATGGAGAACGAAAGGTGCATTTGCGGCATGTAATGCTATATGAATTTCGGAAAGGCGTGAGTGTTGGGATTGCACAAAAAAATATTCAAAGCGTTTATTTGGACCGCGCTCCTGCTCTCCGAACAGTCAAAAAGTGATTTGGCAGATTTCGAAATGGTGATTTCAACATGGAGGATCAACCCCCCGCTCTGGACGGCCTTCTGGCATCGATGATGACATTGTGCATGCCTTAGTGGAAAGAAACCCAAGGATTACAACTGAGGATATTGCTGAGAGGCTGAACATCGATAATTCAACCGCTTTTCGTCATTTAAAAAAGCTTGGATACATTTCCAAGCTTGATACGTGGGTGCCGCGTCTCCTGACTGAAAGGAATAAGCTGCGGGAAAACTGCAGGAGTCGCAATGGGAAATTCTGCAGCACCCGCCATATTCTCCAGATATCGCGCCTTCAGATTTTTATCCGTTCCGGTCTTTGCAGAATAGTTTAAATGGCAAGAATCTCAATTCCGAGGAAGCTGTCGAAAACCACCTTAGAAACTTTTTTCAAGAAAAACCAAGTTCTTTCTTCAAAAATGGAATCGACAAGCTTATAGATGGTTGGAAAACCATTGTAGAAAAGAATGGAGACTATATAATTGATAAATAAATAAAAGTGTTATCTCTAAAATATAATCTATTGAAGTTTATATTTAAATCGGGCACGAACGCGATTATAATGAATCTATATTTACGATCTCTATTATAAACGTGGCATAAATATTGTAGTATGAGTGACTCGGAAAGAGAACGGATCTAATAAGGACAAACGGATGGAAATCTTTATACGCAATCGTTGAGTAGTGGTCGTTGCGCGAGCGCTCCTCGCTTCGCCTTCTCTTTATCTTCGTCCCCTCTTCTTCCGAGCGTGTGCTTCCTCGAGTACCCTTTATCGCGGCTAATTTTCCTCCCCACATTCTCTATTCCCGCTCCTTGGCCGAAATAACAGCCGAGGGTATCAATGGCTGCTAATTTATCGTCACCGTTCCCTTGATGACGACGTCCGGTTTCGCACCGCGTGTTGACTAGACAAAGTTGTTCGCGTACGTTTCGCGCCGTGTTAAATTCTCTGTCATATAAGTATTTGCTTTTTCCGATTTCTCTTCTTTAGAAGATAGAGGGAGAAATTTGCTTACGCTTACTTTATCTCGGATGTATTTTTATATAGATTTATATAAGTACAGATTTTAAAATGTTACGTCAATAAATACTCGTTGTAACATAATAAATTTTTTTTTTTTTTAACGAATTATTATTTTTTTATACTTACTTATTTATTATAACGAGTAATCTCAAAATTAGCATCCTGAAATCGGATACTATGCAAAATGTGGAATTGTTAGGATTTTCGGAAAAAGGACAGTGACCTTTTCAAGTATTTTATCGAAACAAACATCACTTTGAAAAATTTCCTCAAATCCATTACACTGATCGAAGATCACTCCGTTCAGATAATTTCACTCGCAAACCTCTTCTCTTTTACGGATACAAATTCTCGTTTCGCTTGTTCTTCATTAGTGCCTCCCGTTTTTGTACATCATCTTCTAGATGATTCGAATCTTTGCTTTTTTTTTCCTGGACGCTTCGAAGTACTCAGTTATCGATAAAATTCGCCATTCCGATAGTATCGCGATAACGTGAAATAACGAGGAGCGAGAAAGAGGGGAGTGGAAGCGACGATGCCTAATCGAGTCCAGGGGATTGGACGAGACGAAGGAAAGTGGAATAGAGAGAATAGAGAAATATGTGAAATAGAAGAAGCGAGGAGAAGATTGAGAGTTCGATGAAGAAGAAGGGAAAGGACGGGGAATAGAAGAATGCGAAGAACACGGGTCTGTGGGATGAAGAGGAGCGGCTGCTCGCGGTCGCGGACGAGAAGGGATGAAGCGGGGACTCCCCCCCGCGTCCTCGGTCCGTGCCTTCCTTCATCCTTCGTGTCCGAGCTTCGGCTGTTTTCATGGCCGTCATTTAGTAGGTTCGTTCACCCCTGGGCGCAGGGCCCCGCGCGCGCGGAAGAGCGAAAGAGAAAGGAGGGAGGAAGCGATAGAAAGAGAACGAGAGAGAGAGAGAGAGTGACTATGAGGGAACCAGGCGGGAAGGAGAACGAAATACGACGGAGGAGGAAGAGGAGGGCTAGAGTAGAAACGTGATAGAGTCGAAGGAAGAAGAGGAGGCGAAAGACAAGGAGTACACGCGGACGAGGGGAAGAGGGGCCAGACGGCACGTACGGCTCGCCGTGTAACCGACGACTGAGACGACGAGCGCGGGCGAGGGGATTCCGGAGGTCCCTGTGCGTGAGTGGGGTACCCGACGGGGATAGGGGGGACGGGGGATCCCCGCGAGAATGAAGGGTCGAGAAGGTGGATGAGGAGAGAGAAAGAGAGAAAGGTGGTCGTGTGTATCGATGACGACGACGACGGCGACGACGGTGCACTGGTGGTGGTGTCGGTGACGCTGATAGTGGTGGTGGAAGCGAACGAGCAAGTAAGCAGCCGGACAGGCCGGCTGGATGATGCGAGAGGGACGAGGGGAAGGGAAAGGGGGAGGGCGTGTGGAAAGGGTGGGTGGCGAGGGGGCAAGGGGGAGGATCGAGAAGGGACTAAGGGAAAAAGAGTTCAGGCAGGTCTGGGATCGGACGAGGGTGAATGCGTGACGGTGTGTATCCGTATTAGACTCTCTCTCTTCACCGCCGGGGAAGGCCTGCCTTCTATCTGCCCGGCTTTGCTTCGCCTTTACCTTCCTTGTAAACCTGCCAGCCGGGCCGGACGGCCGACCGCGTGTACGTACACATTCTTCATTGCTCCCCCCCTCCCCACCTCTCCCCTCCTTCTTCCCCCTCTCCCCCACCCCTCGTCCCTTCTTTTCCTCCCTTTCCTGCACGTACGTAGAACGGGTGTGAGGGAGGAGGAAAGGAAGGGAAAGAGCGTGAGAGAGAGAGAGAGAGAGAGAGAGAGAGAGAGAGAGAGAGAGAGAGAGAGAGAGAGAGAAGGGAGCGAGGTTTGCGCGAGTTGAGTGAGTGAGAACGTCGGGTTAGTTTGCCTGACTGCAGCCTATACGAGGCTCTGATCTATCTAACGCGGGGCCGCGCGAGGCTTAAATTTAGGCGTCCGCCGGAAGTACGCGTACAGAAGGGAGGTTCCGTGCACCGGGCTCGATCGCGCGGTAAGATAAACCACGGACCGGTAGTGGGGGGTCGGGAGGGTGGGACAGGCTGTAGGAGTGAGATACCGAGGGCAATTGGCGACGATGTTATTCGGCGCGGCTGCGTCCAGTCAAGCTTGACAATCGCTTCGCGATCGAAGCGATTTCGCGTAAAGATCGCTCGTAATATAAGGGGATATTTTCTTTCATCTCGGTGAACTGTGGATGAGCGTCGCTATTGAAAGTTTATCAAATTACGGATGTAACTGTTGCAAGGATTTTTAAAACAATTCGTCTTGAATGATATCTTTGAATGAAATTTTAATTGCTATTAAAGACAATAATATGTAACTAGATGAAGGAAGCTGCGTAAGAAATTTCAACGAATATAAAACAGATGCAATTTTCTCTATATAAATAACAATGGAGAATATTCTTTTGTCCGATTGTTAAGGCTGATGACGCGAGTTGATAAAAGTATTATTTATATTCGATAAATCCGTGTTCGATTATCCCTCACACAGCAAAATCCTGATACAATGGATTCCCAGCGATTTACGATCAACTTACCGTAGATCCGCTCTCCGCTTCTCACAGCAATAACAATTATGTCATTTTTTTTTTGTCAATGAAAAATTAAAAATTCTATCGAGGAACCATATCCTTCTTTCAATCATTCTTTAATAATAACATTCTCTTTAATAATAACTGAAAATTATTTATTTTAATTATTTTTTAACGCTATTATGGAGAGTGATTATTTTATTAGATATCGCACATGACAAATCAATAGAAGAATATTTTGTCCCAAATATAGTAGCATTTCCAGTCATATATATATATATATATATATACAGGGTGTCTCATTTTAATCTCCTCAGGCAAATATCTCAAAAACCAAGCCCGGAAGAGAAAAATGTTGCAGACAAAAGTTGTTTGGTTTCGAGGGGGCCATAAGATGGTGACAATGATTTGACCTTGGAAAGTCATTTGAAGGCCATGTGAAGATCAACTTTAAAATCTTAAATGGAATCCCCTATTTCTCATTACATATTCTTGTAGCTTACCTCGAGAGCTTTCGAAAACACTGTAATAAAGTATTTTTTTATTAAGTATTCTTTGAGTTATTTTATATTTTAATCTGACATATTTTAATATGAAAAATTAAATATCTCGTATAATATTTATTTTTCAATAATCTTATCGTAATACTTTTATGTATAGAATAATGAGACAAATTAATTAGTATAAAAGAATAATTGTTTTTAAGAAAATTATTTACAATGTATTTTTTTAAACAACTATTTGTCTTTTTCTTTTTTTGCACTAATTGATTTGTCTCATTATTCTGTACATAAAAGTATTACGGTAAGATTATCGAAAACTGAATATTTTACGAGATATTTAATTTTTTATATCGAAATATGTCAGATTAAAATATAAAATAACTCAAAAAGTACTTAATGAAAAAATACTTTATTATAGCGTTTTGGAAAGCTCTCGATGTCAGCTACAGGAATACTAAATAAAAAATGTGGGTTTCCATTTAAGATTTTAAAGCTGACCTTCACATGACCTTCAAATGATTTTCCAAGGTCAAACCAATGATGATCTTATGGCCCCCTCGAAACCAAACAACTTTTGTCTGAAACATTTTTCTCTTCCGCGCTTGGTTTTCGCGATATTTGCCTGGGGAGATTAAAATGGGACACCCTGTATATATCCGGAATCTTTATAGAAATATTTCTTATATTTGAAGACTCTCTGTGAATTTTCGAGTCTTTTTCGCCGCGACCATCGGCGTGGAGCCGTTTGCGGTCGACGGGTTTAATACGCATCATAAATTTTCAAGACTGTTTCGGAGCCCGCAGGTTGTTATTAGCGCAGAAACTCCTTCCATCGCAGGTGTTAAATCCATTGTGACCAGAAACTTTTGTCTGGGTTTGTTCGCGTTGCCCAGGATCGCGTCAACCAGTCGCTTTGTCAATAGAAAACGAGTTGCCAAGAACTTGGAACTTGGCGTGTAAATCTGACGAACAATGCTTCTTGGAAATTTGCGTTTCATTCGATATATAAAGATATTACGACGATGTAACTGCCGTTGATAACTGCATTTGATTTTTTATGCGCGCAGAGAGATATCATAATCAGAAGCTTTTTTCATTTTACGTCTGCGATAATGAGAATCGAGCCCCGTATGATTAGAGAGAGAGAGAGAGAGAGAGAGAGAGAGAGAGAGAGAGAGAGAGAGAGAGAGGAGAGAAATTCGAAATACACGTTTCTCGCAAAAATTTTCCAATTAAACATCTGAAAAGATTTTCGAGTTTCCCGCGCGCCAGATTAATTCGCATGATTTAATTAACCGCGAAACTCAGCGAAGGCCGCCGGGTAATGCTTCTTAGGTTCTTTTAAACATTCCATAAAAACTATTTTAATTTCGCGAAACCCTTTCTCGCCTGGGAGGGCCGTCGCGAAATATTAGCGCGACCTGCGCGTGTATAACGAGCGAATAACGTTCGCCTTTGCTGGCGCGCATCCCTCCCTCACGGCCAGAGAGAAAGAGAGAAAGACGCGTAACAAAAGTTTCCCCTTTTAAGAGAGCAGGCGCGCGCGTAATAAGATATTTAATATCCCCCGGGTATAATTCGCCATAAAACAACGCGCGCCTTATCTCTCTCGTCGCTATTTTTATTCGCGACGCGAACGCGATTCGTGTAACTATAAAAACGCTGTGCTTTTTTTTCGCCCGCCGACATACGGCTAAGAGAGACGTCGATACGACGACGGTGCGTCCGCGAGTGCACGCGCGGTGTTACAGGGATGATGCGCGGTGGGTTGGGGGAGAGGGATAGACGAGAACGCGGCGGCGAGAGAGGACCGTGTCTGTCTCGGGGCAGGATTTACTACTGTTACAGATACAAGCTCGCTCCTTGTTACGGGGAACTTTTGTAAGAGCCCGGTGGAGGATGCGGTGTCGCGTTTCGAGAGTTGCACCGACCGAAGCGAGACGAGACGCGAAAGGCGCCGAAAGGCGGTGCCAGTTCGCTTTATTAGTTTATCTCGTTGCACTTGTTTCCCATGGATGGATTCATTCACGCGCGAATTTGTAAAAAATAAATATTGCAAATATTTATCCGAGTACATTTACAACTTTTTCCCCCCCTCGATTATACTGTTCAACATCAAATTCGCCTCAAGCTTTATCAAGTCAGTTTCTGACAGATTCTTTTAGCTCTGATTACGAATCTTGCTGTAAAAATGGCGTCAAGTTTTTGGCGAGAATCTCAGTCAAAGTTGATGAAAAGAGACGTTTTTCATACTTTTACGTGAGTCATATTCTTCGATAAGGATGTGCTCCAGAAAGCAATGACAACTCAAAATGAAACTCAAGGGTTATACTTTATGATAGAAATGCCAAGTACCAGGCAGGAATGATTTTCCTGAAAAATATGGTTGAAACATCTATCGCAGTATCCTCCAGTCATATGTCTCTCCAATTGTCCGTTATCAAAATTAAAAAAAAAAAAATCATTCTAATCATGATTACTTATCACGAATCACGTGTTGGAATTTCAAAATTAAAAATGGACGATCCAAAATGGCGGATCAAATTTTTGAAAGATCACGCAAATCATGAAAATGGTAGGTTTTTGTGCGGTTGCTATCATTTAAGAACAATATTAGAGTAGTTTTTGGCACTAACATTTTTTAGTAAAGGACGATTGGAGACGTATAACCGAAGGACACTGGGATAAAGGACGTTTCTTATGTTTCGACGACTTTTTTCAGGAAATCCTTTCCCGTCTCAGACCTCTGACATTTTTATCATACGTCTTAAGTTTCATTTTGAGCTATCGCTGCTTTTCGGAGGACATCCTTATCGAAAGATATAACTCACGTGAAAATGTATTAAAAATACCTATTTTAGGAATTTTGACTGAGAAACTTGACGCGATACGCCACTTTTACGGCCAGATTCTGGTAATTAATCAGCGTTAAAAAAATCTATCAGAAATGATTTCATAGAACTTGAGAGGAAAAAAAAAATGATTTTATTTTATCGACCAGTGTTATTTCTTCGATGAAAATAATTATGCGGAATGTTTTGTCATAAAATTTATTGGAAAAATCGATTCTCTACATTAGATATTAGATTTCGGGCTCCGCGGAGAGAGTCTCAGCGTGCCATTCCTGATCTCATTAGCTCGGTCGTTCGATTCGGCCACTATATGGCCGAAATGTATACGGGAAGCACGAAGTTTTCATAGTATTACACGGTCGTTTCGTTAGTTTCGAAACATCCTATAATAATGTTGCCCTAATTCGTGTTCGCTGTCAAACAAGCGGCGAGTATAGGGGACCGATTGCAACAAGGTGGGTTAGCGCTTTAACCCCTGGTTAACTAAATTTACCTTCTCCGCTATACATAATATAGGTACAGCTAGAATCCGGAAACGTACAACAAATTGCTAACCCGGAGTTGGTTAACCTCGTGCTTGTCGGTGCGTTCCCGCCGTAGAAATGCCATACGCGTTTACAGAGGTTTACACGTTACCATGGTTCTGTCTATTAACATGCGACAAATAATTGTGATCCTGGAATCACAATTTTAAGCTCTTGAGACTGAAATCGTGCCAAATTTCACCGCACTTTGGAAATTTTATTTGCATATTTATATTCTAAATATGAAGAAAAGTTAATTTTTTAATCGATTTTATATGCGATTATGATATATTTCCGATCGTATATATCGTATACCATCTTACACCGATTAGTTGGAAGAGAAAAAAATTAACCTTTCAATAAATATCTAAATTAATTAAACACGATTATAGTAGTCATTTTGCACATAATTAAATCAACCCGTCGTCTTTAAATGTAATTAGTTTCATTGGTATGATTAAAATTTTAGGACACACGAATTTAATCTTGCAACCCTCTAGAGCGATAAATTTGACATTAATTACATTATCGTCATTTAATCTGTCACTACAAAGCGAACAATTTCTTTCCTTCTTCTTGGCACGCGCGTCCTTTACATTGCAATGCGAAACCATTCGTATCTTGCAGCGTACCTTTGTTCGCATTCAACAGTAGATTGGAGGACACAGTAAAAAAAAAAAAAAATAAACCTAGATGCGGTAGTGTGTTATTATTATAGTTACTATAACATTGTTTGGATAATGTCTAAGCCATTCCGCTTTAAGGATGTATGTATCATATGTCAAAATATTGACAAAAGCATGAGAATTTCGTAGATTGTTCTACTATTTATTCTGAGTACAATTCTCTCAATAGTTTGTAAATTATTTAAGTTTAAAGTTAATATTGACTCTTACGAAAAATCGGGTATTGTAATCACTTATTGACAAATTTGATAAGGAAAAAACATTGCCAATGAAATAAAAATGTTTACATATATTAAGAAAACTCTAATAAATGTTTGCGGAAAATTTGATTTAGATCCATTTACTCGTTTAAAAATTATTTACTGAAAATTGTAAACAAATATTATCTCTCTTTCTCTTTTTGCAAATTATTATTATTATTATTATTATTTTTTTTTTTTTTGTTTCTTGCAGTTGATTTCACGGTCAAAAGTTGTATTGACGATCAAAAGTTTTTGTCATAAATTAGAAAAGATATGAATTACAACTATTTTCTTTTACGATGACTTTTATAAAAAAAAAAAACATATTATTGTGTGATATTTAATTTTTTTTTTTTCCTGACTTATCTATTTCATTTTTCAAACAGTATGAACGTAAGAGTTTTTGTACGGCCAAAATATTTTTAAGTTCAAATTGTAATGGAGCTGACGGGAGAATCATCCGAATAAATTATAATATTGAAGAGAATTATCACCTAATCAATGTTGACAATCGCCTTAGAAATATTATTTTAAGCTTAACAGATGAGTTATATTCGGATTTAATCATCATTTTTTATTAGAATATTTATTTCGAATTAATTACGTTTCGATACGATCAGTCAATCTTCCGATTATTAATCCATTTCAATTACTAATATCTGCATATACTTTGAAATTACATAAGCTAACCAGAAAGTCATAAAGCTTGACTAGTTTTTCACTAAAAAAATACAAATTACGAGAGACTATAACACGCGACATTAAATAGCTTATAATAAATGTCAGTTTCCCTTTTGTTTAAATGAATTTTTATTTCCTTTACAGAAAAGAATTTCAAAAATTGTAGAGGCGCCAAATGAATATGCGCGTTAAAGCAGATTTATATCATTTTAATTGTAACAGGGACTTGATGCTTGTATTAATGAAATACGATATTGATTACCTCTAATCTTAATTCACATAAAACCTCAACGACCGTCATCGCATTCGTGACGAGATCCACGACAACTTTGCTTATACGCATTCGTTCCTTGCATGGGTGACACGTGGCGCATACTAATCGCATAACCTGTAATTCAAACTTTATTAATAATTGAGAAGTATTTAACAGCTTCGTTTATTTTATGATTTATTAATATAGAGAAATTGATTTCAAGCAATAATATGCTTCTACTCTTTGTGTTCGTAAAAGAATGCCTATTAAAAATGATTTTCATGTTACTAACACGCGATAGATATTAATTAATTCAACGAAAAAGCATTTATTGAATCGCAAAATGTAAATTTGCCGGGGAGAGAAGCCCGTTACGCACACGCCGGATATATTTTCTTCGGGACGCTTTTATGTCGCTAAAAGCAGCGCCATAAGGGATGTAAAACTGCTTTGTTACGGAAATTCAATTTTACGTTCAACTTTAAGAAACGCGAGCTAAACCGTCGTCGTCGGCCTCGAGGAGAGCCTCGTAAAACGCTAACATCGTCGCCAATTATGCGTGTCTCGCGGTTAAAATGTTCGGGATCGATGTTAAATAATAATCGTAAAAACCGCGACGCGTTGATACCGTTAGCGTGTACGCCTCGGGGTATCGGCAATTAGTATCGATTATCGATTTACGAGAAACGAACGCGAGATTCGCGTGCGTGCATGCCGCCCCGGGGAACCGTCACAAAGCGCATCGCGCGGTATAGATGCATCCGCGGGCACGTGCGCGGCTATGCATGGCCGTATAAGGGGCAATGCGGAAACGTCAACGACGGACGGGGCGTGCATCGGGCATAAAATCGGATAGTGCAGTTTTTGCGTGGCAGCTGCTAACCAAAACGCACCGGTTCTTCAGGATTTTACGGTCGCAGGAACGTGCCTCGCGTATCTATCGGGGGAGGGGGGCAAACTCGTCGCGTTTCAATATTTAAGCGAGAAATCTCGCAAATTGAATCTAATTAATCGGTTTAAAAATTTGCGTTAACGTAAGAATACGTGAAGAATCATCGTCTTTGAAATTATATACGGTATATCGCGTTCTGTTGGAGATAACTAAAGCTTTTATTTTTTACTTTACGAATCTCAGTCTAATAACTGACAATTTTCCCTCAGCTTTGTTATAAATTCGAAACTTTGATGTAGATTAGGATATATCTCGCGACTCTCCGATATATACCCGAATTAATTCGAACTTACAATTCACGCGGAGATGAAGCGAGGCAGAAATCACGCAACGTTGTTAGTGGCAGTCGTTGAACGTGAAGAGGGTCGAGAAGAGGGGAAGAGCGACGATAGGATCGGGGATTCGTAAAACGGCGTATAGTCGAGCACCGGAACGCCGTAAATGCGCGACGAACGCGTAATCTTAAAAACGTAGGGGAAGATATAAGGGAGAGGGAGGGAGGGAGGTAGAGAGAGAGAGAGAGAGAGAGAGCCGAAGGAGCCATCCCGCGTTTACCTCGGTCGGTTCGCGAGACAAGTGTATACCGAGAGACAATCATCCCGCTTCCCTTCTAGCTTGCGGGGATCAGGGATGGGACAAGGGGGTGGCTGCGGGTAACTGGCCGGTTTGGACGAAGGAAGAAGGATGCGCGGCGGCGACAGCGAAACGTTTGGCGATACGAAGTGGAGCGATGTCGCCGTCGACGACGACATTTGGAACAGATAATGGCGCGAATACGCCGCGGGGGTGAACGAACCGCTGGGTTCAGTTGGGTCGGCTTGGGTTGGGTTGGTATCACATCAGCTATCGATCTTATAACGCCGTGCGGCCCCCGTTGTCTCTTCATTCCATCCCCGCTAGCTCGTTCTCCCTCTCTCTCTCTCTCTCTCTCTCTCGCTCCGTTCTCATCCTATCGCTTTCCCTCCGATGAGCCCTCCGTGTTCGTCGTCACCCTCTCTCTCTTTCTCTGTCTATTTCTCTCGGTCCTCTATTCCACACGTACCCTCTGCGCGTATCACCTCTCGTTTTTTCTTTCGCCTGTTTTCTCCACTTGCGTCTCTGCTGTCTCTTCGCGCGCTTCCTGTCTCCATTTCGCTCTTACTTTCTCGCGTCCCGTGTCTTCTTCTCGCGCGGCCTTCCGCGCTACCTTTCTCCCTCCCTCTCTCTCTTTCTTTCTCTCTCTTCCCCTCGGTTGCGTCGTCGCGCTCTGCGTTGCACCCTCGAACGTTCCTTTCTCTCTTCTCGCTGCCGCGCGCCGATCCACCGCTCGCTCTTTTTATTTATCAAGCGCGGGGTATACGCGTTGCGTTATGGCCGCGTGCCCGCCGACGTTAATTTTCCGGGAAATTATTTCGCCAAGGGAGAAAACTTGAGCGGCATCGCGGTTCCTATGACGATCCCTCGTGGGAGGGCGAAGATTACGACGACGAGGAGGAGGAGGACGAGAGCGACGAGATTGCCACGGAGGGCCCATGACCTACATGCGTGAGATATCATCAGGTCCGCGGTCCTGAATTTTCCCGCGCTCTCTTCCCGTAAGGGTGATACTCGCATATTTCAGTGTCGTTGAATCCCCCACACGTTCTTTCGAATTCATGTTAAATTTATCCACTTGTTAGGGATTGTGAGATAAACGAATTGTACTCTCGCACGACAAGATGATTGAAATCATGTCTAGAAAAGAGGCGAATAAAAAAAAGAAATTTCTTTTTTATTTATATTTCTATCTTTTTATTCATTATTGGATCGAACAGGTTTATTGCATTTATTAGTAAATTAAACATTCGTATACACACGCCATTTAAAGTCTTCTCGTGAAATTTTCTGGAAACTCATTAACCACCCTAGAAAATTATATTGATTATATTAATATACGCGTATATTTCAATCGCGCAACAATATCCGGAAGATCGATACGAGAAGGTGTAATGTTATCGGGGCGGACTTGTAACAATAAATAATAAATTATCGGTAGCAAATTGTCATTAAATATTAATTATTGGAAATATGTTATTGCAATTTAGGATGCAGAATCTATATCGAATGATTACAAACTCATCGGGTAATTAACTGCCTACCAAATTTTCCTCGCAAAATATCGTTTTATCTTCAAATATTTGCTTTTCGAAATTGCTTCAATTACTCGTCTTGCTAATCTTTCAAAGTACACATATGTCGAATATTGGAAGCTGCTTTTTTTTCTTTCTTTTTTTTTTTTTTTTATAGAAGCTGTATTATTTTGTTCGTTTGGTAGGATCGTTTAAAATGGAGATCGAGAAGAGCTCCATTTCATCCTTGCCATCGTCGATCGAGCTGAGATATCGCCAATCGTTATCCGCGACTCTGACAAAGGTCCCTCGAACTCGAGTTATTTCTGGAAGAGACGGACGATTCTCGAGATCGAAATATCGCGATGATATACACCCCCCCCCCCCCCGTCCATACTCGCTCGCAAACAGCTATACATTTTGCGCTTCCCGTCGTCGCGTTTCCCCGGCCATCTTTGCAATGAAGGAAAAATTTCGGATCGCGAATTAATTAATAAATTTCATAGAGGCATAATTTTTCCTTTGCAATTGACATTAAACGATTTAAGATTCTTATTAATTAATTTTCTATATTATATACATGTATGATGTATGTAATGAGAGAGATAGGGGTGTTTTAAGTAATTTCATCTCGCATACTCACAGTAACAGGGAAGAATACCGCGAGTTTATCAAGAATTGTTGAAATTGTTGATCGCGTTCACGTGGCTAATGATATTCTTGAGCGCCATTTGAAAATTAATTTGCGTCGCAATTTCATGGAGCTGGACAAGCCGAGGCGTGGACCAGAACTTAAATGCGGACGTTAGAATTTTTAAGTACGATTAATACCATATTTAATGTGTGTGTGTGTGTGTGTTGTGAGTGTGCGCGGACGCGTATTTTAACTGACGCCGCATTAATTTTCGCCAAACCATACTTTTCTCATTAAAGAAGATAATGTAGAAAAAGCAGGGTTGGGAAGTAACGCGTTACTTGTAACGTCGTTACAGTTACTTTTTTTCGATAACGATTCGGTTACTTTTTTCTCTTTGTAACGGTAACGTCGTTACATTTTTACAGTAAGATAGATGTATTTTTTGACAAAATATTTTGTAGTCTTCTATCATAGGCTGCATCCTGATAGTCACTGCCAGTACTGAAAATCTATAGTAACGTAAATTATAGATTTTACGATACTGGCAGTGAATATTGGAATACGCTCTTAATAATATTATCAATATTTCAAAACAATGTTTGATAAAAATTTCCGACAAATTTGAAATTTGTAAATTACAATTTAAATTCCTATAAAGATAAAATGTATTAAAAAGGTAAAGATATTAATATAAAAAATTAGAATCATTAAATAAGTTTAATATAAAAAACGCTTGCTATATAGAGACTAATTTAGATTATTACATTTAATATCGATTATTAAATAATTTTATAATCTAATAGCTTATTTTAGCATTACAAAAAACACAAAACACAACGAAAAAGTAACGAATCGTTACTTTCCGAGTAACGGTAACACGTGACTTTTATAGAGTAACGTTCTCAACCCTGAAAAAAATTTAGGACGAAACGTGAAGTCTTTTCCCAGTAAGGAAATATTCTAAATCGTTGAAAGGTGAAAAAAAAAACAAAAAAAAACAAAGAGTTTATATATATTACAAATATTTTGTTTCGCACCGTCTTTGGTATTCGATTTGTAAGGATTTCTATCTTTGTTGAATATATTAATGCAAATGAAGAGACGCTTCATCGTAGATGTCTGCGAAACCATTCGCCAATCGTCATGGGATTATTGAAAGGATGCGACAGTCCATGATCCAATGTTGGTATATGCGTGCATTGAAACAGGTGGAGGACATTTTGAGCATTCGTTATGAATTGTGAGTAGATAAACAATTGAACTGAGGATGTATTTTGGTCATGTGTCATCGTAGATATATCCTATCAGTTTTCGTCGTTGAAATCATTCGATTATAATTCATGAATCAGGCATTTCTGGACGTATACTATTCCTTCTTGTTTTTGTGTGGAAAACTCATCCCTAAAGCGCGTTGAAATATTTCTGAAACACCTTGTACAATATTTCTATACGTTTCCATAATATATGCGAAAAAAAATTTAAGAGAAAAATTACAAAAGCTTAAACTCTGCAAAGTAGCTAAAAGTTCTCTGAAAAAGATGACTTATTTCATAATCAGGATAGTCGCGATGTCCGCAAACATACAGTTGCCAGTGTATTATTCATTGCGGATACGATGCAGTCGATAACATCATGTTCTTTATATTGTCATCGAAACAGAGGACAGTTCTACCGGCCTCCAGCAAATTTGCAATGTTTGTCCTCAAAGGGTTAATTGGTTCGTTTCCTCCGTTAAAAGGTTCTCGCTCGAAATCGCTGACCTGGTTCGCGGTCGGCCGTGGAACAAAACCGGTCGACAAACGTACGACAAAACGTACGGGGCGTTGAGCGACACGCTCGAAACTAAACTAAACGTTTCGCCTCTCTCTCTCTCTCTCTCTCTCTCATTCTCTTTCCCTCTCGCAACCCCGATCTCTTAATCCGGCCGCGAGAATCGATGGCGGTCGGAGGCCGGAAGTCAGTTTCTCGGTAGACAGCGGCAGCCTCCGCTCTTCCGTTATAACGACGGAGAGCAGCTGCCGCGCGTCGTGTCGTGTGTACGAAGAGCCGCCGGGAGAGTAGCTGGAGATGTGCCGATCAGACCTGTCACGTTATTGTCTCGGGTTTTAATGGAACATCACTACGCGAGCCGCTACCGCGCGAAATACCACGGCGCTGAACTGAACTGAATTAAATGTCGGCGAGCGTTTTGCATTGAGGTCTCTCTCGTCGTCGTCGTCGTCGTCGTCGTCGTCGTCGTCGTCGTCGTCGTCGTCCTCGTCGTCGTCGTGGCCGTCGTTGTCGAGGCCGATGCATAATGGAGGTAGGCCGTCGTGGATGTAGGTGGTACACTTCAATTCCGGGAGAGAACGAGCAAAATAAACGAGAGGAGAAGAGAGAGAGAGAGAGAGAGAGAGAGAGAGAGAGAGAGAGAGAGGATGAGGATGCCGCCGCCGAGCTGGGCGAGCGGTGATTGAGAAGGGAGGGAAGAGAGGGGGGGGGGGGAGAGAGAGAGGATGCTGACGGAAACCGTGTCGGTAGTGTGAAAAGTGCCGGCAAGCGAGTTGTGGACGAGCCAAGAGGACGGTTGACGAGGGAAGTAGGATGAAGGAGGATGATGAATAATTGAGAAACGAGCAATTTAGACGAAATCGTTACCCCTCCCCCCCTCCCCCCGGTTTTACCAGCACCCTCCCTCTTTCTCGTCTCCTCTCTTTTCGATAGAGAGGGAAAGGACACCGCGGCTGCGTCGCCGAAAACGCACGTGACGGCGTGCGAATAAAATGAAAGCCGTTTATTAAAGCGTTAAGACGAGACTCCGCGCCCAATTAACTCATTGGCAGCGGCTTGTCCCGTGTTAGAGATTTTGATGAACGATGATCATCAAAAATTTAAAGAGCTTCTAAAATCAGGATGTCTATTACCTGGAAAAAAAAAAAACATGGGAAACTTGGAATTCTCAGGGATTTCTTTTGTACCTGGAAGAATCAAGGAATTCTCATGGAATTTTATTGGGATTGAGAAAATTTCTTTAAAGATTATTCCCATTTGATAATTTTGCTCTTATATTGTAAACAGTCGGCGACACAAGTAAATTATGTGTTTAAAATATATTTATAATATGTTTGTTTATATATTCAATTTCTTAACATAATATACAGTATATATTCTTTCCAAGTAATTTTTAGTGATAAAAAAAATGAAAATTTTATATGCGAGTGAAAAACGCTTATCTCGCGAAAGTTATTACATTTTTTTTTAAACTTTTTTTTTTTACATTTACAAACATAGCACTTGAAACTTGTACGAATGAGAAGCATTAGAAAATGTATGCAATAAAGAAACTTATATTAGAAAAATGTACGAAAAAAATATCTCCAAAATATTTTCTTTATCTGAAATTTTGAACAAAGATATCTGACGATGGAATTTTTAGGGAATTTTTTTACATGATTTGAATAGACATCTCGAAAAAATGCACTCTTCTCGTAGAAAGTATCTTGTTTTCTCAAATATGTTGGAAACGCAGATGCTATTTATGCTTGTACTATCTTGTAATAAACAGTTACTATATTTCTTTCATTGAGTTGCGAAAAATTTATATCGTGTGAATTTTTATTAGAGCGTTTACATAATTGAAAATTTCGTGTAATTATTTTTCCATCACTTTATACACACTCGCACGTATAATATCTAACGCGGTTTAAATTAACAATGTTAGATTAACGAACGTTGCGCACAATTTCAAACTATAAATTAAATATAAGCAGCGAGAGTACAATGGGCAATAGCGGAATAAACTGTACGGGTAATGTTTTATTTTTATGTCACTGTACGTATTGTATACGATTGGATTTTTTTCGTATACAAACTTCGTGGCCTGTGTGTTTAACGCATCGATGCAGTTTTAATCCGGCGGGAAGCTGGCCCGTTTTTTTACGCATCCGCTTCATTGGCAGTATCAAAATCCATCCGCCGCACGCGCTGGATTAATTGACCATTTCCGATATGTACAATATATACATTTCCATTTCGGCAGCGATGGGGTTTCATCGATCGTCGAGCGCGTAGTGCAAAATAAACGCTTGTCGATCAAGGGCCATGGAGAGCGAGAAAGAGAGAGAGAGAGAGAGAAGGAGAGAACGAGAAGATGAGCTACCGGGTAGCGTGGGAGGTCCTGCAACGGCGAGAGTAGAGCAGAGAGAGAGAGAGAAAAGAGAGGAAGAGTGAGACCGGAATTGCCAGAGAACAATTGTGGACACGTGCCACGTACGATTCAACTCTCGCGGATTACGCACGCCGTAGCGTGGAACGTTTTGATAAAACGCAGTTTTCGCAGCAGAAACGGGGGTCTCATGGTCTCATTAATATCTCTGCAAATATCGGGAGATTCGTAATAAGATTTGTGTTTATGACTGTCTCCAGGAAGACTAATATATGGATATTAATTATCTTGCCACTGTCTAAGAGATAGGAAGCTTGTATAAAAAAAATCCCATCCTGAGCAAACGGTCTCTCGAAAGCTGTTCAATAAAAGAGACGTAACATTGATTAATAGTAGCTTGGTTTACACCAATATACTTTAACACGTATTAAATATTATACTGGCCAATCACAGCCATTCCATTCTTTAGAGGAATGGCTATGATTGGCCAGTATAGTACTTATTGTTAATACGTATTAAAGTATATATCGGAGTAAGTTAGGCCAGTGTATGTACCTAACGAGGGATCGCGGCGATCATCATGAATTAGAAATCTTGCGCTCTTTTTAAAGTCCATTCGTTCACACGATCCCATTAACGATTTATACGATAATTTAAATCTTTTGCTTATAACAATTCTCAATACTCGAATACCTTCTTCGTTAGGAAGATAAACGATGAAGTTGTATTACTTTTACATTGGGAGTATTCACGACATCTTTCAAACACTCGAACAGTCAGGCACATTAAATATTTTATGTGCAAAGTAAATCTATTTCATCCCTCTCGCTATCTTCTCTAACGAGATATATTCTCGCATCATCGATAGAAGAAGCAAAAATGATCTTTGTCTTTCAAAGGACAATGCCCAATTTTTTATTGAAGTTGAGCCCCCGGGGTGAACAGCATTGAGACATGGCTAAGATTGTAGGGCATCGAAAGGGTATTAAAAAATTCCGTGGGCACAATCTTGTAAAATGAGTTCCCTAAATGCTAGAGCTGTCCAAATGTTTGCCATTATGGCTATAGACGTATGGTATATATGGTCCGTATGTTCGCCAAACTTTAATTAGGCAATTACAACCTTTCGTTTCGTACTTCGCGAATACCTTCCTATCGACATATGACTTAAGATTGTTCACTCGGAGCCCAAACTGGGCATAGTCCTTATAGAAGGAAATCACATTTACGATTTTACAACTGGATCAGAGAGTCGAGTATTATCGTCGCGATCATTCATCCTCGCTCGGAGTAATCCGAAAAAATTCCGTGGGTACAATCTTGTAAAATGAGTTCCCTAAATGCTAGAGCTGTCCAAATGTTTGCCATTATGGCTATAGACGTATGGTATATATGGTCCGTATGTTCGCCAAACTTTAATTAGGCAATTAAAACCTTTCGTTTCGTACTTCGCGAATACCTCCCTATCGATATACGACTTAAGATTGTTCACTCGGGGCCCAAACTGGGCATAGTCCTTACAGAAGGAAATCACATTTACGATTTTACAACTGGATCAGAGAGTCGAGTATTATCGTCGCAATCATTCATCCTCGCTCGGAGTAATCCGAAAGCATCCCCCAAACTGATGATCGGTGCGCGAGGCAAGCCCAACCAGGCAGCAGCCAACGGCGCGGTGATTCGAATTTACCCACGCCCTGCTTATCGCGCGGAGTTCATCTAACCACTCGCTCATTGCCTATAAAAAGACTGCAAAAAGCCGCGGAAAAAAAGCAACGAGCTCTCCCTGTGTGCGCGTGCGTGCGAGCGCATCGCAAAAAGGAGATGGTGCGCGCAGCGATTGGCAAGAACGAGAGAGAGAGAGAGAGAGAGAGAGAGAAAGCGAGAGAGGGAAAAAAAAAGAGGCAACCCGCGCGATTCACACTGTGTTCACACATGTGTGTATGTGTGCGTGCATGCACATGCGCGTATGTATGCGCGTGTGTGTTTACGTATCGGCGTGTCTATGTATGCGTCGAAAGGGATATTTTTTCGAGAAGCCACTCGATGAGAGAGAGAGAAAGAGAGAGAGAGAGAGAGACGCATCTCGATCGTAGAAGCGTGCTGCCCGTCCACCGGAAGTTGTCGCGCGCTGCCCATCTCGCGCGCGCGCAAGAGAGAGAGAGAGAGAGAGAGAGAGAGGGAGGGAGAGAGATTATTGTATGTACGTGTGTGTGTTGGAAGGGGGAAAGAGTTAAAGAGTGCTGAAGCAAAGGGCCAGAGCGGAGGCAGGCGGTCAGTGTGAGAGGACGCGGATGCACAGGGGGGACGAGAGCGAGAAGAAGGGCAGCGGCAACGTGTGCTCTCTCGGGCGCTTTTAAATATAGTCGCGTACAACCGAGCTACCGGACCGGCGTGCATACACGCGCGCGGGGCCGTCGCGCGTGTGTGTCGGGTGCGCGCGGGCGCACGCAAACAGCGTGTTATCAAAGGATTGGAAGGCAGGCGAAGCGCCTCTGCATGAAATTTTGCGTGCATTATAAATGCGCGCGGAGCCCTCGCTTGGCGGTAGGGAGAGGAGGGTGCGCAGCGTGCTTTGAAAAGAGAGAGAGAGAGAGAGAGAGAGAGAGAGAGAGAGAGAGAAAAGACGACGAAAGGGGAGCGGAGACAGATAGATAGTCCCGACTAACCCGGGTTAGGTTGGGCATGGTACGTCGGTTGGTCGGACGCGGCTTTAACCTACCGTAACGCTATAAAAATAACGGCTCACTCCGTCCTCGTCGCGTGCACGCCGCTCTCGCATCCTTCTCTATCTCACCGACCGGTGCATCGTTCTGCGTCCTCGTTTTACGCGCGATTGTCACATCGACGACAATGTTCCTCTTCGCGCGTTCACGGAGTAACGACGGGGAACCGCGGGCGGGAAGAGGGGGTGGGGGAGGGGGGGAGGGGGGGGGTTGCAACGAGGGATAGGACGAAGACGGATGATGCGTATGCGTGTGGAGCATGTGTTACGTGAGAGGTCCGTTTACATCGCGCGAAAATTGCACACCGTGCCGATCATTCCTCCTCGCGCGGGCCTCTCTCGAGGCGAATCGTCATCGTCGCGAGGTATACTCCGTGCGAGTCGCATGTTTCGTACACTTGGCGACAATCTCGGTACGTTGAAAATTTCTTTTACCCAGAATTCTCCAATTCTTTGGAAAATTCTTGTTACTTTCGCGCGCCATAAATCGACCATTTAACGTATACGTCGTGTGCCAAAACACGTGACGAAAGCATGAAAATTTCGTGAACTTGTACTTACTATTTCTTCACAATTCTCTTAACGATATGAAAATTATTTCAGTTTAAAGTTAGCATTGATTGTTATATAGAAAATCGCGCATTGTAGCAGCTTATTGAGAAATTTGACAAGGTAAAACTATTGCCAATAAAATAAAATTTTTTACATACATTAAACAAACTAATGAATATTTGTGCAAAAACTTGATTTAAATCCATTTTACTCGTTTCAAAGTCATTTACTAAAAATTGTGGAAAAATATTATCTCTCTCTTTCTGCAAATTACTCGTTTTTTTTTTCTGCTTCTTGCAGTTGATTTTAGGGGGTATTTACGATCAAAAGTTTTTGTCATAAATTAGGAAAAATATTAATTACAACTATTTATTTTCTTTTACGAAGACGTTAAAACTATATTTATTTATTTGATTTTTCAAACAGTATAAGTAAGAAAGATGTTTTCTCTTGAATTTTGACAGTTTTTGTCAAAATTTTGTCTATTGCCTTTACAGAAAATAACGTTAATTTATTATTTAGTCATTAGCGTTTCAATATTTGTGCCATGTTAATTATTTTACGTTTGATAATAAATGATATATAATAACGGACGAAAATGTAAAATATAATTCACGTATCGCATATGACGCTTGGTACAAATCCATGTGTTGTGGATCATAAAATTATTCCCTTTTCATTTTTTTCTAGTTTAGACGAGAAGCTTTCGCAGGCTCGAAAGCATGTAATCTGACACGTCTTATAAATATTTTAACGTAGGCGTATCGACGTCGACCGCCTGCGTGATAGGGGAAAAAAGATAAACCTATAATATATGCCCTTTCGCGAATCCATTTTCAAGTGACTGAGTTTCTTTCGCGCGCAGAACAATGCATTTAAAAAGTATTTAAATTCCGTTGACGGGGCGAAAAAAATATTCGCGGATGTCGTATTTTAATAATTTATACGTAAATTAATTATACTATTACAAACGTATAAATTAAAATATTTCTATTATTCTACATTGCGTAACAATAATATCGCGGGGATTTAATTGAAAGAAAAAAAAGAAAGACATTTTGGCGCAGAAATGGTTAAAACTAATAATATGCGAGCGCTTGCTAAATATTTAATATAAATTGCATTTCGTCATGCTTGTTAATTGGCGAATTGTATTTCATATTATATTGACGTACAACGACAATACATAATTGTTTAGAACACTTTTAACGTTACTCGATTGATTTCGAGCCTATTATGTTTGGAATTGTTTAAAGGTGGAATATATGGTTAACGTGACGATTACACGATTTCGGTACTCGATGATTCGTTCGGATATCATTGTGACGGATAATTATTCTCTCCGACAATTGATATCGCGTTGGTCCCCGATGAGAGTATCAGGTACAAATGCGCGCCGCGTCCGTCGTTTGGCAAGTAATTAGTTTTTAATTCAATTACGTTACGCGATTGGTATACACAATTTTGATTTTCGTTCGTCCGGGATGCGCCAAGTTTTCACAGATAATCATTTTTGGATGATACGAGTCATCGTCGACTCGCGACGAATGCGTATGTATCGGCGGAGGGGGGATGTAACGGAATGAATAACAAATGTAAATCGAATTATGGGGAACCCCGCTTATACGGTTTTCATATTCGATCGTTATTTACAAAATATGCTCAATACTTAACGAGGCTCATTACCGACGACGATAAAACGTTTCGCCAACATTATCGCGTAAGTAAGCATTTTCACGGTAATTACATAGCTCGCGCGTAAATACATAAACAAGAGTACACCGTTCGCTTTCAGTCACCGCTCGCTGAAGCGACAAGCTTCATTTATTTTAATAATAAGAATTTATAATACTGTTCATCTATAATTACGAATGGTAAAAACAGTTTTCTCTCTTTTATAACTAGATGCTATAACTATATGTACAGGATGTTCCTAAATTAGATCGGCAAACTTCAGATGGTTATAAAGGATCAAAACAATGCCAATTTTGCCAATAAACCCGTGTCAAATGAGTCATTTTGACACTAGAAAATCAAAAACTAACTAGGGAATCTCGCGAACCCGAAAATTCTGATTTTCATGAAACTTTACACGCATGTAGGGAAGGTAAATAGATGAATTTAGAAATTTCCACAAAAACGATTCTAAGGGGTGAGGATCATATATGTAAAGCGGCTTTTTGCTTTTCTCGATATATCTCGAAAATTTCGAAATATCAAACAATGTTTTATACAAAACTTTTATGGTAAAAACACCTCTATATTAATAAAATTTTGAAAAAATTTTTTTCGAACATTTTTGCCCTTGTTAGCCTTTGATTTTCTAGTGTCAAAATGGCTCATTTGCGGACACGATTTTATTGATGAAATTGGCTTATTTTAATGTCTCTTATAACCTAACCTGAAGTTTATCAGTCTAATTTTGGGACGCCCTTATATATTTTATAAGAAATGTTAGGATGTGCTAGGTCAAGTCAATGAAACTTCAGGGTCTTATAGAAAATTGAATTTGGAACAAAAAAAATTCAGATAAATATAGGTCCGGAAACGCTTCGTTGAAAAGTTATAGCTAATAAGCTTCGAAAAGTCACGTTTTTTTTTTTGATGATTTTCAAAAATAACTTTAAAAAAATTTTTTTAAATAACTTTGTAAAAACCCTTCATTTATTTGAAAAAAGTAACGAAATAAATTTGATGGATAATTAAATAACAAATTATACCAATTTCATTTAATTCTAGACGTTCAAAAGAAAATAACCTCAAAACAAGGAAAAAAGCACTTTTCGATAGTCTTTGTGTAAACACCAGCTTTGTAATGCAGGCATAAAAACTTGCAAATGCAAACATAAAAATATTTTTATCATAACTAATTACTTACAGAGAATTTATTAGCTATAACTTTTTAACGAAGCATTTCCGGATCTATGTTTATAGGAACTTTTTTTGTTCCAAATAATTTGGAATATCCTGTATTGGTACATATATGCATAGTGCTTACAAAATTCCTGGATATTTTTTTAAAAGGATAAAGAGAGACAGAAAGTATTAGCAAAGTATCATTTGTTCCGGTCAGGATAGCAAGAATCTAAACGCCAGTGCGGAACCAGTCGATTAAGTGACGCAAACATAACTTATTTTCGCCTCGCTTTTCGATTTCCTTGAAATCGCACAGTGTCGCGAGACAGGATCGACGATGCACCGATCGGTCCACCTGTCTCGCGGGAAGAAGGGTGAGCGCACTTATTGGCAGGGCGAAGCTTTCTCGAACCGGTTGGGCACCTGTTCGGCGCGCACCGCATCCACTCGGCCACGGTCTTCCGTTCATAATGGAGAGGAACAAGACGGGTCGTGCAACGCACGAGCGAGTGTATTGAAATGGCCATTTTAAAGAGAGGCGTTAATTTTATCCCTCTACTATTTTAGTTGTAACCATCAGCGTACTCTGTTTCATGTCAATATAAAGGTATCGTTAAAATGATATCGAACGCTCGCGATGGGCTAGTTTAACATAACGAAGCGAATATAATATAATGATAATTCTCATTAATATCTAGATTAATAAATAATTAAGGGAACACGTACAATTGTTGCAAGACTCGTTCAAGAGTATCCAGATGAAATTTTTACTACATGTTTACATCTCTTATTTAGTGACGGATTAAGAACGTCTTCTTGGATGAGAGAAAAATCGTAATAAGCGACGCGATGAGGAAAATGGTTCCGGCTTAACTCTAATTGGAGTTAAGCGTACTCGTGGTCTTGTCGAAGTAAAGGACGATCTTCAACGGCGGAGAAGAGGCGCGAGATTAGGAATCGCGCGATCGTGCGGACGTTTATTAATATTTGTACGTAAATAGAGAGATATATTGATTATATATATATATATAACTTCTTGAGTGGGAATTGAGATATCAGACGGGCGAAACGCCACGACGAGCGGCGGTTCTTTCGAGCGAGGCCGTTGCCACGATCGGGAGATAAAACGGGATCAGGTACAAAAGACTAATCGGAGTTTACTCTCGTTTGCCGCTTATGAGAAGCGCGTGCATAATTCATTGCGGTGAGAGAAGGGTAGGGATGAATTATTAACATCGCCGATATCGTTGCTCGTCGTGATTAACGTCATCTCTTCCGCGAATATAAACCTGTTCAGAACAATTAAATCATGACTCGATCGTCGCCCGAATTTTTTTCTTTGTGTTTTTTAAGGATATATGCGTCATCATGTATCAAAACATTGACATGAAAATTTTGTAGACTGTTCTACTATTTCCTCTGAGTATCTGTGCAAAACATAAACACAAATCTCTTAACAGTTTGGAAATTATTTAAACTTAAAGTTAATATTGATTTTTATAGAAACTCGCGTATTGTAGCACTTATTGACAAATTGGACAAGGAAAAAACATTGCCAACGAAATAAAAATATTCATATACAGAGTGTCCCCAATTTAAATGGCAAAACTTCAGGGAGCGTGTATAGGGGACCGAAAAGCTAAGACAGAAAGTCCTTTAGAGGTTCGCTCGTTTTTCCTCCATTTTGGAGAAAATCACAAAAAAAGAAACAAAACAAGTTTTCGTTTTTTTATTTACATTTTATTTACGTTATCATCTATTTAATGCAGATATTGTTCAAAATGTTGCCCTCTTGCAGCAATGCAAGCATTACATCTAGCACCGATCTCATTAATTGCAACTAGACATTGTTCTAGTGATATTTCGCGCACCGCATCTATGATTCGGTCTCTTAATCGCTCTCTTGAATCGATTGGCACCGTAAAGGATAACGTCAAGTCTTTACATATGTTAAAGAATCTTGAAGCAGAAAGTTTATTCGGTGCCAATCGACTCGAGAGAGCAACTGACAATGAGAGATTGAATTTTTGCAATTTTCTCTAGACTTCTTGTCTTAGTTTTTCGATCCCCTACACGCTCTTGAAGTTTTGCCATTTAAATTGGGAACATCCTGTATATTAATAACAAGAAAACTCTAATAAATATTTATGCAAAACTTGATTTAAATCTACTTGCTTGTTTAAAAATTATTTACTAAAAATTGTAAAAAAATATTTTCTCTCTTTCTGTAAATTACTCGTTTTCTTTTTGTTTCTCGCAGTTGATTTTGGGAATATTCAAAAGTTTTTGTCTATTAAATTAGAAGAAAATATTAATTACAATTATTTTCTTTTACGAATACGTTAAAAACCATATTATTTTGTCATACTACTTTAATTCTTTTTATAACCCGGATTTATTTATTTGATCTTTCAAACGGTATAAACGTAAGAAATATATTTTCTTTTTAATTTCGACAATTTTTTCTTGCTATTGTACAGCCAAAACATTTTTAATCGGTGTCTCGAATCGCGAAAATATGAGCAAGTCGAAGCATAATCTCGCTTAACATAATTTCTTACTTCATAACCCGTTATCATCTTAGAAATTGAGATGGCTGGCTTGACTTTTTTCTTTATCTAATAAAATGCAATCGCATCGTTTAAAATTATTATTATTATTATTAATTTATTATTATTAATTACCCCTTTATATGTAATATTTTGCAAGATTATACATATATTGACAGCACATCTCTAAAAAGTCAAACTACAAGTTCCTTCAAACGATTTTGTTTGTTATATTAAATTCTCGCATGTGCAATAACACACGGATAGAAACAACTATTTACAATATTCTTTTCCTCATTCGTATAAAGGAAGTCAATAAGATGCGGATCGTTCGTAGAATACACCTGCATTTGAGATTCTCTCTCGATATATTGGCATATATAAGAAATAAAATCTAGATATTTGATAAAACTCTGTAGTGAGTCGGGATTAAATAAAGGTCGAGCGTCTCTCTGATCCTTTGCAAACAGTACGGCAATAAACGTCAGAGAATTCATGTTCGTAGAAAAATTCTCAAAAATGTACTGCGAAATCTCACCGGATGAGATTGATTAGAGACATGGCTCCAGAATTGGGCATTATATCCGTAAACTATAACAGTCTACATCTATGCGTAAACGTTTGTCAAAGACTTCCTTTATATTTTGTTTTTTTATGTTTTATGCTTGAAACATAATTACAAACAGAAATCTAAGCAGCCAAAGCCCGATGACAGGGGATAAGGCGTCTGTCATGGTCGTGGACGTAAAATAAGGCAGAGAGAAACGTAAATTGCAAAAGGCTATTTATACAATAGCGTTACGTTTTTCTCTTCCTTACTTTATTAAAATCA
Source organism: Polyergus mexicanus (assembly GCF_030449975.1). NCBI lineage: Eukaryota > Metazoa > Arthropoda > Insecta > Hymenoptera > Formicidae > Polyergus > Polyergus mexicanus. The sequence continues at coordinate 3,274,405 of NW_027223347.1, forward strand.
CTCGTACAGATACATTAACTATTTTACAAATAATATAATCATTCTTTCTTTTGCATTCTGACATCTAATTTATAAAGCTTACGTAGTTTACATTGTCGATGAAAAAAGTCCAAACTTCATGTGGACAATACGTAAACAATTCATGTAGACGTAATTTTGAAATCTACGGCACAATCCTGCATAGCTCGCGATTGAGGTCATTAACATTCCTCGCGTAACTTTATCGCCTTTTATGTGCAACAGCATCGATGCGATTATGGGAAAAGAGATCTACCTTATTCTACGCCGTTCGATATTTCTCGGCACGTGGCGGAATCACCGGCCGCGAGCAAACACGCCGGCCACCCCCTCGCATTTCCGGGTGATTTGGAGCGACGTCGAAAACCGCACGCACTTTCGTCAGGCGCGGATTTTCCAATTCGCGGTCCAGCAGAATCAATTTTCTTCTTCGCCCTCGGCATCGAAAAAGCGTGCCACCCCTTTCCTCCCGTTCCTCGTCCCTCTCCGTTAACCCTTGATGTAAAACGATTAACGTGCAACCTGCCAGGACTGGCAAACCTGACCGTTACAGGCAGACAGGGGCACGTACACGCCCCCTACGCGTCGCCTCGGATCGGGGGTGGCTACCGGCCTAAAGGGTAGATATACGCACTGCGAGTTACGTTGGGGTAGGCCTACCGGCTCGGCCGGCTCGTGGGCGTGGGTGACTCCACCCCACTGGAGACTCATCCTTCTGAGGGGATGAAAAAAATAGAGAGACAGAGGGAGACCCGTCGGTGAGCAGCGGGAATGGGTGGAGGAGAGAGGAAGAGGGTTAGACTGCGAGGGCCAGAGAGAAGTAAGCCTAGTCGGCGCTCTGCGGCGCCCTAGCGTACACCAACCCTCGTCTCTCACCCTCCCCCGGCCATCCGGCTTCCGGATTTTTCCTTCGGCGCGAGTCGTCAACCCTCGCTGCCGAGCTGCGGTCATCCACCTAGCTCCCATGCTCGAAACTCGAAACGCGCCGTCATTTGCTCTTAATGATCCTGACGGCGTTGCTTAGGTGTCGATGACCCTTAATGGCTGGCAGCTAGCAACATGCAATCGCGTTATACGAAAACATGACAATCGATAGTCATTGGACTCTTTCAATTTTATTCTATTTTGGACAAAAGGAATTATTAAGAACGTCACTTAAAAAGATGGAAAGCGTTGCGACATAGGATGATAATAAGTATCGATATAGACAATCTTATTTATTTTTTTATAAACTTTGAAGAAACCTTTTTAAAAGGTTATCTCAACATATTTTACTCGGCAAAAGGTCAAACGAAAAATAGCCTATTAAATGCTTTATGTGAGTTGGAAGTTTATTAAAATTATTTATCCTACGAAAGTGTAGGAGAAAAAATATTCCGCCTCTGTCATGCCGCGATATACATATTATAACAATGCCTATCATTATATTATCAATTTTTAAATAACATATATTAAAACTGCACTAGTAATACATATTAATGATAAATATTAATAATATCAATTATATATAATTTCTATCGCTTATATATTTTTAATCTTTATTAAAATTATTATAAAGTTATTAATTTATAATTTATTTTGAAAATAAAAACTTTTCTCGATATTAAAAATATCTCTAAATCTCCGGAAAAAAAAAAAAAAAAAAAAAGAAAAACAAAAGCGCAAGAGCTTTAGGATCTTTTCATCTATTAAAATGTTTATTATCGATATTCTCTGCAACGTGTTAATACGTCAGTCGTGTTCGCATAATGAATTTCGCAGACGCCCTTGAGTTTCGGTCGGTTTGCTGTTGGCGCTTTTTTGGACGCGCACACACCCGGACAGTTCTTATTTTACTCACGCCCCTGAATAAGACCGCCACAAAGAAAGAGAGGAGTCAAGCGAATTTGCGATGGCGCAGGTCGGGCCTTACTTGGCCTTGGCGGTACCCTTGGATTTCGGTCGATGTCCTTGGCACTGATGGCGGCCACTTGGGCCGTGTACCATCTTGTTCCCTCCACCGCCTTCATTGCGGCACATTCTCCTACTTCTTTCAACCTGTTTCCTTCTCTTCTTCGTCTCCTCCTTCGCTTGACGCTCTGCCTCGCTTTCTCTCTCTCTCTCTCTCTCTCTCTCTCTCTCTCTCTTTTACTTCCTTTCTTTTTCTCTACTTTATTTATTTATTCTTTTGGGCCGGCGGCCGCTCTTTGTCCCTTGGCACGCCGGCTGGTTGGCTGCCCGTTTGCCGTTGGACGTTGCTCCTTCGAATACTTGTGCTCTCGAAACAGCAACGTTCGACGACGTCCAGGCGAGCATACAGTGACTTACCACGACTAGCAGGGGGAGAAAGAGTAAGAGAGAGAGAGAGAGAGAAGAAGAAGAAGAGGCAGATAGGTAGGTATATACTTCACTTCGGCTGGTCCGCAAACTTCGGGTACAGTCCCTGCCAGCATGGAACGATGATCCTTCTCATGGGATTGGTCTCTTACGACATCTGCTGATTTATTCCATTTGCTGCTGATTTCTCTCATTCGCAATCCTTGCAAAGAGATAATATTCTACATAAATATACGAAAACTGAAAAAAAAACAGATTGGTTATAATTGGTTATAACCTAACCCAGCCTTGATCAAAGTTACCCCTAGAATCTTAGTAAAATAGTTTCAACTAAACGTATAGGTAATTACGACGAAATAATTTGGTTAATAGGCTCAACTAAATGCAAAATGGCTTTTTTGAAATGTTTGTAATCATTACGAAACAAAGGAGTGAAATAAAGTATAGGATATTTAAGATTTTTTTGTTGCAAATTTTGCTCCAACGACGTCCAAAGGGATCTAAATTATTCGGATGATCTTTGAGTGTCTTCTAGACACCTCTTTCAGATTTTTCATATCGATTTAGAATGTACGATATATAGAAATGTCGATATTAGCGGTAACGAGGCATCTCATGGGTATTTTAAATTTTCTACGATTTGAAAAGAGGGAGAAAGAGAGAGGCTGATACGAAGTCAGGAGGCAGGAATAGATGAAGCGAGAGAGCATCGGTGAGAAAAGAAGAAGAAAACCGCAGCAAGTGGAGGCAGCGAGCGGCAGCAGCTGCACTCGCAGAGCCAATAACCTTGTTTCGAATCATCTTACTCACGTAACGTCGTTGCTATAGCGAGTCCAACTATATCCACTCCTTCTTAGACCTGACGCCCGCGGTGCGCCGCTCGCGGATTTCATAGACACGTTACACGTTACGCACACGTATCCACGAGCATATAAAGGGTGTCCTGCCACGTCCCGATCGGTTACCGATGTATTCCTCGATCAGTCTGCGCTCCGAACTTTCCTGAAGGAAAATTTAACGGAAGTAATAATTAAAGAATCTTCGTCTAAAAAAAGGACACGTGGAAAATACTATTACATTTTTTGATGTGTTATCCGAAAGAATCAGTTTCACAGCTCTTAATTTTATACACGCTTCGGGATATATTTTGCGAACGGTTCAATCTATCAAGTTTTTTCATTCGGAAATATTTATAATAGATAAAATGGCGTCGAGATAGAATCGAAACGATCGCGCGTTTCGCAGGTAAATTCTCGATCAAGGAAGGATCCAATTCTCATCCTCGAGTATCTATCATCGGAGGATAGGATGGTGACAGTGCGGGACACCCCGTATACATACTCGCGTCACGGAATTCACGTTACGCGATACTAATGCCATCTCCGCAAATCCGCGGTCGCGACATTGACGCGCCGAAATATATGCGATACGTGCGATATATATATATATATATATGTAGAGGCGCGCGCGCGCGCGCGCGCGTGTATGCGCGTGTACGTGTATCGCATGCGTAGACGCGCGCGGGGTATCCCAAGTAGTTGCCGAAGCCGTCGATCGGTGTGCGTTAATTTCACCGCCGGTTTGCCGGTAGCCACGGTAACGATTACTTACCACGTGTGTGCACGTATACGTATACGTACGGGCCCGTACGCGGCCTGTACGCACCGATACGCGAGTAGTGCGTGCATCGATCGATCAGGCCTCCTCTCGATTTGTATAACGCGCGACATATGCGATTCACGCATACATGCACGCATACATCGATGACATACTGCGCGTCATAGTGCGCCGATAGTATTAACGCGGGCTTGGCCGAATTTGGGTTTGCGCGTTGATTTGGAGTTGCAATTTAATCTTTGCGATCCTTCATCATGACAGATCACATCGCGCGTGATTTATAAATATTCCATAGGATATCTTCCCAGGCATTAGAAATATTGATTAATTATCTGGTAGATGTCCCAATTTTTAGGAGAAGGCGATCAAATTTTTTTTGTACAGTATGTTAGATATTCGCTTTTCCATCATTAATTTAAGCGCGATAACGACAAATTATGTGGTTGTATGATAGAAGATAGCGAGGAATTGAGTATTAATTGAACGCTTGCGCGATAAACGATCCATCTTTGAGAATGCTGTAAATGCGGCACAGTTGGAAAATTTGTATTTTCTTGTTAAAAAAACAAGTAAAGTTAAATTATTAAAACAACTGTGTAGAAACAACACAATGTGCATCTATTATTTTCTAATTTTACACAATAGATACGTTTCGTATTATTAGTGACAGGATCTATCTGTGTTAATAATTCACCCGAAAAAAATGTTGATTTCTAAATGTTATTATTATAATTAAAAATATTATTCTACAACAGAGATGAGAGTGACTACAGATCGTCGATAATATTTTTCCAAGTTAATCCGATCATGAAAAATATCTTCATTTAACACAAAATTTATTTCAAATTACTTCAAGGTTTGTTTTATGTTAAAATATTAAAGTAGTGTAACCGCTCACAATATATATTAAATTAATAGAAAAATTTCTTTCGGAATATCCGTTAAATTTAACAAATTTTTCAACCGCGCGCCTTCACCGAACGAGATGATATGAATACGCGCATATTCAATTTTTTCTTTTCTTTTTTTTTTTCCCAATTCACCGATACGATGGCTGCCGCAGACGTTACATATACGATCACAAGACAATCGGCGAATCCATTGGTAATTTAACAATGTCCGCGCGCGTTCATCAAGCTGGCGCTCTTAATTCGTACTCACGCCTCGACTATTTCGCGTAATGGCGGGCAGCGGGTATTTTCGCGTAGCCATAACGCAACGGAAATTCGCGATAAACGTGTCGGTTTTCTGAGAAGGCTACGGCCATTGTGAGGAGTTGCCTGCGTGCAGCGTCGCTCAAAATGTTATTAAGGCGCTGAAGATAACAGCCCAGGCGCGGATACGAGCCCGAGTGGAAGTAACAACCAAAACACACGCGAAATCCCTCGCGCATGACGGGACGGGCTCGCTCCGTTGTCGAAGCGCGCTCGCTGGATGGAATGACTGAATTCAAGGTGAAGCGCATTCATTATTCCGCCGCATCGCCGCGACGTACACGTGTGCGAATAATCGAGATATATATCTGTTTCATTGAAATAGCAGCCGCTTCAATTGACAGGTGTAAGTGCTCGAGCGATACGTATAGCAAATTACAAACGTTTCGTTCGATATTATTTCGGTTCAAGTTCACACTGACGATGGGAGAAGAGGGAGATGTCTTCTTATCTTCCCGTCACAAGCGTATACATAATTTTGGAATTATTTTTTAATCAGATTAATATCCTACAGAGGGATGAAAAATTTGTATTCTCTTGTTAAAAAAATATGCCGATTAAAATTTTTTGCGTTAAATATTTAACACATTCAAGTGTCAATTGAACTAGGATGTTAAATTATTTAAATGACTGAGAAAATAACACAGATGTGAAGATATTTTTAATTTTACACGATAGATATTATATTCCATATATTGTTAATGATAGGATTTATTTGTTAAAATTTACGGGAAAAGAAATGTTGATTTTATTCTATAATTAGAAGCGAGAGTGACTATAAACCGTCAATAATATTTTTGCAAGTTAATGTCATCGTTAAAAATATGTTGATTTTAGAGAAAATTTCTTTTAAATGAAGTATAAAGTTTACATTAATTTTGTGTTGAAATATTAACATTGTATTAGTGTCAATTTAATATAATTCATATCGTGTTAAATTAACATAAAAATTTATGTTTGTGACACGCGATATATGTTAAATTTAAGCCAAATTTTTCAACTGTACACACTTGACTTTACTTACGAGGCACGATAGCCTGAGAACCAAAACTCAGGCGTCTCATCGTCGCCATTCATTCTCCGAACTCCGCATTGTCCCACGATAGCGATGACGACACGAAATAATAACAGCCGGAAAAAGGGGAACGTCGTGCAGAAATGCTTTTCCTCCGGGCCGTTTTCTAAGAAGGTTATTTTTAAACCCACCAACGTTTCGCTATTCCCCCGACGTGCCCCGCGGATCCTTCATCCTTCAACGTGATCCGTATGGACCCTCCGTGAATCGCGGGACACGTGAACGGAGAGGGGAGGGGAAGAAAGGGTAGACGCAGAGGGAAAAGAGAGAAGCTGGGAGTTCGAGCCGAGCGGTCGCTTGGTTAGGGAAGGTTAGGGGAGTAGGGGAAAGAAGAAGAGGAAGGGCAAGAGGTGCGGTGGATCTCGACGTGGAAGGATGGAGGAAGCTAGGGAGAAGGCGACGGCGTGGCAGCGCCGGACGGTGTTTGGGGGGCTAGGTTGGGAGGGTGGGGGGGGGGAGCCGGGGAAGAACGGGAGGAGCAGCGCAAAACCGCGTTGCCGCAGGTTCGGGTTCGGCAAGTCGGCTTTCGTTGGCAATCGCGCTCGTTCGGCGCGTGAAGGTCGGGATCAATGGCCGTAGGACCCTCCTGAGTACGGGATGGTCGGTGGGGCCGGCGGAGAGAGGGCCCAGCGAGCCGAGGCCTGACATGGCGGGGCAACCGCCGCGCCATCAGAGTCTCAAGTTGGGTACCAAAAGAGGAGAAATTGAGTTGACGCACCGGTACCCCTCTGCGCGCCTCGTCCTCCTCTCTCTCTCTCTCTCTCTCTCTCTCTCTCTCTCTCTCTCTCTTTCTTTCTTTCTCTCTTCTCCTTTCTCTTTTACTCGTTGCACTTCTTGCCGAAGGAGAAACAGGGAATTCTTTCGACGCGCAAGCGAAGAAGACGGGGGGCGGTGCGAGAGAGTTCGTTCGTCCCTCTGGAAGGTTCCTCGTCTCGTTCATTTGTCGTTTCGTTGGAGAAAACGCGGTTCTGAAGTATATTCGTGGCACGATAATCTTTGCTTAGGAAGGAACTGCACGGATGAATCGGAAAGTTAATAAATATAAGACATTTTGAGATTCATGAATTTGACATTGCGCAAAAAGAGCACACTTTCAGCTTTTTAAAATATAAAATTAATTTGTAAACTAAAATAAAGATTCGCTTTGTAGAATATAATTTAATCTCAAAATCACATAAATTTTATATCGGATTAATTTTTTTTTTACTGCGAAAATTCATGAAAATAAAAATTTTAATTCTACAGGGCACATCTTTATTTTACTTAATAGATTAATTGTTAATTTTATATTTCAATAAGTTACAAGTTGTTTTATGCAATGTGGAATTCATAAATCTCGAAATGTATCGGATTTATTAATTTTCGATCCGTATAATTCCCCCTTAATTCAATACAAAAATACAATAATATCTTTTCATTCATTTTTGACAACTCATCAATTTTCAATACAAAATATGGTTTTGTCTATCTCATACAGCGATCGTATGAATATTTTGTCGAGCTCCGAAAATTTATCTTAAATCGACAGTCATTTATTTCTATATATTATTTCTTTATATTTCACATATTATTAGCATTTCAAGAAATACTTAGAATCAAAATATAGCATTAGTAGATTAATAATAACACTTTTAATGCCTGCGGAAAATACTTGGAGAGAGATTTTATACATACTATTCTATTTTTAATAAATATAGATTTAAAAAGACGGGACGATGTTCTTTTATTATCCGGCGTACTTTCGCGAGTCTTCAATCGTCTCGATACGTGAAGAATTCTGGGAAAACTAGGAAAAGAAGAGTTGCGATAGCCGAAGCGAAAAAGAAAAGACACCGCGAGCGGATACGTCGGCGGCCATAATAAATAGTAGTGGCCATCCTAAAATGCCCGAGGCCTCCTCTTTCTCTTCCTCTCCTCGTTTTCAGCCTCTCCTACCTTCAACCGTTGCTCAAAGAAAACCAGACACTCCTCTTTCTACCTGGCCTCTGGCTCCCACTCTGTCCGATCTCTATCCACTATTCCGCTATAACTGCTTCAGACCTTCTGCATCCTATACCATCCTGGTAACGTTTCTATCTCTACTTCCATTACTGTCATTCTTCTTCTCGTGTCAAGCGCGTCTATATTTCATAATCAGTCGCATTATCACAGTACTCCGTAAATAGAATATGAATATACATATATTATGCGCACATCGGAGATTCGATGTGATATCTATCATACTTCGTAGGTAAGCGAGGATCCACCTGGGAAATTCGTGAATTAATCCTTACGGCAACTAATGTTCACTGGTATTGGTCGACGTCGTTCTTACTAAACTCGTTTCAGAATTCGGAAAGAGAGGGGCTAGGCCCAATGGCGTTTAGTAGGATGGCCCAATTATGGCGATAGAGTGAGGTCGAATTAAAATAAATACAGGCAGTGAATGCGTGCATTAAATTTCTTATATAAAAAAAAAGTCTCAAGGATTCAATAGAGGTTTTCGATAGAATGCAATTTAATTTAAAAAAATTCATAACATATATATATCTACATTTTATACATTTTCGAGAGAAGAGTGTTACTCTCTCTCTCTCTCTCTCTCTCTCTCTCTCGAGTCGCTCGCAAAAATAAATTTCCCCAATCAGGTCGCGTAATTAAATGGAAGTCGATTCCTATTTCCCGATTCACTTTCGTTCATGCATATAGCTCGCATATGGTCCCCACTCACCGACTTTGTTCGGACCGGCGTATCCGGTCCGGTTCTCGGAACGAATAAAAAATCGGCGCGATGACTCGAGGCTGCCCTCGACTCAAGGACGAGAAGCGAATTTGGGGACGAGAGACGCGCGAGAGAAAACGACTCGTACGGGGCCGCGACGTGGGGAGCTTCAGCAAGAGGGAGGCACGAAGAGGTAGGGGAGAGGAGAGCGACCGGGGGCAGGGAGGGAGGAAGGGAGGTAGGATGAAAAGAGGAAAGAGACCGTGCGAGTCGTAGGTCGTGTCTCGGAGGATTCGGCGACCTACCTTAAATTCCAGCCGGTCCTCCCCGGCTTCCTGTTTCGCCGCATCTTTCCCCCCTTTCCTCGACCAACTTTCCGGGCCCCTTCGCTGCGTCAGCTGCGGTAGGCTTTGCTTCTTCCTCTGCGCGAGAAAGAGAGGGAAAGCTCGTTTATTCCATGCAGAGAGCACGCATTGTATACGGGTCCTTGCCTTCCTCCCCCTTCGCTCCTCCTGCTCTTTCGTACGCGAAATCGACGTTCCTGCTCCCACCTTCCTTCTCTCTCTCTCTCTCTCTCTCTCTCTCCTTCTCGCTCGCTTCGCGTCTTTCCTACGCGGCAGCGACTACCGCGTATAACCAGAATTCACTCCCTTATTCGTATAAACGAATCAAGAGATGTCGATTTTTTCGAACTCGCCAGTTTTCGATCGAGATTGTCAGTTTTAATGACAATGACACTTTTCGACGAATTTATATAGGGGCGATTTACATAATGAAAAATTTCGAAAGTCACTTGTCGTCACTTTTCGATATCTTGCACTAAATAATTAATTTTGTCTTTAATTAAAAGTCTTCTTTATCAAAGTTTTCGCTATTCGCGATGATCATGGCACGCATACGGCCGCACGCATACATACATGCATGCGTGCTCTTCATCGTTTCAGTGCCACAAGATATAGAGGAATGCGTGTTTTTAATCCATTTTCGCGCGGAGCTGCCGATAGCGTTTTCGCTTGAAACGACAGACAGCGAATAATTGCGCAAAATAATTGCTCGGATTACAATAACGGGTCACTCCGAACGACAGTGCGTGATGATAGTTTTCGAATTGGTGTTTGGCGAGCAGATTTTTCCCCAGTTGTTTCGTTCGAGGAATCCTCTCGTTATTTCGTGCGATATTATCGAACGAGGAATAACGGGCATCGCAAAAGTTTTACATTTTTACTGATATTACCAAATGGCCGATGATAATCTAGATGCATTAAATTTAAAAAAAAAAAAAAATATATATATATATATAATATAAATAAAAGAATTCTATTGGGAATAATTATAGGTGGATTAAAAAATTATGAAAATTTCAGAAAAACAACGAGTTGGATTCCTCTCTATATATATTTGGATAAGAGTCAATAACCCGCTTTTCTGCATCTTACAAAGATATCTATATTATATATATATTTTGCTGTATTAAAGATAATACTTCAAGATACGTATCTTTCGCCGAGAGTCGACGATGAATTTTGTAGCATCCTCCGCTTTGTACATCTACGCGAAACATAATGGTTTCGTTAATTATATTCTACGAATCTCGGATAAAGAGCGTCGCGTGAATCGTTTCTCGTTTATCCGCGCCGATCCCCCTCCCCCCTCCCCCGCCCCCCGAACTTATTTCCCAAACGAGCGATTTCGCATCGAACATCGCGTCAGGCGCATAGAAAATTTACGTGCCGTTTCAATGACCGACGCTCCATTTCAATAAATATGTTTCTTTCATCGGATTTTATACGCGCAACAGTTTTTTTTTCTTTTTTTTTTTTTTTTTTTTGATCGCTCGCGCGTACCTCGAGCAGCCGCCCGCGAGCGCGCGCGCACGTGCGCGAGCTGTCACAATCGGGCGGACGGGCGAGAAGAGTCCGGTCGAAAAATCCATTTCTCCATATTACACGCGGGCGTGCAGTTGGCAGTGCCGCGGCGTAAAATCACGAGAAAAAAAAAAAGAGGCGGATTGATCGTCACAACCGGTCCACGTCCATTACGCTTTATTATACGGCCAAGCTCTTCTCTCTGTGCGTTCTTTCTCGTGGTTTTCTGTCGATTGGAGTTCTCTCTCTCTCTCTCTCTCTTTTCCGGTGAATACGCGAGCGAACGGAGATAGCGAGCTAGACGGATAGATAAAAGAAGAGTAACGAAAGACAGAGAGGAAAATGAGAGAGATGAAAAGAGGGGTGGGGAAGAAAGAGAGATGAAAGAGAGAAAGAGAGGGAGGTAGACGCGGAAGAGAGAAGGGCTCGAAATGGTAATCACGAAAAAAAGGCAACGAATTATTTTCATCATCGATCCCAACGGTCGAATGCACGTACGCAGGCAGAACGCCGCTCTCTCGCGTCTGTGTGCGCGTTACGTTTCATCGCGGCGCCCCTAACGGGTGGCTTACGGCCGTCAAAGGGATGCGCGTGTGGCTATGTGCATAATACCGTGCATCGACGTATGCACGTCGGGCCCGCTGGATGCGTCGAAGAGCGCGCTGGCTGCGGGAGCGTGAAACCACGTGAGCGCGCGCGCGCGCGCGTGTGTGTGTGTGTGTGTGTGTGTGCCACCTTCGATGTGGCGCGAACGACGACGGCGGTACAACGACCCGCGTCGCGGGTCGAAATTGCGAGGTTTCGCAGCGACGATCGGTGGTCCCTCTTGGCACGCGTTAAAATCGGTGACATCGACGAAGACACGAAAGACACGTATATAGAAGATCGAATCGATAGTATTTGGAGGAATGAATCGCCTCCTCCCCCCTCCCCCCTTCCCTCTCTGAGAAATGCTGTATTAATTCTCTTCTCGTCCCTCCTCGCATTATTGTACACCTTGATTTTATTGATTTCAAAATTAGTCGGATTAGACGTCTATCACTATTATCTGAAAATCACATCGAATACCGGGTGATTGAATTTTTTTTAAACGCTACAGTTATTTAAGAATCATGACGTTTCGTCGACGTAATCACTCTTGTGCATTTAGAGAGAAAGAGAGAGAGAGAGAGAGAGAGAGAGAGAGAGAGAGAGAGAGAGAGAGAGAGAGAGAGAGAGAGAGAGAAAAGAAGAAAGATAGAGAGCCGGATTTTTGAGTCGTTTATTTCTCCTTTTTACGTGGAACATCCGCGAATTTATCGCCGCAATTCCGTGAGCGAAATCTCTAGATGAATTTGTCGGATAGAAAATTATCGCATCGGCACTAGACACATCTGTCGCTTTAACAATAATTTTCGTTGCTCTCATTGAGATATACCGCTAATATTATTCGACTATTATGGAAATTTTAAGGTTTGCGTATAATATTGTAAATACGTGCCGGGGCGATACCTCGGGATTTATACTCGCTGTTTAAGAATTGTTTCGATAAGGACTTGATGAAAATAATAATTTCGACATCGATTAATATTAAATATTTATTTCGACGACTTAATTATAACGCGGACTTTGAAGCGTTCACACTTTATCGCGGATAATATTATGGTATATGCCGGGCGTGGTCCCTGAACGAATGTATAAATTATGTTCCATGTCCATTTGCGTATTAATAATTATTTTAATCGATAGTATCCAAAGAAGTTGATACACTTAGCTCGGGGATTTTTTTATCATTTAATCAGAAACGTTAATCGCGTATGCATGCGATTAAATAATTGATAATTATATTGAATCGGGTGATTGAAAAAGAATTTCTTGCGTAATGTATTCAACTTTATAGATCTCTGTTATTAAGCAAACTCTTTTTATACAGAATACTCTTCACAGTAATATTTAATCTTAGATAATACTTTGATATCTGTAAATTAAACGGACACTGTTAGAGCCGAGAAAAATATGATATAGTATACAATCGATTCCTTCTTTCTGTCGTGAATCGAATCATTTCTGGAGATGTAAAAAAATCGGTTTTTTTTTGTAATAGAAAAAAAATTGCAAAACGTTTTTGCTTTCATTGGGGGGAAAAAAAAAAACAGATTTTAATCTTCTTTCTATTATTTTTTTTTAAATATAATATTATTTTTCTTTATTTTTTTTCTGTTAACAATAAAAAAGCTAATGTTCTTATATTTTTAATGTTTTTTTTTTTTTTTTTTTTCAGAAATAATTTTAATGGGATTTTTGTGGCGAATTACATCGACATGATTCGGATAATTTTCAATTAGATGCAAAAAAAAAAAAATTTTTATTAATTAAAACTAGTAATTGGATAAACCTGTGTAGCCAATTGGAATACGAGCTACATTTAAAATAATAATGGTTAATTCAAATATATCATTCGGAAAGTTAAAAATAATGGAAAATCAATTTAAAATTTTTTGAAAAAGGTAAGGTTTGCCATTTTTTTCTATTTACATCTCTATTCGCGGCACTTTGTCGAGCCCTTGACAGCATCTTAAATGCGAACTCGCTCCGTTAACAGCCCCGGCTAACAGCTAATTTCTCCCTCTCTCTCTCTCTCTCTCTCTCTCTCTCTCTCTTTGTTCGCGCCGTCGTTCCGTTCATTCATACCGGTATCTACAGGGGTTGCCCCTTTCCGTGCAGCTTTTTCATTCGTGTTCCCTCCCCGGCTTTCTACGATCTCTCCCCTTTTTTGAAGGTACACTTTTCGAAGGGTCTCCCCAGACCTGCCCGCGCCCTCCATGGTCGCGTATAAGGGCGCGTGCACAACAGACACCACTTGACAGACTCCCACGATTGCAAATCTATCGATCAATTACAATCGATCATAAGAAAAGAGTTTAATTACTTTCTACATGATAGAAAAAGTATTATGATAACACTCTTTGGGAAAATAATCAAGTATCATTACTCGAAATTTTGTGTAAATGTCATCGAATATTCTCGTTGAAGCGTAAATGAAAAAAACGGCGCGAATGTACGTCACGAGAAAGTAACACGTTTCAATTATAGAACAATTATACGCTGTTGAAAAGTTCGATTTAAATTTAACATATATCTCAAGCGATCCGCAAGTTTTTGTGTTAATTTAACATAATATGGATATATTAAACGGTGACGCTAATACTATGTAATATATCGATACAAAATAAATGCAAACTTCATAGCAATTTCAAAGAAATTTTGCTTTAAATTAACATACTTTTAACGATAAAGTTAACTTGGAAAAATGTTATCGACGGTCTGTAGTCACTCTCGCTCCTATTGTAGAATAAAATCAACATTTTTCTTTGTAAATTTTGACAGACAAATCCTATCACTAATAATATGGAACATATATCTATTGTGCAAAATTAAAAACAGTTGCACATTCTTGTTATTTTTATACTTTTTTTTTTCAGTTGTTTTATTAATTCAACACTCGAGTTCAATTATAACACAACAGCGATATGTTGAATTAATCCTCGAATTTTTTCCGTTAAATATTTTAACCGGCGTATTTTTTTAACAAGAAACTTTCGCTTTGTTCACTTTCACGCGCATATCGCGAACAAAGTTATCTCAAATTCTATCGAATCCATCATTATCCTAAACTTGAGGACGGAAATACAAATGCTCATTATTCTTAAATGCGCACGTATTTCACTTTAAATACACAAGTGTAAAAAAAAAAAAAATGAGTTCACAGGGAGCTCAAAAGAGAAGAGAAACATATTTCTTATACTATTATACTATTGTTTATGCTATTTGAAAAATCAAAACAATGAAATTGGAATTGTATAAAAAGAATTAAAGTATCACAAAATAATATGGTTTTCGTAAAAGAAAATAGTTGTAATTAATAATTTTCCTAATTTAGGACAAAAACTTTTGACCGTAAACTTTTGTCCCTAATTTTTAGGAAATAACTTTTAAACGAGTAAGTGGATGTAAATCAAATTTTGCACATATATATTTATTAGAGTTTTCCTAATAGGTGTACAACTTTGCTTCCGCCGTTTTTTTTTTCTCGAAATCATTCCCATGTCTTTGAGGCGTTTTGAAACTGCTCGTCGAGTCACTTCCAATGATCGTGCCAATTCTTTTTGACTTTGACTCGAGTCTTCATTAAGTAACGCCTCTAATTCTGCATCTTCGAAAACCTTCTCTCTTCCACCGCTATGCCGGTCCTCGACGTGAAAATCACCGTTCTTGAAGCGTTGAAACCACTCACGACACGTTCTTTCGCTAATAGCGGCTTCGCCATAAGTATTTGAGAGCATTCGATGAGCCTCAGCCGCAGATTTCTTCATATTGAAGCGGAAAATTAAAACCTCCCGCAAATGACGAGAATTTGGCTCGTAAACTGACATTTTCAATCGAGAATAACTTTATGACGCGGACACAAATCGACTAATGTTTCTATGGGGTTACGTTGACAGATGCCCAAGTTTATCGCGTGACGTCTATGATCTATTTATTTCGACCACTACTTGCCGCTAAAGCCATCTATAGGAAAACGGCGGAAGCAAAGTTGTACACCTAATAATATTATGTCAAAATTTTTATCTCGTTGGCAAAATTTCTCCCTTGTCAAACTTGTCAATAAATGCTACGATACGTGCTACAATAAATGCTATAATAATTTTCCATAAAAATCAATACCAACTTTCAAATAATTTAATTTCAAAACCGTTAAGAGAATTGTGCTCAGATTTTGCAGAGACAGTCGAAAGAAATAGTGGAACAGTCTACGAAATTTTCATGCTTTTGTCAATTGTTTTGACATACGACATACATTCTTAACCATCCGTAACCATCCGATAATCGAGTCAGTAACCGCTGACTGGGGACAGGCCCGATAGCGGGTGTTAGGTCGCATCCCGCTCTTGCGGGCTCGTAAAGTCGCGATCGTTGCGCAATATGGTTACGAGCGTATCCGGCGGGGACGGCGGATTCAGTTATAATCTTGGAGGACTTCGTCGACCAGGATAGAGAAAGGGAGAGACAGAGTCACCGAATATAAAACTCGAGGCCGCGTCGCCGGCATTGTAACGGTGCCTGTCTTTCTCTCTCTCTCTCGACGCGATCTCCCGCCACGCGCGCGTACACGGGAGTTACATTAGCCTCAGGGGCCCCCCGAGATAGCGATACGTCGCGTAACCCCGCTCCGGGAACGGCGAGATTCTGCCTTACGTTGCGGATGTGCCGCAACCGGAGCGTTTGTCGAAAGTCCGCCAGTTAATGCGATGATCGGTTTACTCGGCTATCCGCCTGCGATTCCTGCTCCTCGGGATCTCACGGATCAGACGGTTCTCGGATCTCTGATCCGAGGGATCTCGTTCCGATGTGTATTTAGCTTTATACTCGTTGGAGCGGCCATTAAATTATTATAACCGATATGTTGACGTAACCGCGGCATTTTACGTACTCACGTCGAAAATGTTAGAAATGTAATAAGATGTAATGACATAATTGAAGTGTATCTAGACGTGAGAAAACACGAGGCTCTACGGTTATCATATTATCGAAGGTCTTAACTCTAAATGCCGAGGCTATTGACATTTTCCAGTCATTGACATTTAAAGCTTTTATTAAAAACATCGATAAAAGAACCTTCGAGAAAACACTTTATTCGATCCTGCCAGGAATCTTAATATCGTACAATAGGAAGGGTGTATATGAAAATGAAAACGTCGATGAAAGGATTCGCTCCGAATTCGCATAAAGATTTATTTTCAAGATTTATTTCATTGTCTATAGTTTCGAAGGATGCATATATTAATATAAAATACATTATCGCGAGACGGGCAGATTAAAGAAATGTATCGTTGCATTCTTAAAATTTCGCTGTACTTTGTCAACCGGTATTCGCGAGTATCGTATACGTCAGTGCGTTTATACGGGAAGTGACTTTGCGATGGACGCGTTTGAGTATATTAGAAGGAAGGCGACGTGTCACCGATGCAACCGGACGATCGAAACGTTGGCGAATCATCATCGAGCGACCGTCGCAATGATACTCGCTACCGGTCGGCTTTTTCATGCGTACAAGTCTTAAGTTTCCAACAGTTCGCTAGTGCTGGCGCAGCTTCCATGCTCGATCTAACCGATTGATGTCAATAAGTACCAATAATACGCTATAACACGTATTCGAAAGCGTCCTTTTAACCGAGATCGCCTCTCGATTAATTAATTAATTAATTTATTTATTTATTTATTTATAAACTGGAAAGAGATTTTTTAATACAAAAAGAAAAATGTAATTACAATTTCGACATGAACAAAAAAACGCAGAATAAGATGCTGAGAGAATCAAGGAAAAAAGACAGATATAACAAGTTACAACGAAAACATAAAAGAAATAAATAAAATAGAATAAAATTAATTAATGCAGATCTATAAGAAATTAGAAATTATTAGAAATTGTTGTTATTATTTTAATAATTGAATAAAATTATAATTAAAGAGATTATATTGTATAATAAATCAAATAATTTTTAATCCTTATTTTATCGCGCAGATTGTATTTTTTCAATGCCCACAGTGTAAATAATTAATCAATAATAATATAAATGAATAATGCGTTATAACGTAAATCTGTTTCTTAAGGGCAACAGACTTAAATGCGTACTACGATGTGATTTATTGTCACGACTGTACGACACGACTTACCATTATACATCCATTCATCCATAACGTTAATAATAATAATGCTTCTTTGGAATATCCATTTTAGCCGATAATCGCGCGTACTAAGCGTCGAAACGTCAAATTATCTATCATAGAGTTGCGTGCGATTATTCAATTAATCGCATTACCCAAATTACGTTTAGCTGAATTACGCGCCGATGAACCCGCAATCATTTACAAATTCATCCGCGCGAATTACCATCGGAGAATCTCGCTTCGTCAATTAATTATTGATGAAGCGTCGCGATATAAAATTAAACGGAGTACTTGCACTTTCTCGCAGACAAAGGACTTGTCGCGAATTTCCCAACTCAATTACGCTTCTCTCTGCGTCTCGAGAGAGACGTGTGGAGTATTAAAAAAAAAAAAAATATCGAGTAAAAATTTGCCGAGAAGAAAAATCGCATATCTCACAATAGGCGCTGAATATCTTGTGTGATCGACACTACACGCGACATCTTCTCTTAACAAGATAACATTCACGATAAAAAGGGAAAGAGAGTTATCGCGTATATCTCGCGCCATCTTGAAACTTCTGATATTCCACGTGTGTTATTTATCTCTGCGGAATGGAAACACCGCACGCAACATTATCTCTAAGAGGGAACGAGATATTTAGCGCTAAATGCGAATACGGGCCAA
This sequence comes from Polyergus mexicanus, assembly GCF_030449975.1. Classification (NCBI taxonomy): domain Eukaryota; kingdom Metazoa; phylum Arthropoda; class Insecta; order Hymenoptera; family Formicidae; genus Polyergus; species Polyergus mexicanus. Next base: position 3,292,585 of record NW_027223347.1, read on the forward strand.
GATTCCGCGTTTGTTCCTCCCCCCCCCCCATCCCTTTCCGCCCATTCCGTGTCGGGCGGACGCGATTTTTTTGAACGAACGAGACGTATGCGCGAACGTCGGGCATATACGACGTAGGGTCGACGCACGATTAATAAGAATCTCGATTCGCGACTCGTACGCGTACACGCGTATGCGTGCCCCGATCCTGCTCTCGGTCGAACGCGACCGTGGCGCGCGCGCGCGCGCGCGCACACACACACACACACACACACACACACACGCACGCACGCGCACACACAACTGAGGGCTTAATAACAAGACGTATGTATACACACATCGGGGGATCGGCGGTGTCGAGGGGGAGCCGCGAGAGGGTAAAGGGGGCAGGCCCTGCGGAGCCCATAAAGCAAGTCCCTCGACTTACATGTCTCTCTCCCCCTCCCCGGCCCCCGGCCCCATTCCTCGTCACCCTCTCGCTCCGCTATTCCGCGGCATTCCCGCGGGCCGAAAACGCGCGCGAGACCAATACCGGGGGATCCAGTCCGTGAAGCCCCAGCAGCATCATCTCGTCTCTTCCTTCGGCCTTTGCCTCCTCGCCCCCTCCCGTCCCCTTCGCCGATTCCCCCCGTCGCCGCGTTCCTTTCTCATCCCGGCGTCATTTCGTCGACTCGTTCGCCAGGTTTGCCAGGCCAGACCAGACCACAGACCAGGGTAGGCTCGCTCGCCGCTCTCGGTGTACCACCGCCCCGTTCGTCTATCCGTCCCCTCGGCCCGGTACATTGCACCGCGTCGATGCAGCGTGATGGTGTAGGCTCTGTGAAAAAGTCCATGGGGTTTCAGATATCTCTCTCTCTCTCTCTCTCTCTCCGTCTATCTGTTTCTCTCGATAATCCAGAATAAATGCGAGATTACGGCCCGAGCTCTCTATGAAGAAGTGTTCATCGATGACGGGGCTCGCCTCGGGGCGAGAATTAATAAGCGCGATGACGATTGTGTTCGAGATTGTGCTGTTGCGTAAGAGAATTGTCATTAATATTGATACAATGGTCGTTTGGAGAAGTAAAGTTCTCTCCGTATGCTAGTCGGATAAATGATAACCAGCGATTTATAAACCTTGATTGACAATCGACAAAGATTAGTATTTGACAAGTGTATCAAAACACATATATAATGTGTAATATTAATTGGGTTGAGCAGCTTAAGAAATTACGAGACAAGATTGATGTTAAATCGTCATTTGAGATATGTAGTAATCAATTGAATATTAAGAACGTAATACGGATATGATTATTATTATTATTCGATGATTTATTTGTCGTCCCGTATGCTTGAATGAAGAAAAAAATAACACCCATCAAGATGCGATCGACAACACGGACAACATTTTATCGGGAATATGTAAAAATCAGGAGATATTTCGATAATATCGAAACAATATTAAAGTGTAATAGCGTACGACTTTTTTTAAACATACATAATAGAGTTGTGTAAGCGAAAAAATCTGACAATCCTGAAAAACCGTTGGCCGATCTACGCCAACCAAATGGCCGCCATGCAGAGATTTCGGCTCGCACCTGCGTTCGCTATCGTCGAAGCGTACGCGCGCAAACTGCATGCGACTTCTTCCGCGACTTTTGACAGACAGTGTACAGTGAGAGGAAAAGGGGGATTCGAGAGGGTAGGGAGGGGCGCGGTGGGGCAAGAGGGACAACACCGGTGTGTGCACCGCCGCCGGTCGTTGGGTGAGGTCAGTGTCGACCGTTCGCGAGTTGGACCGGGCCTCCGGTCCCCTCGTCGTTGGACCGATGCCGACACGCCTGTGCACACAGACGCAGATAGATACACGCATACACACATACGACGCGCGAGAGCGCAGCTGCATCGTCTGTGTACAGACACAGACGCGAGCGAGTTGCCCCTTGCGCCGCATCTCTCTCCCTCCTTCGAATGCACTCTCGGTGCGAGCGCGTACGCGTGCGCGCGAGAGTGTACGTGCACGCGAGTGTGCGACACGCTCCCGGTTTCGCAGTGTGTTCGCCAGAAGAGGTGCATCGCCCTCCGTCGCTGCGTCAAGGCCAGCGAAAATACTCGCTCGCTCGGTTTGTTCGCTCGCCTCTCGTTCCCTCCCCCCCTCCCCTCTCTCTCTTTCTCTCTTCCTCTCTTCTTCCGCCGTGCTCCTCGGGGCCCTCTCTTCTCGCCCGTCAAGCCCTCTCGCTACGCGGCTCGCGTTCCCTTTTCTCCGTTTCAGTCACTCCGCCGAAAGGTCCCCTCTCTCGCGTCTCCATCCGGGCGAGCCTGCACTTGGACTGCGTCGTTTCTGCTACCGCTACATAGAGAAGGCTCTTCGATGAAGAACGTAGGGAACCACGAGATAACTAGATGAACGTTAGATTGCTCGACGCCATATTTTAGCGAAAGGAATCAGAGAGAAAGATAAATCTCGATTTTCATTTGTCCGCATTTGACTTCCGTAACGAAATTCCTTTCTTGCAGAATCGCTACAATTTTGTCAGGACCCAACCGGTTTCGTTGAAGCACGACGGAAACACACGCAACCAGAATCCAGTGTTGCCAACCATTATAAAAATTTCCTCCCGAAGAACAGTCAAAATTCCACCCAAAAATTCCTAAAAATATGTTTTTGATAATAAAACGTCAATCTAATCTTTTTCCTCTGAAATCGTCGATGGATTTTACTTGTTCGATGATAAATAAGTATTTATTAATGAAACAAGTAAATATTAATATAAGTTTTATTTATTATTAATAAAATTTAGAATCTCACAACAGTGAGAAAAATCTTTTTCATTATTAGGTGGAAATACCTAATCAATATTATTTATTACGTTTTTTTATGCGCCACTAGCCTTAATAATATTACCTCCGAAAAAAAAAAACTCTAAACAAATTTATCCCCCAAAAATGCCCCCAGACACAAAATAATTCCCTAAATCTAGGGAATTATTTTTAAATCCTAAAATCCCTAAGTTGACACCACTGCCGCAATCGGGCGAACTACTCGCGACTCTTATTAACTCTAACTCGCGTTTTTTAAGGACGAGCGTTCTCGTGTACGAAATACAATGTACGAACGAAACGAGCATCGTCAATAGCTCGGCGCGCCGCTTCGTTTGTTACGCGCGACGAAGATGGAATTAATTCGTGGCCCCCGAGGGGCGGATTCTCGTGAATTGCATCAAGTATACTGAGGCTTTGTGACCGACGCGGCACACATCGGTCCCGGATAAAGGTTGGCGTAGCGGTAAATGGGGAAAGCGAGAGATTTTTATTCGCGGTAATGGTCCCCGCGGTTATTGGATGTCGCGGAAAAAAAAAGAAAAAAAAAAGAAAAAGAAAAAGATTAGGATTCTTCAGCGCGAATTTTTCTCGCAATTTTGCACGAAACATTTTTACACGCGAGAAATGTAATCGCGTAACTGGAGGTATCTAACCTAACAAATTCACTATCCGTCTCCGATAGAATTCTTCCGCGTCTCGTTTCATTTTCGCTGTTTCCAGATATTTCGTGCGAAATTAAACTCGTGCCCCCCTTTTACGAAACGCGTGGCGCCAGACTACTTTTCCGCCATGCAATGAAATTAATACAAAAATCGTACATACATATATATATTTCATCTCTGAAGCGCACGCGTGGCAATATATATATATTAGCTGTATTATTTGTCGTTGTACGTGCCTGTTGATGAAACATGTTTTCGCGGGAGGAGGAGGAGGAGGGAGAGAGAGAGAGAGAGAGACAAGGAGGAAAACGTGATAATTAAAAGAGTTAATAAATATACCGATTGCGATCGCGCGATTGGTTATTCGGCAGTCACGATGTTGGCACAAATGTTCAGCAGACGAGGAGAGCACGCGCTCACAACACTTTCTATTTTTTTGTTCCGATAAAAGCAAATGACCGAAACGGGAGCAACGACACACGCGATTGTTGAATGTTTGCCGAATGTTTGTTATCGTTACCTGCAATAGTACGCGGACTTTTTCCGTAACGAGGAAAACGTGCGTCTCTTTTAGATTACGATTCGTGTTCCTTTAGCGAGGTTAGATTTGTATTTCTCTAACTTAAGAAGAAAAGGTTAGGTGCGACGGAAAATTGAACGAATCTCGTCTGGAAAGATCATTCTCTCTCTCTCTCTCTCTCTCTCTCTCTCTCTCTCTCTCTCTCTCTCTCTCTCTCTTCTCGCTTAAAGATGTAAATAGAGAGAAAAGATTTAAAAAAAAAAGTCTTGTTTCTTTCAAGATTTTATTTTTTCGGATATTTAATATCTTTATATTTTGATTATTGCAAATTGATTTTTCATTATTTTGGTGGCAGATTTGAATTAAACATTATTATTTTAAATGTAGCTCGCGCATTCCAATTGGCTATATAGTTATACGATTACTAGTTTTAATTAATAAAAATTTTTTTTTGTAATTTGCCGCAAAAGTTTCATTAATCCATTAGAATTACTTTCAAAAAAATAAATCAAAAATATAGGAACTCTAGTTTCTTTTTATGTTAACAAAAAAGAATATAAGAAAAATAAGATTATATTTAAAATAATCTTTGAATGAGAGAACAAAATTTGTTTCTTTTTTTAAATAAATAAAAAAAACAAAGCACGTTTTTTTCAACTCTTCTTTTCTATTGGAAAAAAAAAAAAACGATTTTTTTACATCTCTACTCTTCTTATCGATAACTCGCAACGATATCGGGAAGAAGAAAAAAAAAGATCGCTTTGTCGTTACACTTTTCGCATCTACTCGTTAGAAACGAGACACGCATTTGTCGATGTAGATTTTGTAGATCGTCACGCTCCTCGATCATTTCCTTCGCGAAAAAGATATCAGCACGCGCTTCCCCTCTCCCTGCCCGGAAAAGTGTGATTTTGCAATGCGCGATATAACGAGAAGCGCATAAATATTGCATGGTCGCGCTGGAAAAGCCTCCGCGTGCATCGGATTCAGGGCTTAATACATATTTCATGGACTGCGCGCAACAAGTATGAGCGCGAGCGCAAACATATCGAATGATTATACACGGTTCGCCGTTGTTTACGGCTCTCGGGACGCACGCCGGGCCCTTCGGCGCGAAAATACGGCCCGGCGTATAATAAAGTACAGGACAAACAACTACTGGGATAGCTAGTGAGAATTTCACAGAGATAGATATTTATTTTGACACGCGAGAAGCGTTCGAGTCTATTACGTTTGGGCCCCAAAACGCTTGCGAACGAAATTTAATAATACATGGTGATTCTAAATAAGTGGAAAAAATATTAAGTAATGACTTTTTGTCGAAAATTAAGGGGGTTTTCATACAAATATATATTTATGTATCCCTCTCCGAGGAGTTACACCCCTTCAAAGGGAGAAATGAAAATTTTTTTTCTCAAATTTTAGACAAGTTAAAAAAATGAAATTTGGTGGACATTTTCTACTATTGTAGTAAAAGGGAACTTATTAATATCTTTTAATCCTCCCGTATCGTTACAAGGGGATGAAACTAGTAACTCCTATTCATTTTTTTATTAGAAAAATATGCATTAAGAAGCTTGATTCGTTTAGAAACTTTTTTATTTCTTTCATTTGTTTCGTAAAATCAATAATTTTCAAGAAAAAAAATAAAATATAATATCATCATTATCGCACAGTATGGTGCTAAATGGCATAAGTTTCGAGTTACGAGAAATTGAATTTTAGAATAAAAAAGCAAAGCGAGCAAAACAAAATTATGGTAAATGTTGGAGAAAAATGGGAGAAAAACAACACAAAATTAATAAATGTTAGAAATTTTCACGCTCCCTGAAGAGTCACACCCCTCAGGGAGGGATATAGGGGTATATGAAAGATCTCCCTTAATTTTCAAGAGAGGATCATTCCCTAAAATTGTTCGCACTTATTTAGAATCACCATGTATTATAAAAAATTTAAGATACGTATCGTAAACTGTAATAAAGGAGCTTTAAAGGAAAAACGATATAAGTTTTTCCAGCGTGAACTTTATTACAAATTCATTAATATAATTCTGCGAATGTATTTCTCGTTTTCAGAATTATTAATTTCAATGTCTTTCCCAAAAATATTCTAATAAAATATATATGAGAAGTTACAACGATGTTATTTTCACCTAAACTCGATGTCTCTAAATCCTCTCCTCAACAAGATGTTCAATGTTGAATATTCAAAAATCATTAAAAGTTATGTAGCCTCCTTTGAAAGTTGACAGAGTCGACGTGTCCGTCAAGATTCGTGAAAAGAGAACGAAATTAAAATCGAAAAGCATTTTCGAAATATTTTTCTTAAATATACAGGGTGTTCCAGGTTAGGTTAATGAAACTTTAGGGTCTTATAAAAAATCGAATTTGGAATCGCTTCGTTAAAAACTTATAGGTAATACACTCTCTGTGAGTGATTAGTTATGATCAAAATTTAATAAGAATATTTTTATGTTTATATTATTTGCAATGTTAATACTATGAATGTAATATGTTTACGCAAAGATCATCGAAACGTGATTTTTTTCAAATTTGTTCTCTCTTTGTCGTTTTAAGCTTATTTTTTTAAATGTCTTATTAGAATTAAATAAAATTGGTGCAATTTAGTTTATTATTTAATTATCCATTAGATTTATTTCGTTACTTTTTTCAAATGAATGAATGAAGGGTTTTGAAATTATTTTTAAAAATCATCAAGAAAACATGATTCGAAGTTTATTTCCCGAATATAGCACCGAAAGATTGCAGAAACGTTGCATAGACCTTGCATCGAAACATTGTAATATTGCATGGAAGTTGCGAAATGTTTCTGCAATGTTACTGCAAGTAAGTCTGCGGCAACGTTGAAATGACCGCCCTTAGAAATATTACAATGTAAGATTACAGTAATGTTACGGTGCAATCTATTTGTAATATCGAAACGCGTTGCTACAAATATGCAGAACGCTTTAAATTTGATAGATAAACTTTGAAAATGTATAAAGACATCCAAGAGAAATAAGAAAAAAAGATTGTGAATTTACGCAATTACGAATTTTTTCTCTCTTCGATGTCTTTATATATTCTCGAAGTTTATTTATTAAAATTTGAAATATCCTGCATATTAAAAAATTATTATCATATTTTTGGTTTTATATAGGAATGGAAACTATTTAACAATTTTCTGTTATCTAGTTAACATCGCTATTTTATAAATAATTTACAAGTTTAAAAAAATGGTAATGATTAAATAATTTAATTCATAAAAGTTAAAATTTTACTTATATTGATATTAGACTCTATTTTACATCTTAAGTAGACAATTAACGAATAATTTTAACTTATTCGGACATTTATGTATCCGATTACTGAACAATCAGTTCGATATCTGAATTTCCTGTGTTGGAATTGTATCGGATAAATTAAACTGATAAGAATAGTTATATCTTTAATTCTTTGCAAGCTTTATGTTTATGTAATCATCGTGACTGAAACTTAAAGGGATAGATAACGCAACGCACGCCGCATAGCGGTAAACGAACGAACTAGCGATTACCGAGAACTGTTTTTTGTAATGCTTTTGAAATATTGCTGTAACATTCTCATGAAATATTACAATTATATGTTCCAATAATGTCTCAACAATATTACATCGCAACTTGCAAGATCGTAATATTACTGCAATGTAATTGCAATGTTCTGTGCTGTATGTGTTAGCTTGTTAATTAAGTGTTATCCGGACTTATGTTTAGAGGAACATTTTTCTTCGACAAATTCATTTCCTATATAAGACCCTGAAGTTTCATTGACCTGACCTGGAACACCCTATATACAATGCGCAATAATTCAAATAATTTCCGGCAATGTGCGTAGAGAGATATTTTCGAGCGAGAGAAATGAAACGGAGCGAAGCCCACGTTGGCGAAATTAATAAACAAGCGTGTTTATCGCGCCTCGCCAAGCACGCGAGCGAGGCGGGCGAGACAAAAAGGATTCTCGGAGAGCGCTCGCGTTCACGCTGACTGCAACGTTATGCAACGGCGGACTTTTAGTGGGCCGTATAGTTGCGCCATTCGCAGAGTCGTTCGTTCGCTTATAGTCGCCTCCGATCGCGCCGCTCGTGCGTAGGCCTTCCGTCGCGGCGTATATACAGATTCCATATGTTGCCTGCCCCGGTGATCGTCGGCTATTGCGGCCGGATATCCGGAATTTCGTCCGGATCATTATCGGAATTCCGTAATATATCTCGAGGCCGTTACGAGATCGGTCTCCGGTTGCAATTTCGTTCTCGAGAGAACGCTCGTAGATGACTGTTCTCGCGCTTTCCTACTCGGACATTGTGCCTCCTACCTTTCGAACCGATCGCCTTTTCTGTCTTTTCCTTGCGTCTCGAGAGGCATTCGAATGGGTGCGACCGTCATTATTACGACATATGATGATAAGATTTTCATTCGCTTTATTAAATTCTCCATTGGCAATGTACAATATACGAGCTGTTAAAGCTTGTGAATGATATTTGAAAAGTTATATCATCGAGGCCTCTTTATCGACGATCTGTAATTTGTAAAAAGATTTAAAATAAAATTCTATTTATAGATCAATTTTATGCATCGTGTAACGGAAAAAGTATTTAAATACGTAAAATACAAAATCAAAATATATGTTCCAGGAGGCATATATATATATACACTAAAACGTGCGATGCATAAAATTATAAATAAAATTGTAAAATTTTCTGTTTTAAATTTTATCGCGAGTTATATAAATTGTCTAAAAAGAATTATAGATCTTCCAAACGATATAAAAAACAAAGGGCTTTCGGCGTTCCTCTGTTCAATCTGAGCAAATTGATTCCTCGTTCAAAATTGGACTTGGAATTTATGTTAAACGTGAAACTCCACCCGTTGTCGCGCAAAAGTTACGATGCGAGTGCCGGACGCTCATCACCGACTGGCGTCGATAAAATTCGCGAGGCTCGTGCAAGCGGCGAACGCGATGCTCGCCAAATTTAAGGCGTCGGCCTTGAGGAGTGAGTTACCGCTCTCTGACAAAGTCCTCTCTTTGTCCCGAGTGCCGCGGTGCATCGTCGCGGAACAGAGGGGACATTCTCGGTTGCGGCCTCACGGTCGCAGCTGGTGCCAATTTGCTCGACCTTGTACCGAGTTGGCGAGCGGCAGGCACTTTTGACACACGGACGACGCTGGCTCTTGCACTTGATGAGAGAGAGGGAGCGTACGTGACGATGACAGCCACGGGAACGGGATGTCAACGAACCCGCGTGTACCAAAATAGAGCGCGCACGAGGACGTAAAGCGGCGAAATGGCGGGCGTAATACGCGACGCAAACCTAAAACATCGTTGCGAGAGAGGTGTACGAAAGCGAAGGTCGATTCGATCTCTTATGACTCACGCGAGCGCAATTACAAGCGAATCGCTTATCTCGGATGCATCTGACAGATACGCGGTCGAAATTAGAAATACGCGACGTCATCTCCTCGCGTCTCTTCGCGCGATATTTCCACGTGAGATACGCACGTGGGTGACACGGGCCGGGAGAATGACGGCCGTAACTAGCGCAGTAGGTAGGCAGTGATAAATAAATAATGCCGATCGAACTTGCGATCCGGCGATATAGGTGCGTACCTGATCAGAAAGCTCCACTGCCCACGTGTGTGCCTGCGTGTACTCATATTACACAGGTATTGAGTACAGCGGGCACGTAGGCGGACCTTTCCCAAAAGGCAAAAATACGATTCGATTGTCTCGAGTTTTGTCGATCGTTAAGGACGTATGTGTCATATGTCGAAATATTGACGAAAATATGAAAATTTCGTGAAATAAAATTTCTACTATTTCTTCTGGATACCTGTACAAAATCTCAAGCGCGACTCTCTTAATTTTTTGGAAAATTATTTATGTTTAAAGTTAGTATTAATTTTTATGGAAAATCGCGTATTGTAGCACTTATCGAGAAATTTGACAAGGAAAAAGCATTGCCAACGAAATAAAAATTTCTCACATGTATTAAGAAAACTTTAATAAACATTTGTGCAAAACTTGATTTAGATCCGCTTACTCGTTCAAAAGTTATTTACTAAAAATTATAGAAAAATATTATCTCTCACTTTCTGCAAATTGCTCAATTTTTTTCTTCCTTGCTGTTGATTTCAGGGATATTCGCGATCAAAAATGAGGAAAAATATTAATTGCAAGTAATTTCTTTTACCAAGACGTTAAAAACCATATTAGTTTGTAATACTTTAATTCTTTTTATAATTCAATTTTTTCAAACAGTATAAGCGTAAGAAATTATTTTTTTTTTCTTTTTCATTTTGATTTTGACACTTTTGCTACTATTGTACAACTAAAATGAAGAAAATTAAAGGGAATATATATTTGATGCCGCGTAAGATATTTATTTACCGGATTAAAAATATTTTATGGTTAATATGGGTGCCACGGGAGTACATTTTTCTTCTCTCGCGAAAGCATGTTTCATTTTCGAGGCGACGCGGCGAGAAACATTGTTGCGATCTCTAGAGCGTACGCGAACGGATTTATTTTCTAAACGACGCGTCTTCATTAAGATCCGTGATTAATTACCCCGCGTCATTCGATGAATTGAGTAAAACTCGCAACATTCAAACGCGTAACACATTCTACATAGAAATATCGAGATGGTTTTCTTTTCTTTTTTTTACCTCCTTTAAAAACAGATCTTTGCTTTTAAATCCAAGTCTCGAAATTATCTTTTTTTTTTTTTTTCCCAATCGGCACATTCTCTCCTCGGCAAAATGATAAAAATCCATGTGGTCTCATAATTTTTCCGCAGGTCGCGCGATATTGTAGCGAAAGCATAAATTATGAAGAGAACACACGGACGATTTTATCTGGCCGCGTAAACGCGTTCGAGTTCGCGTGAATCGCGCGAAAATGCGCGCGCTTATTTTCCATCGTGGCATGACATATAAGCTCGGCGGAGAGAAAAACGCGTTCGCGTTTCCTCGCTTTTTCTCACGCCGCTACAATTCGGTGACGTAGCGTACACAAGTGCGCAGCGCAATCCGTGCATGTGGACGCATGCCGGAACGAGCGACAGACATTGCATTTCGTTATTTACTCGGATATATCATGCGTACGATGAAGAGCGATAATACAGAATTTTCCACGTCGGAAACAAGCGGGGGATGTTGACGGTCGACGAAATATTAATTCGAGTTTTAAATGCGCGAAAAAAGATTTCTATTTTGCGAGAAGGAATCGCGATTTAAAATTATACAGGATGAGTCTCACTAGGAATTGCCTTGTAAGATATCTTCATAAATATTGATTTTGTGCAAAAACGTTTCAGACAAAAGTTAAATAATTTTAAAACTAATCCATTTTAATCATTTTAATTTATTTTTAGATGGAAGTGACAAAAAGTTTTAAAGATCATCTAAAATTTTTTTAATGGAAAGCCCTATTTTTAATCAATTATAATTATAGACGATGAGAAGATGAATCCAACGATCTATAACACTTTAGCATCGAGACGTGATCTGCTTGAAATGAGAAAATTTATAAAAATAGATGAATAATGAAAGTAATAATTTTTCAAACAAATTAATTTTATTTAATAAAGTGCTATTTTTTTTTTTAATTGTTTGACATTAATAATACGTTGCTTCATGTCTTTTGTCGGTACACGGAGAGGAAAGTTTCTTTGGATTTAATAAATTTTGTTGTAACCAAAGAAATATAATATCTTAGAAAGCAGTCGCTAATGACTTATCCTGTATAATTGGAGAATAGAAATGTGAATTTTCACATTCTTCCCAACTTGTCGCCAAAAATCTCGCCAACTTTTCTGAAAGGAACAATCACACGGAATGACTTTTATCATGGGTCTCACTTGTATTGGACGATTGCATAAGTTTGTGCCCGATTTTCATAGACGGCATTAAGTTGCTGCATGGCGGAGTTCTATTGTTTTCGTGTGGTAATTGTTGCTTACACCGAATAGATGACGTTGTCTTATGTCAATTTAGCGTCAGACATTGTTCGGATAAGTCCATTTGTGCATAAGAGAAATCATTAAAAATGGAGAACGAAAGGTGCATTTGCGGCATGTAATGCTTTTATGAATTTCGGAAAGGCGTGAGTGTTGGGATTGCACAAAAAAATATTCAAAGCGTTTATTTGGACCGCGCTCCTGCTCTCCGAACAGTCAAAAAGTGGTTTGGCAGATTTCGAAATGGTGATTTCAACATGGAGGATCAACCCCGCTCTGGACGGCCTTCTGGCATCGATGATGACATTGTGCATGCCTTAGTGGAAAGAAACCCAAGGATTACAACTGAGGATATTGCTGAGAGGCTGAACATCGATAATTCAACCGTTTTTCGTCATTTAAAAAAGCTTGGATACATTTCCAAGCTTGATACGTGGGTGCCGCGTCTCCTGACTGAAAGGAATAAGCTGCGGGAAAACTGCAGGAGTCGCAATGGGAAATTCTGCAGCACCCGCCATATTCTTCAGATATCGCGCCTTCAGATTTTTATCCGTTCCGGTCTTTGCAGAATAGTTTAAATGGCAAGAATCTCAATTCCGAGGAAGCTGTCGAAAACCACCTTAGAAACTTTTTTCAAGAAAAACCAAGTTCTTTCTTCAAAAATGGAATCGACAAGCTTATAGATGGTTGGAAAACCATTGTAGAAAAGAATGGAGACTATATAATTGATTAATAAAAGTGTTAGCTCTAAAATATAATCTATTGAAGTTTATATTTAAATCGGGCACAAACTTATGCAATCACCCAATACCTATATAAGAAAATCACTGCATAATAACTGCAGCTATAAAACAATGTTATTGCCTTATTCGGCGATAATTCCTTCGGCGGCGCCACGATATTAACCATCAATCATGGTCTCTTAGTCGCAAAATGTATCGTTTCGTTCGTGCCGAATAGATGCATATTCAAGAGCGCAAGCGTCCGTCATACATTCGTCGTCGTTGCAATTTAATGCGCGTTTCATGACCCGACACTCTCGGGAGTTAAGGATAAAAGTCGTAAACGCCACGTATTGCCGCCATAGATAATTTCACGACACGATGCGGAGAAGGTGAAACTGCATTCGCCTAATGCCGTTTCGCCTAGCATTGTCCGCGACGCGCCGCGACGCCCACCCGGATTCGCCGCTTATAAATTCGCAACAGGCGCGCTTAATCCGTCGCGCGCGTGTGAGTGCGCGCAATGAGACGCGACAATGCAACCTCCGAGCCGCGAATGCGCGGATTTATCGGCGATGCTGAGACAATGAGCGCCGAGATAGGGCAGCCCCTCTATTAGGATCGCACCGAATTCCCCGTGTGAAAGGCACTTAGCTTTCGGCATTGTTGCCGGGTTAACGATTTTCGCTGAGCGGCGATATCAGCTTATCGCGCAATACACGGTTAAGCGGAAGAATAGATGCCGATCGAGAACCCGAGCGAGGAACAAGCGATATACAGGGTGGCCCCGAACGTTCCAGCCGGACTTTGAGATCTCATAGGACATTGAGTTCTGAATAAAAAATTTCCTACAAACATGGATCGGCAAATGCTTTCTCAAGAAGTTATCGCTCAAAAATCTCTGAAATCGTGATTATTTTACACATTTTTTCAAATATCATGGAAAATGCGCGTCTCTTAACAAAAGGTACCGAAACAAAAGTTGTAGAAAATTAAATTATCTTTCAAATGAGATCAAAATGATTGTTGTACGTTCCATAGATTTTGATATAACCAGTTACAAAGAGTGCTTTTGTTACTTATGGTATTGTTAGATCGATCAAAGTTGAATCAGGAGGAAATCCGTAAAGCGAGTTAGGGGGGGGGGGACATTTTAAGAACAGTTAGTTTTTTCACGTCTTTATTCATTTTCTACCATTACGTGCTATTTTAGTTTAAAAAAAATGTATTTTATTTTCATGAAAGAAAAAGATTTTTACTTTTGGTTTTTATCGTTTCTTCGAGAAATTTATTAAGTTTCATTTTCTCCTAATTTCATTCTCTTTTCACCTTTTGCCCTTTTTTTGCATCAGAGATTTTTGAGCGACAACTTCTTAAGGAAGCATTTTTCGACCCATATTTGTAGGAAATTTTTTGTTCGGAATTAAATTTCCCGTAAGATCTCAAAGTCTGGCTGAAACGTTCGGGGCCACCCTGTATATTTCGGATAAGAAGAGAAGATAGAAGAGGTAATACAAGTTTACATCGAATTAATGGCAACAATACCGAGAGCTTAAAGATGTTTTGGTTGTAGAATAGTAACAAAAAAGTGTCAAAATTAAAAAAAAAAAAAAAACGTGTTTTTTTACGTTTGAAGAATTAAATAAATAAATCCGAATTATAAAGTTATTAATTTGCAGAAAGAGAGAGATAATATTTTTCTACACTTTTTTTTGGTAAACAACTTTTTAAACGAGTAAGCGAATCTAAATCAAATTTTGTGCATAAATATTTATTAGAGAATTAATATTTATTAATTTTCTTAATAGATGTGAATACTTTTATTTTATTGGTAATGCTTCTATCCTTGTCAAATTTGTCAATACGTGCCACAATATATGCAATTTTTCATAAGAATTAATACTAACTGAAATAATTTCCAAAATGTTAAGAGAATTGTGCTCAAGTTTTGCACCGATAACATATTACAGAAGAAATATTAGAACAAAATTTTCATACTTTTGTCAATATTTTGACATATGACACATACATCCTTAATGCTGTCTATGAAATATTGTAGAACGAACGCGTAAATGCTCACGTGCCGCTTTCGAAAATCACGCAACGTAAACACTTTGATTTATCAAATAATATTTATTACAGAACGATTCTTCGAAGCTGAATTTGTTTAATTGTAAATAGAAAATAAAATAATCTATAAATAAATATACATTTATATTTGAATGAAAAATTAAACGACGATACTATCCTTTTTCCTTACTTCGATTCCGAGTGAAGGAGAAAATATTAATCCTCGAATTGAACTACTTTCCCAAGTATATTGCGTTATCGGCGCAATATCAGTAGTTTGAATACAAATAACCGGACATGAGTCAGCGATATATATTAAAACACACAGACGAAGGTAGTTTACGGAGTAATGATCTGGCTGACGTACGTCGAGCAATACTTATTGTTAGTGTCGGTATATCTCGTGCGGGCGTCGGTTTCGCAAACGCGCGTATCGCGTTGCCCGATAATTCTCAGGCAGCGGGCTCGAGACGAAGCGCGGTGAATACACCGTGGGTTTTTTTTTTTTTTTTTTTTTTTTTTTTCCCGGTACCGCCGAAGGCTCGCCGCTGCATTGTACGAAGAAAAGAAGAAGAGAGAGAGAGAGAGAGGAAAAAAGGAGACACCGAGGAGTTGGCGGAGTTCGAGGTCGGGCCTTGTCTACCTACCTACCGAATACTTCGCCGGCTTTTGGGTCCGCCTACGACCTTCGAGACGGGCTGAGCTCTAAGGATGGCCTCGATTTCGTTTTATTAACATACAGCTTCGACAAACATTCGGGCAGGAGGAATCGACCTGTCCCGAGGTCGAGCCGATGGATTCGAATACTTGAAAAAAGACAGGAGGATGGATCGAAAATATGAGATATATATATATATTAAATAAATAAATGAAGAATATGTGTATATGTATATAATTCCGTAAATTTTATTAATTTAAGCGATTAAAACGTAATAGAAATATTTGTGAAATTTTTAGATTAAAATCGGAATCTACTTTTCATTCCGGCGAAAATAATAGAAAAGGGAAAATTGTATTTAATCGCAAAATTAAAGGCATTGGGAATGATGATAAGGGAAAAGTACTCACAGATAAGATACACAGATATAAGAATGCGGAGTTAATAAATAAATCTTTTACAAGGGAATTCTATTGCGCGATTATCGCTCGCAGATTAATGACGCGGATGCATTTTTGTATCTCATCGGGTTACGTAAATAATCTATACCTCGAACATTGCTAAACCGCAACCGAATGGCGGCTCTCGCCTCAATTCCCGCTAACACACGATGAGATTGCTAATTTCATCTAAAAGTCCACGTATCACCAGCGCAATAAGGTAGATTGTTTTGTCTCGTTATAAAAAGCGATAAATCTATATTATATCAAAGTTCGAGATTTTTATCACTCGACATTTAATAGGATGAAGATAAACTATTAGTAAAGTATATTTGTTTATATATTTCGTTATATTGTTCATATATTTGTACAGGGTGTCCCAGGTAAGGTCAATGAAACTTTATTATCTTACAGGGAATTGAATTTGAAACAGAAAAGTTTCGATAAACATGGATCCGGAAACGCTTCGTTATAAAAGTTATAGCTAATGAGCTCTCTGTAACTAATTAGTTATGATCGAAATTTGATAAAACTATTTTTATGTTCGTACTCGCAATGTATTTGCATTACGCAATGTTTACGCAAAGACTATCGAAAGGTGGTTTCTTCAAGTTTCTGCTTTTTTCATCGTTTTGAGATTATCTTCTATTGAACGCCTTATCGGAATTAAACGAAATTAATGTAATTTAGTTTATTATTTAAATACCCATCTGATCTATCTCATCATTTTTTTTTTTTTTAAACGAATGAAGGGTTTTGAAGTTATTTTTAAAAATCATCATCAAAAAAAAAAAACGTGATTTTTCCAAGTTTATTAGCTATAAACTTTTTAACGAAGTGTTTCCGGATTTATATTTATCCGAACTTTTTTCTTCCAAATTCAATTTCCCATAAGATCCTGAAGTTTCATTGACCTGACCTGGAACACCCCGTATATTCGACATATACAGGGCCACCCGTACACCCCTTTTCTTTCAAAAACTAAGCATTTTAGAGAAAAACGTTTTCGACAAAAATTGTATGGTTTTAAGAGGAACGTAAGATGGTGTCATTGGTTTGACCTTGGATGACATCGTTAAGGTCAAGTCAAGGACATCTTTAAGTTCTTAAACGGAACCCCCTATTTTTCATTACATATTCTTGTAGCTTATCTCGAGAGTTTTCCAAAATACTATAATAAAGTATTTTTTCATTAAGTACTTTTTGAGTTATTTTATATTTTAGTCTGACATATTTTGATATAAAAAATATAATATTTCGTAAAATATTCAGTTTTCGATAATCTTACCGTAACACTTTTATATATAGAATAATGAGACAAATCGATTGGTGCAAAAAAAAAAAAAAAAAAAAAAAAAAAAAAATTGTGTAAAAAAAATACATTGTAAATAATTTTCTTAAAAACAATTATTTTTTTATACTGATAAAATATGAAAATAAAATACACACATGTATGTATGTACCTGATCCAAACGGTGTTTTCATACGCGATGAGAACAGTATAAATTTCAGTAAGCGCTTTGATTAAAATTTGTATTTAAATATAATATAATATTATATTATATAATTTTTATTCTCAAAAATAATATTGTTTTACATCATTTTTGAGAAAAAAAAAATAATAATAATTTTATACTTTACATATATATTACAAGGAATGTATAATATAAAAAATTGATGGCTTGCTAAAAAAAAAGGTTACAAAAATTACGGATTCGACGAATATACTCGGTTTTTCTTTCTTTTTTTTTTATTTTTACATAATTTATTATATATTTCTCGCTTTAAACGTTTCACTGTGCATATCGATTTGTAACAAGAAGCACACGCGATGAGTATCGAGAGCGGAAAGAGCCGCTTCGCGCATCGATTGCACACGTTGCATACTGGCCTTATCGCGGTGCGCGAAATTAATGTCAAGGCCTGGCCCCGAAAAATATAGGTCGCGGATATAATATATATGCGCGACTGTGAAAATTCTTAAATCGCGCGCTTATACATCGGAGCGGGTCACGAAGCTATTAGCAAAATTGTTTGTGTCACCGAACAGCTGTTCCTTTGAATATTCATCGCAACGGCGTTAAAATTAGCGCCTGGAGCGATATTAATTCGGTTTCACCATCTTCACCATATTTACGCGGATCATTGACAAGGTAAAATTTGTCGTCGTTTACATCTTTTCATCTTTGTTAATGGATATGTTAAGGATCTTTCGAATGTACAATATTAGCAAAAAGACTGTCGAAATTTAAAACGAATGTACATTTAATGTTTATATTGTTTAAAAAATTAAATAAATAAATTTTAATTGTAAAAAGAATTAAAGTGTCACAAAATAATATGGTTTTTAATATCTTCGTGAAAGAAAATATTAGTTGTAATTAATATTTTTCGAAAAAATGAGTAATTTGCAGAAAAGGAGAGAGGGAGAGGGGGATAATATTTTTTTACAATTTTTAATAAATAACTTTTAAACGAATAAATGGATCTAAAGCAAGTTTTGCACAAATATTGTATTTATTACAGTTTTCTTAAGATGTGTAAACATTTTTATTTTGTTGACAATATTTTTTCCTTCTTAAATTTGTCAATAAATAGCAACAAAATTTTCGCGATTTTTTATAAGAATCAGTACGAATTTTTAACTTGAATAATTGTCCAAATCGTTCAAAGTATTGTGGTGAGATTTAGCACAGAGATATATGTATCGGAGAAAATAGTAGAACGTTCTACGAAATTTTGACGCTTTTGTCAATGTTTTGACATATAACACATATATCCTTAACCACACGATGGAGAATTAGAATCTTTCGAAATATTTCCGATATATAAGAGGGGAAAAAATATTTGAAATTGACGTTCACGCGTTGTCTATACGTTTGACCGGTTACGCAAGTTACTCGCGATTGAATTGAATTCTGTCGTACGGGCCGACGTTTGATCTCAAAAGAAGCCGCGATGGGGAGTTTCATGATTGTGATCACTCCGCGGAGAAAAGTTTCCGAACGAATTGACGGATCGGAGTTAAAAAAAAAAAAAAAAAAAAGAAAAAGAAAAAACCATATATACGCTCGAAAGCTCGACCGGCCCCGCGGGGCTCGTTTCGAACTCGTTCGTGACACTTTTCCAGCCGTAGTGAAGTTTCCGAACGAGCTTATCCTACGAATTAACCGCGAATCCGATACGCGAGTCGATTTATGCCCGCCGATCGTCGCTCGTATTTTCCGCGCGTGTTGTTTTTTCACGCTCGCCTCTACGCATTTATGAGCATCTCATGCGCGTGGCGATACAATACGATGACGCTTTGACGTTCCGGATTCGAAAGCAACGCATCTCGCAAAACATTGAATATTTCTCTGCGTTCTCCTTCGTTTAAATTCATTTCGCGTTATGAATTATTGAAGCTGCGATTTTATTGACTTCTGAATTTTTTTTTCAAAATATTTTCAGTCACAATATTTTGTAAGTCCTGTAATCTTCAAATTTTATGCGTACGTAAAATAAATATATTATACTATTTTCATTATTCGATCAGCGAAATCAAAAATATTTCTAACATAATCGAATAATTTTACGTTATGCCGTTTGACAAGCGCATCTTAAAATTAAAATAAAAGCGTACTCGTTACAGGTGCCCGTAGTTTATTGGATATAACGCTGCGTAATAACACGAAAGTATTTTATTCGCAGTAGCGGTGACATGCGGGTTGTACATTTTTCTCTCTCTCTCTCTCTCTTTCGTCAGCTCGGTAATAACGAAATTAATTTCTGGCAATATATTATCGAAAATCTGCGTA
Source organism: Polyergus mexicanus (assembly GCF_030449975.1). Classification (NCBI taxonomy): domain Eukaryota; kingdom Metazoa; phylum Arthropoda; class Insecta; order Hymenoptera; family Formicidae; genus Polyergus; species Polyergus mexicanus. The sequence goes on from NW_027223347.1 coordinate 3,312,227, forward strand.
ATGTGTTTCGAAAGCAAGCGATTCGACGAAAATGCCTTTTCAATTATTTTCGCGTGGCGTGGAGTGTCATTGGGAAAATAAAATTTTGTTGGTCTAATCGGGTAATGCGTCATCGTTTGAAGCTCGAATCATCGAGCGGTCGTTGCACCGTCGGTAGCTCTGTCAATGAAGCGAGTACTCTAATTTCGATTAATTAATAGAGAAAGCATGGAGCTGTCCTCTCCGTCTAGGAAATGGGATTCGTGTCCCTTCTTCTAAGATTAAATGAAAATGTGAGGCACGCGACGAAATGACGGAATCGAGAAAATGAAGGTGACTTAATATTGGAAGATGATCATCATGAATGATAGAAAAATTCTTAGGTTTAAAAAGAATTTCTTTTCGAAGCCTTCAATACTCTTTCGATAGCGAGGATTCTCCGGCTAATTTAAAAATGATCTTTTTCTCAATAAATATTAATAATTGGAACATCAATCATTTCTGAGTTATAAACGATTGAAAGAGAAGAACTTTTCGTAAATCGCCCTCGCTTAATTTCAGATAAATAATTTATTTTAATAGAGGGGAGAGAAAGAGAGAGAATTTAATCGAAGATTTAGATACAAAAATATACGATGGCGAAAATTAAAAATATTGACCATCTCTTTTGATAATTTTGCGAATCTGCTATTAAAAGGACACCCGATGGGATTTTGACACGCTTTATACATATTACGTAACATATTATATTTATGTAGAAAAAATTCTTCAACATTTAACACATAATAGTATGCAGAAAAGATTATATCGATTGATTAATTATATCGATAATCGATGGAAAATAATAATGCGAATATATATTATATTCTGTTAAATTTATAAACGCTGTTTTTTTTTCACACGTGCTATATAACTCTCTATAAGAGCTTCGACACGATTTCGCACAATTTGTCGCTTATTGAGCCGCACAATTTATTTGACCTACAAACACACGTCGACGCGAATAAAAGTACGCGCGAACGACTAGAATCCGGCCAGATATTCCCAATGTGATTTATGCCAACGTCGATATACGGAACGCATCGGTGTGCTGCACTTAAATTCCATTATCTTAACGTACACACAAAACTTTATGTCTCATTTTTCAAATATATTTCATCGGACGACACTTATCTATGTAATTCTCAAAAATTATTAAATTTACCTAAATCATTAAAAATAACATCCGTTAAAGAAAACAATAATATATAGAAAATAAAAACAATGATAATAGGAAATTTCTACTCTACATCATTACGGTTATTTTAAATATTATATATATTATTATTATTATTATATAATGAAATTATATTAAACAATAAATTTAATTCGTTATAATATCACGTTTTCTCTCTCTTTCTTTCCTTCGAAGTAATATACAATATATATTATTTTTGTCAATATATCAAAAATGAGAGATCCCCGTCAATAAAAACTGCAAATATTTTCGCTCATCAAAAGAGCAAAGGGAAGTAAAGGGAAGAGAACCCAAGAAGGGGGAAGAAGGACCCGTTGATTCGTACGAAACATCGATAATCGATCTCGTTATCGATCGTCCCACCGGATGCGGTTTTATAAGCCTTTTAGATTATACGATCCCTCCCTCCCTCCCGAGATTTATCAATCTCATCCCTCTCTTCTTGCCTTCCCCACGTCCCTCGCGCTCCCTTGTCGCCGCGCGCGGGCTCTAACGCAGTTTTGCAATTTCAACCTCATTTTTTACGCGCATCGCTATCGCACCGTGCAAACAGCGATAACTGCGTGCCGACTTTATCAGACTCCGGTGCTTATCGGCGAGAGCTTATTTTTTTTTTTTTCAGGCCACTCGGGCATTTTCGCAAGAATACCGCGCGTTGCAACGGCGCCTTTGTAAGATCACGTGCAAAATCGTGCAGAAGAGCTGTCGCAACGTCGCTCGTCCCCGGCGTCTTCGTCTCTCGTCCCGTCTCTCTCTCTCTCGTAATACGAGTTCAATGGTACCCTTCCAACGTCATCTCGTTACATACCTCTCGTGGATTCGCACACATTCAAGGTCGAATTATACTGCACCGACCGATAAGCATATCCCCCCCCCCCATCCCCCCGAAGATTTCTCGCGATCCTCTTGTCTCTTCTCTGATCAAATGTGGTTTAAGGATGTATGCGTCATATGTCAAAACATTGATGAGAGCATGAAAATTTCGTAGTTCCATTATTTATTCCGAGTTCTGTACAAAACCTGAGCCGAAAATCTTTTTAACGATTTGGAAATTATTTAGGTTTAAAGTTCATGTCGATTTTTATAGAAAATCGCGTACTGTAGCACTTATCGACAAACTTGGAAAAAAAAAAACATTGCCAATGAAATTAAAAATTTTCACACATATTAAGAAAACTTTAATAGATATTTGTGCAAAACTTGATCCGCTTACTCATTCAAAAGTTATTTATTAAAAATTGTATTGAAAAATATTATCCCTCTCTCTCTCTCTCCTTTTCTGCAAATTACTCGGTTTTTTTTTGTTTTGTTTCTTGCAATTGATTTCAGAAGGTATTCGCGATCAAAAATTTTGGTCATAAATTAAGAAAAATATTAATTACAATTAATTTCATTTACAAAGACCATAAAAACCATATTATTTTGTGATACTTTAATTCCTTTTATAATCCGGATTTATTTATTCGACTTTTCAAATAATACAAACGTAAAGAATTTGTTTTTCTTTAAATTTTGACAGTTTTTTGCTATTATTGCAAAACATCCTTATTTTTCGATTGTTCTCTTTCTGTCGCGGCGATGTATAATATATATATGTACATATATTTCAAAACATTTTTTTTTTTTTTTAATTCCACTGTGATGTCGTAAGCTTGAACGTTCACGACAATTTAGTTAATTTTATGACAAACGCGACGATAGTACCGGGCGTACAATTCATATCGATCAAGGCTATTGACGAGAACATTCGCAAGATTAAACTGGATCTCACACTATTACTGTAGCGCGAACACCGCGTTCGTCAACAGGTGGTCCCTGATAATATACACGAATCGATTTTACTGGAAACGTGACATAACAAACTTGCACGACTATTCTATTTGCATCGAAGCTGACTAATCGATGCAAATTAGAATTTTACATTAAATGATTATGTGCGATGTCTTGATCGTATAAATGATATTTACAGTTTGTAAATATTTACACATTTACAAATCAGGTTTACAAGATGTGCAATTTTTTAGCTTATTGATACTTTAACATCGGAGTCATTTTGATGATTTTGTTTAACACAATTTCTGGCAAAGAAATCATCTGCATACTTACGAACAGAGGAATCTTATCCGCAGTTTTATTGGTAATTCCGGGGACTAAGAGGAGACGATATTTTTATTTAGCGTGTCTGCGCTCGCACAAAAAGGCCATCGCGTCGATGGCGACTGGTAAAAGCAACGACATGTAGCTTAGCGATTAGATTTCTACTAGAAAATGTCGCATTATACGCCAATTTGTCGCGCCTCCTTTCTTAACGAGAGATTTTCTCCAAGACGCGCATATACGATCGTCTCTTTCATTTTAATGGGACTTATAAAACGTAACTTGCACAAAAAGAGAGAGAGAGAGAGAGAGAAGAAAAGGCATTTCTCAGCCCGCCATCCCGCTTATTGCATCGACCCAACAACTCGTCTCAGTAATGTCAGACGTTTGTACTTGGTATATAAAGACGCAAATTTGAGGATCTATTACGCCGCTGATCTGAATCGTCGCGACGTCTAGCTTGAAATTTCGTGCTCTCTGCCTTTTATTCTTCACCGATGTCATTTGAACTTCTCGCTTTGAAACGCTGACAGTTGGAAAATTTTCGATTAAGTTTGACGCAAATTTTTGCTCACACAAATTTTTGTGTCGATTTAACACAATATGGATATGTTAACTAGTGACACTACGTTAATACTATGTTAATATTTCGATACAATATCAATATGAACTTTTTGTAATGGTTTGGAAGAAATTTTGCGTAGAATCAACATATTTTTAATGATAAAATTAACTTGGGAAAAGAAAATCATCATCAATTTTCTTTTTTTTTTTTTCCTGTAAATTTTAACAGATAAATCCTGTCACTATAATACACAGAACGTATCTATTGTGTAAAATTAAAAATATGTGCGCGTTGTGTTACTTTCAAATCTTTGTCCAGTTATTTTAATAATTCAACATTTGAGTGGAATTAATACAATTAATACAGCAATACGTTAAATTAACACATGGATGTGTTTAACATAAAAATTTTAAACGGCATATTTTTTAACAAGAAAATATAAATTTTCCAACTGTGCTCGTTTCTTTTTCTCTTTCTCTTTCCCACATCGATGATTTCTATTAGATTGCACTAAGTGCGAAAACAGTGATGAAAAACGCATACAGTTTTTGTCCATATAATAGTAATAATTACGATATTATCTGACATTTAGTTCAATCAATCTGTTCTTGCGAATTAGGGGCTGCAATATACAATGAATATTGAAACAATATAACACATGGCGTGAACGTTAAGATAGACAGTAAAAATGCATAAAAGGACAACGAGAGATTTGGTATCTCACTCGGGTATTTGGTTTTGCTTCAAAAGTTCAATCGGAGTTTCTAGAGTGTTTTATTTATTAATCACATAGATTATCTATACAACAGGTCTTCAACTTGTCAGGAAAGACACTGAATAAATTCTGTGCACCGAGATGTAAAAATTAAATTTGTAGATTAATTTGTTTGTGTAAGAAAATTAGTTTCAACACACACAAGAGGGACATGTAGTTTAAATCGAATGGGGAAAAAAAAAAAAAAATTGGATTAAAATTTCTATAGTTTTTATACATTCTATACTATATCTCTTAATATTTTAGTAATTTACATATATATTAGGTGTACAACTTTGCTTCCGCCGTTTCTTTTCCGAAATTCCAGGCTTTATTGTAAAAAACTGGTTATATGTCTTTGAGGCGTTTTGAAATTGCTTGTCGAGTCACTTCCAATGATCGTGCCAATTCTTTTTGACTTTGACTCGAGTCTTCATTAAGTAACGCCTCCAATTCTGCATCTTCGAAAACCTTCTCTCTTCCACCGCTATGCCGGTCCTCGACGTGAAAATCACCGTTCTTGAAGCGTTGAAACCACTCGCGACACGTTCTTTCGCTAATAGCGGCTTCACCATAAGTATTTGAGAACATTCGATGAGCCTCAGCCGCAGATTTCTTCATATTGAAGCGGAAAATTAAAACCTCCCGCAAATGACGAGAACTTTGCTCGTAAACTGACATTTTCAATCGAGAATAACTTTATGACGCGGACACAAATCGACTAATGTTTCTATGGGGTTACGTTGACAGATGCCCAAGTTTATCGCGTGACGTCTATGATCTATTTATTTCGACCACTACTTACCGCTAAAGCCATCTATAGGAAAACGGCGGAAGGAAAGTTGTACACCTGATATATTTACATATATGGACAAATCATAATTATTAAAAATTTTACATTCTAAAAACAAACAATGCATTCGAAACTGTATCGATATTTATATTGACGCAACATACATATCTAGCTGCATTATCAGCTTTTTCATTAAGACAGATAAGCTCTTTATCTGTCGCAAGAATTGATATTGAATTCATGTCTTACGGATGCGATGCTTCGTTGGTGTCGCATTCACGCTTGAGAAAGTTTTTGCATCACGAGTTAAACAATTTGATATCATCACAGCGAGGGTATGGAAAAATCACACCTGTTTTCTCTTGGAAACAATAATTAACATTTGATTAAGGTTCTTTTCATATTATTTACGAATAATAAATTCTAACGTTCGAATTAAACGGAAGGTAACGTGGTCAAGGGAAATAAACATGTGCCTGTCAATTCCCGAGGGGATACACGTGTCGCATTCATATACGCGCGACACATAGCGATCGAATTATGCTAATTAATCGAGCATCCCTCGCGGTCTCACAAAGTCCCTCTCTTCATCGCGATACTATTTTTTTCTTCTTTCTCTCGCGGTAGCTCCGCTCGTCGTCATTCTTCTTCTCCGCCGGAGCAAATCGCTACGTCCCTGCTGACACCGCTGATCTCATGAAAACTTAGGTTTTACGTAATAAGATGGACGCGCCAGTTTCCGTGTGCCTTTCACGCGGCAAGGCCGCAGAAGCAAGCACGCCGAGTCGCCGCCGCCGTGGGATGGGATCGTAAGGGCGCATGTAAACGCGCATTGATTCCGCGTGTAAGTGCCCCCTACGTGGCTGTCAAATGTCGTGGTGTGTGCGTGCGTGCACGCGTATGTATATGTGCGGTGCAAAATCACGTTGCACGTAGGTAGTCTCATGTCAGTGTCTCCCAACGTACGGAAAAAAAACAAAAACAAAGCAAATCTAAAAATTTCAGTATATTAAGGTGCCTTTACATGGCAGCGTTGAGCGTCGAGCGTTTGCGCAGAAAAATGCGCAGAATTTGAACGAGATAGATTCTAGGCTGAAATTAGATTCTGGCGCAATTTTCTGCGCAGATGTTCGATGCTGCCATGTAAAGGCACCTTTAGGGACCGCGATAAGAATATAAAGCTAATATAAATATGAAACGCATGAGCGGAAACAACGTACGATATTACGCGAGATCGATATAGGTATGAATCAGAATTGCGCAAATTTCACGCCGTCGTACAGGGATAATGATGACGGTCGTGACGATCGTATTATATTATATCTGGCAATAATCGTTGTCGTGTTTACCCCGCGAGAATAATAACTCGTTCCCGTAAGAACGATGGCGAATAACGACTGCAAGCTCGATACCGTTACGCGAAAGTGATTTCGCTATTATCGTCCGTTATACATCGCAAAAGTGTTACAGATCGGAGTATTCTCGTTGCGTGCCTTAACATGCGAAATGACCTTTGATTTTTATCTCCTATTGACATTGGATACGCGCTTAGCGCTAGATATGCAACATCGTAACAATGGGGTTATTTTTGATTCTTTTTTTATCATTCCAAATGAAACTTTAAGGATGTTTTTGGCTGTACAATAGTAGCAAAAAACTGTCAAAATTTAAAAAACACATATTCTTTATGTTTATACCGTTTGAAAAATCCAATGAATAAATCCTTAATTATAAAAAGAATTAAAATATCACAAAATAATATGGTTTTCTTCATAAAAGAAAACAGTTGTAATTAATATTTTTTCTAATTTATGACACAAATTTTTCATCGCGAATGCCTCCTGAAATCAACTGCGAGAAACAAAAAAAAAAAAAAAAAGCGAGTACATAATTTGCAAAAAGAGAGAAAGAGAGAATATTTTTCTACAACTTTTAGTAAATAACTTTTAAACGAATAAGTGAATATAAATCGAGTTTTGCAGAAATATTTATTAGAGTTTTCTTAATACATGTGAGCATTTTTATCGTCGGCAATATTTTTTTCCTTGTCGAATTTGTCGAATGATGTGCTGCAATACGCGATTTTCCATAAGAATAAATACTAACATTGAACTCAAATAATTTCCAACCCGTTGAAAAAATTCTTAGGTTTTGTACAGAAAAAAAAAAAAAAATACTAGGGCAATCTACAAAATTTTTACGCTTTTGTCAATGTTTCGACATAACATAAGGATGACACATACATCCTTATAAACACTCCACGATATTAAATTATCATAGTTGAACGCTCGCCAAAAATTCCTACGTGTCGCCGTGAGGGGAGAAAAGCATTAGGAAACTTTGGGCTGCAGTTATTCCACCGCACCGATCTCTGTTGACTCCGCGAGCCGAGACCATGAACCGATCGTGGGAGCCTGCAGCTGAATGCTAGACGTATACCAAAGCTAAGAAATAGCTCTCTCTCTCTCTCTCTCTTTTCCTTCCTTTTCGTGTCCTCTCTTTCTCTATATTTTACTCCATCTCTTTTATATACTCTGTCTCGGTCTCTAACAACTTTACTCATTTTTATTTATTCCTATCTTTAGATTCTTGCCTGTCGGCATCGATAGTAGCGTTTTAAGATCGAACTGCGAAGCCTCTTACTTTCATATCGATGCACCCTAGTCGCCCGTGCCTGGCACCTGGCGAACCGATTACACAGATCGGATTGTACGATGGAAGCTGCCGCCACGCGCTCAGGAACGGACGACCGGGAATCGGAATGTCGCTCGAATCATCGTTGCATCTCGTAATACTGATGCTGCGTCTCGATTCGATCCGCACTCAAATTCGTATCGTTCTGGACTTTATCGTCCGATTAGAATTTCGAAAGAACGCATCTGCGAGAAATGTAAGATATCTCTCTTTCTCTCTCTCTCTCTCTCTCTCTCTGTAATTAATTCTCGAAGATTGTAATTATTTATTGCAACACAGGGAAGAGAGAGAGGTACAACAGTGTGTACCCTGTTTGAAAATTGTGGCTGAGGCTTCCTAATAAATTTTGATTTTCCGACATAAACACAAATATCATTTATAAGATATGTACATGTTGTGACATTTGCCGCACATGTGTGATACGCGATGTTTAATAATTTTATGCGGCCATGACATCCTCTCTCCTCCCATTATATTATCGTCTGGCACGAATACATGGGAAAATCTAATATCGCGTGCATGATTCTTTATCCTACGATATCATTCTACCGAGACGAATGTCCTCCCCTACTCTCTATTTCTCCTTGGACAATACAATAATACAATATATATATACATATATATATTACAGCATTTATATATATTTCTATAAATATATAAGTCAATAGCTCAATTGTGTAATCCTAATCTAACCGATGGAAAAAAAAAAAAAAAAAAAAAAAAAAAAAAAACTGTTTCTAAAGATATTATTCGACACTTTTGCTCTCGTCGAAGGATGTGCGCGTATCATAGATACGACATTAAAGTCGTAAATGTAGGGTAGAAATTTATTGCAGTCGTCGTGCTTTGCTAATGGCGTGGTGCAAGATATAACGATTTCACGATCGAGACTTTGTCCCGTCGATCTTTCGTATCATTAATTTACAACACGTTGCACTTAATGCGCGAGATGTAGAAATCACGCGGCGTCTCTCAAACTTATATACTACGTACACGCAGACACGTACGAGGGATACAAGGCGCGCATATATCGCGGCGCTCTCGCTCGCGACAGTGCGATTTATTCCAAGCGGAAAGGTTAATCGCGAGCGCGCGCAGGATCGTGCGTTTTCGTTGACCCTCGACATCTGCGTTTCGTCGCAGTAGTACCTACATCGTTACAAACGACTCGAAAGTTTTCGATTAATGTCACAGTAGAACTGTACCGTAAATTAGCTACTCGCGCTAGAGCGTGAAAATAAATAAAAAGTGCCCCCCGACGTCGAGATGGCAAATTGGAGCGTCGGTTACGATGTTATGGCTTTTTTTTTTATTTTTATTTTTTATTCACGGCTACGGACAAGAAAATAATATCTCGAGGACAATTAATTCATCGCGGATTTTTTTTTCCGCCGATACGATTTACACGGTACCCTGATCGAGGCAGAGCGAGGTGTTGGGAAACGGCGGACGCCGATTTCTCCGGCCATTCTCAGGCCACCTTGGAAGAATCTTTCGCACCGAGGAAACTCGATCCCTTGACTTTTCGTCGAGCCCCTGATTCCTACGTGAACGAACGCCTCTTACTTTCGCGCCGATCGGCGTTTCCATTCACGTTTCCATTCACCGGCCGTCGGATTTACAATGTTAACTCTTTCATTCGGCGATTACGTTATTATACGCTCGTCGCTGACGCTTTTGCATCGCGACGTTCAAGTACGAAGAGAACTTTTGCTCGTTGCTGTTTTCTCACGAAATACTTTCGTCGAGATTCGAGAAATTATATACGAGATGAAAAAACTTTCCTAAAAATCTTTCCTAACAAGCTAAATGCGAATAAAAGTCCTTTAAAAAAATATTTAATAACGTAATATTTTACGAAAAATTTTTTCAATAATTCATCATTTATAGAAATCAATCACAAAATGTGAAGTGAATTTGCCTTGATCAGAAATTTTGCGATTTGTTATTCATTATACATTTAATTAAATTCTAAATTTAACACACTTTTCTGCCAGAGTAATTTATAATAATTAATATAATAATTAATATCCAATCCAAATCGTAAATTTCAATCTTAATAATTTAGAAAAATCAATGTTAATTAATTAGTCCTTTCAAAATTATTTATATTATAGATAGAAACTATTCTGGCTTACATCGATTTTAACTGAAATCATGTAAAATTTTAATAGTCGAACAGAGTAAAATATTAAACTTCTTCATTTAACTTTTATTTTAATTCAACATCGAGGTTGCAAACATTTTTTAAAATAAATAATAAATTAAAGGCTCTCATATAAATATAACAAATATTAAAATTGAAAAGGTCTAATATTTCTTTAAATATAATTTTTCAAAAAAATATAATACTGTTATTTCTATAAGCTTATTAATTTTTATATAAATTTATTAGAAAATTTGTTTAATTTTTCATAAATCAATGTAATATTATAATAAATTCTTTTATTACTTATTATTAATTTTTTTATTACTTACTTCGATTTTGTTTATCCACCATTACAATTACTCGCTCTTCAAGGATGCCGATATGTATGTGTGTGTGTGTGTGTGTATTCATCGAGCAAGCCCGGTCGCTATCGAGCGTCAATATCCCACGAGATAGGCAAAGATAGACATAGATAGGCGTCGGTCCCGCCCGCGTTTCGAATTATCTCGACAGAGACCTTTCTCTCTCGAGCGAGCAACACGGGCAAGACGAGTCGCGGCGATCGAGAACCACGATCATGGTGATCTTTACGATCGATCGCACGGAATGCTGGTCGTAAATCGAATGCTTTGCGTGCGTTCGACGGTACGCGTTCGAGCTTTCCCGCGAAAAAAAATGAACGCGCCGGAGAAAGAAAGAGCCACCCCTGGCGTCCGCTTAATGAACTATCGGCGAGACAAATCGTCATCGTATACACCGACGAAGAGAATATCGTTATTTCGTGGGTCTTGCTCCAGAGAAAAGTCGATTATACGATTATAATTATGGAGAGATATCTGCATAGAAAAATTTCTAGGATCGAATCGGAATCTAGTCGGATTTTCTAAATGAATTATAAATTCCGGTTGAAAATTTGTAAACATTCTAAAGTATAATGTTGGCGAAAACTAAATATTGTTTGCTTTAAGATTCTTTTTCTCAAAATCACTTTCCGATTTTCATATAATTAAGCAGAATATTTGGAAACACTTTACTTGAAGATAAAAATTTACGACGGCCCAATAAATCAATATTTAATCTTTGTTGAAGCTGTGGATTAATTAAATAGAGACAAGAAATCAATTAAATATTCTGAATCTTTTATATTTAATTAATATTGTAATATGATATATCTATTTTGGATAAATTCAGGCATTCTCATCAAATCTAATATACTACCATATCTGGGAAAATTTTGGAAACTTTCTAATAGACAGGATATTTACTGAATTTTATAAAAATATGGTTATCGAGATGATTTGAATAAGCTAGTATTTGTAGGACGTAATAATAAGGATTTTATGCGTGCGATTATCTTCATTCTCATATATTTTTACGAAATCACACATTATTAGATTTATTTAAATGATAAAAATAATAATAAATTTTGGAGACAATTTTTGTATGCGTTCTTTGTTTCAAAGCCGGGTAAAGGATCTCGTGTTACACGCTCATGTGCACAAATCGCCTAATAAACTATCGGTAGCAGGCAGGAGGATGATGATAGTGCCGATCACGTGTATATCCGAGTATCATTACGTCAACGGAATTTACGCGCATAACTCTTTCGCGAATGTTACTTACTCCGCACCTGCGCGTGTCCAATGTGGTGGATCGATCGCGGAATAATAGAGGGAACCGATATTTCCTGCGATATCGCGATCGAGATATGCCTCCGGTGGACGCACGTTAATGGATTGACGACGGGCTAATTCACTCGTGATTATCTCAGTTTTGCCGAAACCGATCTGTCCTGCCGACTGATGCCCAAACTGCGCATTATGATCTGAGATGGCGATCTTTGGAAACACGATAATGGTGAGTGTTAAGTTACTAGTAATTCACGAGAATGGAACAGGTACCGAGAGAGGTTTGACAGCGTATGATCGAGCTTTCCACGAGCTTGCCTCGATGAAGCTGCGTCAAATGCTGATAAAGTATACTTGCATTCTGTATATTAGTACTTTGAGAAATAATGTCATTACGCGCATGTCAACGAAAAAGCTTTATTCATCGCTTTGGTGCTAGAACTTGCTAGGACTTGTGTATAGTATGCGTCTTTCGAATAAATATTCCTTTTCATGAGAAGAAAAAGATAATTTTGATAAAATTACGTCGTCAACATATGCCTTTGTATGTGTGCAATATCGTCGATGAAAAATCATATTTCTCTTTTTATCACGAAGCACACCGATGACCGGCCGACGAGAGAAACTTGTGCGCGGGAAACGGACTCTTTCGATCAGCCGAACCAATACCGGTTACGAAAGCCCGCGACGTAATTTCGTATTGTCGACGGCGAACGAAAATTCGTGATCGCGTGAATGTCGACACGGGCGCGCGTCCGTCAATCCGAGTGTGTCCCTGAAAATATGCAAGTTGTTTCAGAAATACTTGAACAAACTTTGGGGGGTGAGAAAAAAATGTCATATAAACATATGTCCGGAAATGCCTGGGTTATGAGTTATAATCGAATGATTTCAACGACAAAGACTGACAGAATATATCTACAATGACGCATGACCAATGTAGTACGTCATCAGTTCAATTGTTTATCTACTCAATTCATAATAAATACTCAAAATGTCCTCCGCCTTCAATGCACGCATGGAGACACTCTTAATCATGGATTGTCGCACTCTTTCAAAGCTCCCATGACGGTTGCGAATGGTTTCGCAGGCATCTACGATGCGTTGGTGAAACGTCTCTTCATTTGCAACTTCAGTTGTATAAACTAGGGCTTTTAAGTGTCCCCACAGATACAAATCTAATTGATTTAGGTCAGGCCTTGGTACTGAATTGAATGTAATCTTTCGATTGTAACTTATAAACCAGATAATTCTGGACATAGGTTTATATGACTTTTTTTTTCTTCTTGTTTTTGTGCGATCGTGGCGTAGAGAGCTGTGCATCTGCTTTCTGTGCTGAAGGGCTCGAGTTCAAATCCAGCCAGAACCAGAAAACATATCGAATGTTATTTTGATAATTCGCGATCGCCATCTCTCGGGAGGGAATGGCAAACCACCGAGAGTATCTTGCCTAGCAGAATCTGTTAAAAATCTGTCGTTCGGAACCGGCGTTAAATTGTAGATCCCATATGTCTGCGGAACGGCGCACACCGTAGATATATGTAGAGGTCGCCGACGTCGGGGGGACCCGAGGTAAAGCACGTAGAATAGAATTTTGTGCGATGAACTCATAAGGTCTGTTCTTTGCAGCTGAACTGGCTGCACCAGTTCAGAGCCCATCCTTCTCCTTCCACAATGGGGACAGATAAAGATAAACTCTGAACCAGTGCAGCCAGTTCAGCTGCAAAGAACAGACCCATAAAGTTTGCTGAAATCATTCTGAAACACCCTTTATATTCAGATACAACAGATTCGCGAGAGTCCAAATAACGCGGGCGATGGAAAAGAAGAAACCCGAAGATGTGACATCAATCGTAGCATGAAAAGCTCGATTTCGAGTCTTTACTAAGCAATGAAATAACAGAATTCTCTCTACTTTATTACTTGAAACAATTATTAAGGCGTGTCTCGTACACTGTAATCTAATCAGCCTTATTCAATTTGCGTGTCAAGACGTTTATCAAAGCGAATGACGGTACTTTTCTCTATGCAGTCACGTCCCGGATATAAATATATATAAACATGATGCACGATGAGACGCAAACTACGCGCTGCAAAAAAAGAAGAATAAAACTCGCGAAGCAGTCGCCGTTACGCGAAAATTAGATAGACGCCTTCTCGTCGCCTTGCGATTTTCTCGCTCGTCGCGCTCGGAGATAACGCGCTTTGCACGCGACAACACGGGTCACCGGCCTCCGCAAGAGGTGGTGTACTCGTTATTTACCGGCCAGAAATCTCCCTATTTCGTTCTCCCGTTCTGCGAGAGAACAATGGGAGGGGGCTTGAATTATTATCGATGAGACTCTACTACGACGCATTCGTCGAACGACACGATCCGACACTCCCTGTCTCTGTAAGAAACGAGAGTATAAACTACAAAGTATTAAAAAATATAAAAATTAGATATAATGAAATAAAAAATATGAGGACTATATATGAAAATCGCGGATAAGATATTTTTATATTTGTATAAAAATTAGTATATTTTTACACACACGCATGTGGCTTTTATATATATAATATTTTATATATATGTATATACCGGATGTCCCAGACCTACTGCACCACCTACTAATGGCAGATTCTCGAGATCATTTTAAGATGATTTTTCCTCAGCAAAAATATTGAGGAATCAATATAATTTCCGTATATTAAGCCACTCAAAAAGAAGAGCTTTCTGCAAAAACTAAACTTTATAGAGAGAGTTATAAAACTATATTCTTTAGTTAATTTCAGATAGAGTCCATTTTAATAGAGAGAGAGAGAGAGAGAGAGAGAGAGAGAGAGAGAGAGAAAATTATAATTTAATGCTTATTGTCAATTACAAAGATATATGATAGAAAAAATTGGAAACTTGCATAAAATAATGAAAATCTCTCGACATTTTCGCTGAGGAAAAATCATTTTCAAATGATCTTAAAAATCTGCTATTAACAGGTGGCAGATCACCTTGGAACACCTTGTATATATTGATAATAATTATAAAAACTTAAACATGTAATAAATATATATTTAGCTAATGTACATTCTCTCTCTTTCTCTCTCTCCTCTCTTTCTTCTCTGGCACAGCAGTGTTATCTTAATAATTATTATTACTTTCGATTTGTGCAGGAATAAGCTCTTGTAAAGGATTGAAACAGAGAATCCCTCAATTATTACGATTTTTCAAAAGCAGAAAAGAAATAAAACAGTTGAATTTTAACATTCAATATTTTAACGTATATAAAATCGACTTGCGATATAAACCGAATAGAAAATATCTATCGGAAGATCCGATTTTCATTAAGGGAACGTTTTCATTTCTTAAATAGGGGAGAGGTAGGAAACGCGGATAGAAATTTATCTCCAGCAGCGAAATGGTATCGCCATCGGGCATTTTGCCTCGTCCTGTATCGAGTACAAGGGAACCCTTGTGCCGGGCATACGATGGAGAAACATGGATGAGGAGAGGAAATTGAGCAAAAGGGAGAGGGAACGATATCATAAACGGTACGTTGTGCTGGTAACCCGCATGGCCATCAGAGTAAGTTGAGTGGGTTTTGGTCAGAAATTTATAAGAGGCCGCTTCTGTTCATCACATACGAGCTCGAAGTTATTATCTAATATATATATATATATATATATATATATTTTATTTCTAATGTAAGAGATATTAGAGGCAGCAAATCCACACATATTCCATTTTCATGATTTGTGGTAAAATCAAGGGATCTTTCGTAGGAAAAAATAAAAAAATAATTTCCTTGTGATATTTTCATTCGAATATTAACATTATAAATATACTAATTCTTTATATTCTATATGTATTTATTTCTGAGAATAATGCGCGATATAAAATATAACACGACCTTGCATTTCCAACTGAAAATCGACAAAAATTGGAGAATACGAGTTTCGCTTTAATCGGAATTCTATCGATAGATGAGGTCAAAAAGAAATGTGACTTGCTCGCACCCAAAAGACGATAATGCATTTTCACGCTAATTAACGCCCGAGATAAGAGGAAATTGCGGCGGAATTGGTTACGTCGCTGGTCGATTTCGCGTGTCTTTCCATGTCAGCGATAAGTATTCCTATAAACGCGCGATACGGACCATTCCTTTTTTATATATGCAATTATACACGCGACAATTTCTAATTAATAACATTATTTGAAAATGGAGAAGACTCTGGTTACATGGATGCATTTTCGATAATTTTAATTACTTTGTGACGTCTTTTTATAACGGTGGAAAAAAATTTTTATCGCCTTTATTTATCGTAAATCAATAGGTCGATTTTTATTCACATTCTTCTCATTGTAAAGTTTATAGATCGAATAAAAAATACAATAAATTACCACATAATCGTAAAAACTAATAAACGACGACATGGAAAATTCGTATAAATTCGCGCTTCTTATCTACAAAAAATTACGACCGACAATATCCGCCGTCACTATCGTTCCCATCGTGTTAGATTACAAGTGGCTTAGTGCGCGTTTGCGATTTTTAAGCGAGAATTTTTTTCAACGATAATGACAGTTGAAAGACGAGCGAGAGACAAACGTCTTACTTTCCGTAAAAATAAGCCGCTCGCAGCGCAGCTCGAGCCTTTTTTAACGATAAAGCGGACCTCGCAAGCAAACTCGTTCAAGGCCGATCGTTCGACAGTGTGCTTCAAATATTTTTCGCGCCACTGTTCGCGTAACCCTGAGAATCACGCACGTTGGATGACCAGCAATGTGGAAGAGCGTCTCTACATGCGTATGTGTGTGTGTGTCTGTGTGTGTGTGTGTGTGTGTGTGTGTGTGTGGGCGGATAAAAACGAGTGATCTTGAACGAGTTCGACGATCATTGCACCAGCGAGTTTGCGATTTTTATGGGCACGTACAGGTTTCCTTGAACACGAAATCGGCTTCCTTTACACGCCGAAAACAGTAATAAAAATAGAAAAGACACGCAATGTCAAGATTAAATTCCAATCTTAAATGTTTACACTTTAACATCTCCCACAGTAATACTGTTTTAAATTCGATTAAAGATATTTTAGATAGTACGATAGTAGTAAAAAATCGTCAAAATTTAAAAGGAAACATATTTTTTGCGTTTTGAAAAATCGAATAAATAAATTCAAATTATAAAAAGAATTAAAGTATCATAAAATAATATGATTTTTAATATCTTCATGTAAGAGTTGTAAATAGTTGTAATTGATATTTTTTCTAATTTATGACAAGAACTTTTGATCGTGAACTATGCCCTGAAATCAATCGGGAGAAACAAAGAGAGAAACGAATAATTTGCAGAAAGAGAGGGATAATATTTTTCTACAATTTTCAGTAAATAATTTTTAAACGAGTAAGTGGATCTAAATCAAAAGTTTGGCATAAATATTTATTAGAGTTTTCTCAATATACGTGAAAAAAAAATTTTTTTTTTTTTTTGACAATGTTTTTTTCTTCGTCAAACTTGTCAATAAGTACTACAATACGCGATCTTCCATAAAAATCAATACTAACTTTAAACTTAAATAATTTCGAAATCGTTAAGAAAATTATACTCAGATTTTGCACAGATACCGCATGACAACACGTGATGATGACATCTTTAAAGGTAAAAAAAAAAATTTTGCAAAATTTTTTTTCCTTCAAAAAAAAAAACGAACAGAGTAAAAGTAATTCAGAAACAAGGCGAATGCGGTATCGCTTCGATTCGTCTGGGAATATCGCAATTGGTCGATTATTTTTCAGAGTACATCGGCGTGTACGTGATATACTGGCGATCCTGCTGGAAGGCTCGTCCGTGTCGTTTGTCGGGATGAAAACAGGTTTTACTACAGGTTGTATCTGGACCGATCGGCGATCCGAAGTGCCGGCGCGCGAAGCAAATTACTTCAATTATTATTAACGAAATTACTCGATCGCAGAGAAGCAGAGGGACACGAAACGGTTTGACGGCTAAAAAGAACATCGGTCAGCAATAATGAACGGTAGTATCGGCGATTATGCATGCGCCTGTATATTTTATTTGCGTGCGCGCATCCACGCCAGCAAATTTTCGCGAATGCGCCGCATTAGACGTTTTTCCAGATAACGTAATTATTGCG
This sequence comes from Polyergus mexicanus, assembly GCF_030449975.1. Classification (NCBI taxonomy): domain Eukaryota; kingdom Metazoa; phylum Arthropoda; class Insecta; order Hymenoptera; family Formicidae; genus Polyergus; species Polyergus mexicanus. The sequence goes on from NW_027223347.1 coordinate 3,330,249, forward strand.
ATAAGACTTATCTGACACGCGCGAACGCTACCCAACAGCGCGGCCAGATAAAGCTTGTTTTCAACAAATTAATCTTTTTCCTTCACGCTCGCGGAGAAAAATTCCTATCTCGGCTCTCCCCCCGCGTCTTTTCTTTTTTTCTTTTTTTTCCTTCGATTTTCAAGCCTTCGATGGTATCGGTCGCGCGTTGCGAACAAGTCTTAACACTCGGATGTGAACGACGCTTTGGCCGGACATTAGAATGCCGTGTAAATGTCGCGAGTGAGTCATTTAAAACCGTAAGAACTGGAAACTGGACGCGAATAAGAGCCACAGTAATAGAATCCTACAACCGCAAGAAAAATATAATTTTAATAAAAATTTCAACATAGAAGAAAAATTGCTAAAGAGATCGCGCGGTAAAAAAATAGCGGCGGCGATATAAATAATTCGTTAAAAAATATGTTACAAAATATTAATTTATATATATATATATATTTTATATTGTGTTATGATTATTAAATGTGAATATATCTTTTTACATCATTCCTTTTTATTTTAAATATTTTTTATGATACGCGTATTAGCTTTATTGTAGGAAAAATCATATCGCGTCGTATTATTCTCCTGTTTATCCAACGGACGCGATTACCCCGTTCGACTTTCTATCGACATCGCGCAGCGAATGGGAGCGAGCAGGGGAAACGATCGAATAAATCTGCATTTAACGTGTATCTCTTAGGCGAGCTTCTCGAGGAGACTTATTGTCGTATCGCGTTAAATTGAATTGCGTGTTGAATTTATTATGGATGTTCATTAAAACATGCCACAGGTTACCCACCCTCGTTAAGAGGAAACAATCAATGCGAACCGAGCGTCGTGCAAGAAAATACAACTCGACTGCGGCTAGTTTTCACCATTACATCTCTCACAAAAGCCATTAGAATATATCGGAGTTCATGCCTTCTTGTACTGTTAATAAAATCACACAAATGTCTAGGCATTAATACAAAAATGCCTTTAGAAAATCGCATATGTAATAAGTACAATACGAGAGCGTTTACAAGATGCTCGTGCAAAACTCGCAAACCATTGAGATACATACACGCTCTCCGAGCCGCAGCTTATTTATTCTCTGGGAAAAAAAAAAAGAGAAAAAAATCAAATTGTCGACGAGACCCCGGAATCCCATTCGACGCTCGTCGTGAAAGATGGCGAAGACGCCATCGGGCGATTCGCGAGCGTTGCTCTTGCTCCCCTTCGACGATCCCCCCGACGCGGAAGTACATGGCGTATTATTCGAAAGAATTATCGTTGGTATCGCGATAATTCTTTCTCATAAAAGCGCACGGTTGACCCCCCGCGTTACGTTTCCAGATTAACATTCCGCCTTTGGGGGCGCGCGAGGCGAATCGCTTCACAATCGCTCGCTTCTACGCACTCGCCGTGCGTTTCCGGCGTAATCACGCACCCGTTTCCATAAATTACTTCGATTACAATATAATTCTCCGTCCCCGGGGTGGGGACGGCGGGGGAGGGAGGATGTTAACGGGACAGATCCGACGCCGGTAAATGGGAAATCGCGAGCGCGGAAAATCGCGTAAAACGTCGTGTTTAATGGGGCCCCCGCAGTTCAAGACTTTCTCATTGCAGGGTGCTTCTATTAGCGGTTCTCCCTCGATCCCGGCACCCGTTCTCCTTCTATCGAAATGCACTGCCGCATGCATTGCCGATGGTAAAGCGTTATCTGCGATCTAAGCCGACAGGAACGGATGATAATTCAATGAAATCTAAAGCTAGTATAATTCTCAGGATTTCGCGACGAAGCCATAAATGGATGATAAGAAAACATTTTATTTTGTAGTGTATACAGTACTTAATTTTAAATATTCCTCAATAAAATGCGTATTAAGGATGTTTCGACTGTATAGTAGGAAAAAAACTGTCAAAATTAAAAAAAAAAAAATTATTTCTTATATTTATACTGTTTGAAAAATAAATCCGGATTATGAAAAGAATTAAAGCATTACAAAATAATACAATTTTTAACGACTTTGTAAAAGAAAATAGTTGTAATTAATAGTTTCTCTAATTTATGACAAAAACTTTCGATCGTGTATTATGCCCTGAAATCAACTGGAAGAAACAAGGAAAAACAAATAATTTGCAGAAAGAGAGAGAGAGAGAGAGAGAGAAAGATAATATTTTTCTACTATTTTTAGTAAATAATTTTTAAATGATTAAGTGGATCTAGATGAATTTTTATTAGATTTCTTTTTAATTAATGCGAAAATTTTTATTTCGTTGGCAATGCTTTTTTCTTGTCAAATTTGTCAATAAATGCTACAATACGCGATTTTCCATAAAGATATCCATAACAATTTGAAATTGAAATAATTTTCATCGTAATAATTTCAAATCGTGTTAAAAGAATTGAGTGCTCAGATTTTGCACAGATACTCAGAAGAAATAGTTGAACAATCTACGAAATTTTCAATGCTTTGACATATGACACACGTATCCTTGATAAGAAAAGAAATGTGAAATGGAATAAAAAGATCTTTATTTCGCGAAATACAGAATTTTAAGAAATATAAATATAAATTTATCGAAATAAAATCATGTCACAGAAAGAAATAATTGACAATTGCAAAAGTTTCTATATAAATCCGCCCCTGTGTGAGCGCGATCGCTTCGCGAGCGGTCAGGGAGTCGAGGGGCGATGGTGATTTTTCGTCCGCTCGGTGCCCTCTCACTCTGATGGAGCCGTTGCGCCCTCCCTTCCTTTCCCGCCTTTCCTTTCTCTCATTCTACGATGAGCGTAATTTTTTCCCTAGAACCTCGATTCGAAGGCGCGACCTTAATTACCGCGCGCCCCGCTGAGAGGAACACGGCCGTCTAACGATGGCCGTATCCCCTTGCGCTTAGCACGTGGAAAATTCCACGCGTGTGAGAAAAAAATAGCACACGACTACGCGTACAGGTTGTAAATATCGCGAGAAAAGCGCCGTTCGTCTAACGCGTTTGGCATTATTTTTCCTGCTTCGCCCGAAGGCTCTATATACGCGTTGATATTTCGCTACACGCTTGCCTCGAACAAGGGGAGCGTACGCGCGCAGGATGTGAATAATTTCGAGAGAAGCGGCGATTGCGCTTGCTCGATCTTGATAGAAAAGCTTAGAACAATAGTTACAATGGATGCTCGGGTCCTTAGGCGATACATCAAAATATATATAGCTTCGCTTCGAAAGAAGAATATACAATATAATTATATACATATGCTCATAATCGTTATATTTTCGATTACCATTGATGAATGTACTAGTTTGATAATTTAACGTGAATTTATGAAACTTGAAGGATTGTACCCGTCAGTGGCATCGCGATCTAGCAGCTTCTAGATAACGAGCCCGCTGCGCGGGATCCTCGAGCAAAGTATGCCGAGGGACGACAAGGATCCTCGATAATTTCGTTCACTGCGGCTGACAAACATCGCGGCGGATTAGGAAGAGTGAAAAGGGAGCTTGCGCGCCGTTATTAAATCGCGAAAGATGATCTCGGAAACAAAGAGTCCCGGAGGGATGGAAATCAGTGGAAGAAGAGAAAGGAAAATAGGGAGAAACAACAGAGAGAGAGAGAGAGAGAGAGAGAGAGATAGAGGGGCGGTCTCCCGACTGTCATGACAACGGTAGCGTGTATCCGGAGATGAGTATCTTTGGAACGGCTAGTTCAATTTATCGGCGTTGTCCTTTTTTACCTCGCGTGGGCTTTTCCGTCCTTCCTCCCTCTTTCCCGTCCGCGCCGCGGCGGTTTCAGAAGAGCTACGGGGGAGGGGTCTGCCCGCGAGGGTTCTGTCCATCCTTTGTATCGCCGAGCAATTACGACCTACCCCACGACTACGAGCCATATGTGAATATATGCGCTTCCCCTCTACCGATTCCATCGTCTCTCCCTCTTCTTCCCCTCGTTCTTTCTCCTATCTTCCTCCCCATCTCCTCCACTCTCTCTCTCTCTCTCTTTCTTTCCCCGTTACCGCGGCGCGGACGTCATTTTGTGCTCCGTGGGGTTGCAAATGCATCCGCGATGACACGACCGCGTACTCTCGGAATGACTGATGAACTGCAACGGCGTTCCTTCTGCCTTATAGGCGTGTACAGGACGTTTCAATTACGCGGCGAGCGACGCGGGGTCTCTCTTATACCAGCTTTCTCTCTCTCTCTCTCTCTCTCTCTCTCTCTCTCTCTCTCTCTTTCCGGTCGCATCTCTCGTCTCCCTTCCCGACGCGTTCAGACATCCCCCCACATTTCTTTCTCGCTTCTTTCCTTGACTGCACTCGCGACCAAATGCGGAACGGCGCGCAGTCGATGACACATGTAAAGGAGAGCAGGAATGAGAGTGGGGTGGCGGGGGAAAGAAATAGAGAGAAAGAGAGAGAGAGAGAGAGGGGGGGAATTTATTATTATGTCCCGGGGCGCGGGATGCCCCCTCGGAACAATATGCTGTAGCCGCGAGAAATGAAAAAGTAGACGCGCGAGCGCGGTTGGGTAATTGGATAAAACTCATCGTGCATGCGAGCGTCGACGGAAAAGCCCTCGAATCCGGAAGAAACGTCGCCCCGCATCGCGTTTCGTAGCCGCGGCTAATTCTATATACGTATCCTCTTTTCTTTTTTTCACGGACGAGCGCATTCTGCGCGATCAAGGGACGCAATTATGCGTCCCGAATGTAAAGCCAAGTTATTAAGAGTCTCTTATTAAGAGACTTGCCACGCGCTCTCCACGCGTTCATTTCGTCAATCGTGTACGCGACTCCGAGGGGATATCCACTCTGTTTATCAGTGCTCGCCGTCTCGTCGTGTCGTTCAATTTCCATCATCGTCAATGAGGAAGAATTGGTAATCGATGGAAGGCAGTATACCCCCAACATTGATGGATGGAAGCGACTCTGAAGGCTCTACTGCCGGAACGAATTATAAAAGAGGAAAGATATATAGTCTTGCGATCCGAGACTTCTTTTAGATGATGATTTGCCGTTTGTAAAAATTATTCGAATAAGAATGAAATTTTTCACAACGACGAACACCAATCATCGAATGCTGATATAGCTGATGACCTAACCCAATAACGAATCGGAATGTTGTTTTTGGACGCGAACGCGTTCGTCATAAACGCAACGGGTGGAACGATCAGGGGCTGAACGAAATGAACATTTGAAACGCCATAGAAGGTCATTGACCGGATCAGAAATGTCCGTGAAATTGGACCGACTTGGCTCGCGACGGAATTTAGGGCACGTGCGCCGCAATTGGTGCAGCGACTTGCCAAAGCGGCGGGCGAGTATTACGAGCGCATTCTCCGACGCGAAATTCTAAACGAATTGACAAACGATCTATCGATATTCGACGAACCTGTCCGTATAGCCAAATAGATCAAATAGATCTATCCGCTGTCATTTATCTTCATTTATGGTGCGACTTATAAACCATACACAGGGTGGCTTAGAACGTTCCAGTCAGACTTTGAGATCTTATGGGAAATTTAATTCTGATGAACAAAAAATTTCCTATAAACATGGATCGACAAATGCTTTCTCAAGAAGTCATCGCTCAAAAATCTCTGAAATCGTGATTATTTTACACATTTTTCCAAATATCATGGAAAATGTGCGTCTCTTAACAAAAAGTACCGAAACAAAAGTTGTAGAAAATTAAATTATCTTTCAAATAAGATCAAAATGATTGTTGTACGTTCCATAGATTTTGATATAACCAGTTACAAAAAGTGCTTTTGTTACTTATTGTTAGATCGATGAAAGTTGAATCAGGAGGAAATCCGTAAAGCGACTAGATCGGTCATTCCTCGATACCGAAAGGATTGGAGTTAGGGGGGGGGGGGAGGGGGGACATTTTAAGAACAATTAGTTTTTTCACGTCTCTATTCATTTTCTGCTATTACATGCTAATTTAGTTTAAAAAAATTAATTTTATTTTCATAAAAGAAAAAGATTTTTATTTCTTGTTTTTATCGTTTCTTCAAGAAATTTATTAAGTTTCATTTTCTTTTAATTTCATTCTCTTTTCACCTGTGGTTTTTTTTTGCATCAGAGATTTTTAAGCGACAGCTTCTTAAGGAAGCATTTTTCGACCCATGTTTGTAGGAAAATTTTTGTTCGGAATTAAATTTCCTATAAAATCTCAAAGTCTGGCTGGAACTTGAAGAACGCCTTATATTTAAAAATATTAATTAGCTCAATGGACAAATATATATTTTATACGCAATACTGTTATCATACTGAGGTTTTTACGAGATAAAATGAAATTTTTTTTTTTTTAAATCTATGTATGTATATGTATACAAGATGCTCCGAAATTAAATGTTAAAACTTCGGGAGCGTGTGGGGGATCGATAAACTAAGAAAAGAAGTCCTTTACAGATTTGCTCGTTTTTGCTTCGTTTTGAAGAAAATCGCAAAAGAATGAAACAAAAAAAATGTTCACCAAAAAACTTAAAACAACACTAAAATTATTAAATTTATCGAAAAATATCATCAGATAAAAGTTGTAGAGAATGAAATAAAGAAAAGAGAGTAATTATCGTATTCTGTTTATTTTAATTTGTGTTTATACTTCTGCTGTCATTAAGGAAGTGACGATATGAATCAATAAGTATAAATAACTAAGTAAACTTATTTAAATAATAAATAAGAGAAAAGAATTGAAAACTTTTTAGTTTAAGTCTATTTATTTATTTATACTTATTTATTCGTGTTATCACCTTCTTAATAAAGTGTAAATATAAACTAAAGAAAACAGGATATAATAATTTTGCGTTGTCGTGTATTTTATTTACAATCCCCTAATTTTTATTTCAGGAAGATTTTAATTCGCTCCCTTTTCTTAATTCCACACTTTACAATTTTTATCTCATGCTACTTTTCCATAAACCTAATAATTTTAGTGTTATTTTATGTTTTTTGTTGAATATTTTTTTCGTTTTCTTTTTTGCGATTTTCTCCAGACAATAGTTCTCCTCCCGAAGTTTTGACATTTAATTTCAAGATATTCCGTATATTAAAAGAAAAAAATTGCCAATAAGATATTTTGAATAGCAAGATTTTTAATGAGGCTGAAAGATTGAGAAATTAAGTAGTATTATAAAAAAAATACTCTTATATAATTTACAATATTAAAATACATTGTGCAATACGTCATCGTATCGGCGGATCTGTATATCGAATATCCCTGTACGCTGTATCATATCGAATGTGATGGAAAATCGGTGAAGTAGAATCACGTTAATAGATAATAATGTTACCAGGCAAGATATGCAATAAGCGATTAGCTTATGCAATTATTGCCAATGATTTCAAGGTGACGTATTAATCTATATTTAACGGGAGGACGTAATAATAATGTTGAACAAGTTCTCCTTTCATTTCTTCAAAGTATCGATCGCCGCCTTGACAAAGTATGATTAAATATCGAACCAATATGACATATATATATATGATTCGTTCGTCTTAACTATATTCATTAAATTAACAATTGAATGCGTGCATGTGATAATTGTTTTGTGTCGCTGATACAATCAGATACAATTTAATTATTATAAAATTATTACGCTAAAAAGAGCCTTGCTTTAAAGATATATCCGTCATATGTCAAAACATTGAGAAAAGCATGAAAATTTTCTAGAATCTTCTACTATTTATTCTGAGTATCTGTGCAAAACCTCAAGCACAATTCTCTTAACGCTTTTGGAAATTATTTATATTAAGAGAACTCTAATAAATATTTGTGCAAAACTTGATTTAGATCCACTCACTTCTTTAAAAGTTATTTATTAAAAATTGCAGAAAAATATTATCTCTCTCTCTCTCTCTCTCTCTCTCTCTCTCTCTCTCTCTCTCTCTCTCTTTCTGCAAATTACTCGGTTTTTTTTTTTTTTTTGTTCACTCGCAGTTGATTTTAGGGGGGGTATTCGCGATCAAAAGTTTTTGTCATAAATTAAGAAAAATATTAATTCCAACTATTTTCTTTTACAAAGATTTTTATAAAAAACTTTTATAAAAAATAATATATTTATGACAGAAACTTTTATAAAAAAGATTTTTGTCACAAACATATTATTGTGCGATATTTTAATTTTCTTCTATAATCCTGATTTATTTATCTCATTTTTCAAAACATCATAAGCGTAAGAGACGTCTCTTTTTTTTTTTTTAATTTTGAGAATTTTTTGCTACCATTGTACAGCCGAACATTTTTAAGTTTACAAAAAAAAAAAAAAATGCGGCTGTGTCGATACGTAATTATTTGTACAATTACGAATGATGGATTTTCTTTAGCGGGACACCGATCTAAATGTTTGGCCGCGAAGAAAAATGAAAGTTTTGAAACATTCGTTAAAATTCACCGCCCCGTACTGACAGACAACCGTTGCACCTGCCCCGTCATTAAGCGCGCACACGCGAGCTAAAAGAATGATTATTACATTCGGTATAGGCAGCGTGAACATTAATATACATATTATGGGGCAGGGGATGCGTGTCGGTTCGACCCAACGTGATCGGTTCTTGCCATCCCCGACCAATGGTAATGCGATAAATAACGCCGCGCGTCCAAGTTCAAGTTTCAACGGCGCATTTTGGTCATTCCACCTTTCTAGATTATGAAAAGGGACGGCCGAGTCTCGGACGACGCTCTCCCCCTCGTGCATTTGGCCTATTTGGAAAATTAAGCGAGCAGTATTCGCGTCCGCTCATCGTAAATTTACACCCGTTTCTCTCCACTAAATTAAGAGTGCAAATAATACAGCGTGTACAAACATATATATCATTAGATATATTATCGTGTGTCGTAATAGGGCTAGGAAATATATATTAACACATCATCCACTGACGTTATGACAGAGGACACGAATTTACGTTTCTACTTTCCACGAGCGCAGCCGCGACACCTCGCTACATATATCATAGATTTTTCCACGATTATCAGCAAACAGACGTTATCCGTTATCGCCGACACTTCGTCAGGCGTATCAATGTTTATAACCCGCTCTCGTTAGAGCGCGTATCCTGGCCGTGTCACGTAGGACGTGCGTGCGTGATTCGGAAAATGGCGCGCGCGCGCGCACCCACCTTGCCATTCCTGCAAACGCGCCGGCGGGTGCGATCATCGGCGATCCGGATAAGGGGGCAAGAAAATCTATCAAATTCTCGGCGCGACGTCGGAAAACGACGACGAAACCAGTTTGGTCGGTTCGAATGGTCCGGGTTGGTTCGAGCGAACCTGAACCACCGGCGGGACTGCCAGCAGGGAAGGAGAATGGCGAGGGAAAGAGAGCAAGAAGGCGGTGCGGGGGGGAAGGGGGAGAAGGGGGGGGGATCCAGATCCAGGCAGAAGGTACTGACCTACCGTCAGGTTGATGCGCGTGTGCATTCGAACGCGTCGGTGCACAATTTATGGCTATACGCGGCGAGCGAGTAAATTCCATTCTTTTTTTTTTTTTTTTTTTAATTTTCTTATCTCGTTTTAATTACGCCATATGTCAAAACATTGACGAAAGCATGAAAATTTCATAGACCGCTTTAATATTTCATCTGAGTATCTGTGCAAAATTCTCTTAACGGTTCGGAAATTATTTAAGTTTCATTCAATGTGACTAATTAAAGAATTTTAATTATTAGACAGCAATTGACAAGCGTAATTGAAAAGTCACGCGCGCGCGCACGACGAATGAAGCGCTAAATTAAATTTTTCGAAAAGTATCCGAGTTCCAATTAAGGAGCTGATTACGATAATTACGGCCCCCTATTTGAATGGTCGTTTCCGAAGACATTTTTGACGAGGAACACGGGAAAAATAGTAAAAAAAAAAAAAAATTTCCGACCAATAGTTTTCCAGATTATGTCACTTTAAAGTATTGGACATGATAATAAAACTGTATAGAAACGGACCCAACGATGTTGATCCTGACATATGTTGTCGAGATCATTATCCCGAGTAACTTTTCCTTATAACTTAATCGGCGGTCTCTTATAATTTTTGACATATTTAAAGTTAAAGTTTAATTCGAAACGAAAATTTGATTTGGGTTATATAACGTAACCGAAACCAAATTTTAGTTTTAAATCAGAAATAGGTTTGGGTTAGGTTATATCTTTCGGAAGTGGAGCCCCCCCCCCCGTAGGGGGGGACGGAACCCACTGTGTCCACGCGTATACTTTACGACGCGAAGCGAGGTCCACCCTATAATTGTTGTGTGGATGGATTGGATTAGATTCGAAACGAAAATTTAGTTTGGGTTATTCTTGCACGATTCTAACCTATACATGGGAGATACTCGCGACAATGATCTTCGCAACATATGTCAAGGTCAAAGTCATTGGGTCCGTTTTGTAACGTTTTATTATCATGTCCAATACTTTAAAGTGATATATCTGGAAAATTATTGGTCGGAAAATATTTTTACTATTTTTCTCGCGTTTCTCTTTAAAAATGCTTTCAAAAACGACCTTTCAAATAAAGGACCGTAGTTATCGTAATCGTGCCCAGTTAAGGATGTACATTATATGTCATATGTCAAAACATTGACAAAAGCGTGAAAATGTTCTATTCAATCTTTTGAGTATCTGTGCTAAATCTCAGCACAATTCTTTTGACAGTTTGGAAATTATTTAAGTTTAAAATTAGTATTGATTCTTATGTGGAAAATCGCGTATTGTGTAGCACTTTATTGAGAAATTTGACAAGGAAGAAACATTGCCAACGAAATAAAAATTTTCACACATATTAAGAAAACTCTAATAAATATTTGTGCAAAACTTGATTTAGATCCACTTATTCATTTGAAAGTTATTTACTAAAAATTGTAGAAAAATATTGTCTGTCTCTCTCTCTCTTTCTTTTTTCTACGCGAATTACTCGGTTTCAAAAGTTTTTGTCATAAATTAGAATAAAGATTAATTACAACTATTTTCTTTTACAAAGACTTTTTAAAAACCATATTATTTTGTGATACTTTAATTCTTTTTATAATCCGATTTTATTCATTTGATCTTTCAACCAATATAAATGTAAGAAATATATTTTCTTTTATTAATTCTGACAGTTTTTTGCTATTATTGTATACAGCTAAACATCCTTAAATTTCGACAACGAATCTAATCTTCGTTGAATCTCTGATATTTGAGAGAAGGAGGGAGAGAAAGAGAAACCTATATAAAAAAAAAAAAATCGCAATATCGTTAAATTTTTCTATCGGATTCTACTAGAGAGGTCAAAACTATACGTTTATCGGATCGATAGATAAAAGTAGAAATTGTGGAGAATTATTTTTCAAACGATCTATCACATTGAAAAGCGTCATTCGACGATTTCGAAGAAAGAAGATCCATCGGACGTTAATTAATATACCTTATTTCGGAAATAAAGCTCAATCGTCTATAAATAATTTTCCATAGCCAGGATATTGCTTATCAATAAGCTGTCATAAAGCATCGATATATCGTTCTCGGTATCGGTTGATATCAACAACGAAATATCGAAATACTCCGGGAGAGAAGGAACATCGACACCAGACATCGGCGGCGCATCCATCCGTATCCGAGTGCCGTATCAAAGCGATCACTCCTAATTCCCAGTTTCCTGCGAGAGAGCCCGCTCGCACTGAAATTCCGTTAAGCGGACACAGGCCGTGGACTTTGTTTCAGCTGTGGTCAGTTCAGGACGGTGTACGCGCATCGAAACGGGTTTGAAATCATTGAGAACCCGACGGCCTGGGCCGGTCGTCGGCCGACAAAAAGTAGTAGGAGCTCACGCACGGCTGTTCGTCCGTCGACCGTGATGAGAAGAGGAGAACGCTCGCTTGCGCGGACGGCAATAAGGTGGTAAGGGGACGGGAAGGGGACCGCGTGCGCGAGAGGCAGAATAATCCCCGGGCTTCGCATATCTCTCTCTCTCTCTCTCTCTCTCTCACACACACACGCGCACGCACGCACACACTCTGATCGTATACTGATGGAAAGTTTCGTCGATACATCGGCCATTCCGATGCCGAACGCCGTTCTATCCTGTATCACGGGTCGCGAGATGTCCCCGTAATCCGATCCGACTTTTCGTCGAGTGACACGAATCTCTCGCGAGAGCGGAGATCCCGAACGAGCAACGGCGAGATCCGCCTGGCCGCGAATAGTTCCCCGCGCCTCTTATCGCGAACGGCTACATCATCGGCGCGAATCGTTTTTATACGAGATCTCGCTACCGAGAGGTACATCCTTTTTTTTTTTTTTTTTTAGGTTCCCTCGCGCCAACACGGTCAGTTGTACGGGATGGTTGAAAAGTGACGACGTATGCTTCCCCCGAGATTGGAAACTAATTCCGAGAGAAAATGACAACTATGACAATTCTCCTCTTCCAACAACAGACTCTAACAATAAGTGTACGTTAGATAAAAAAATGAGAGAATTTTAAGATACCTCTCTATTAGATTTTACAGATTTACGTATAAACATATAACAGCGCGCATTTCGCTTAATTTTATCTATTTCGATAAATATTTATTTTGCGTTTAATTTTGCTTTTACGAAACTTTGCTTTACGACTGAATTATTTATATATCACGTGCACTTACAAACCTTTCATCGCGCGCGTCAGTGAGCGGGGGATCGAGATGAAAGAAAAGGGGGGAGGGGAGGGGACGAGGCGCCCGCGATCAGCGAAGATGCATGCGAAAAAAAAGGCGAAATTACGCAAACATCTCGCGAACGGCGATTACCACACACTTGGACTAGCAGCTCGGCGTTCACCTCTATTCGTGCCGTCTGAAAGAGAGACCGCTGGCTGCTGTTGCAGCTGCATCTGCGTGCATAATCGCTAAGGTGACCACACGTTCCTCTTTTAAAGCGACAGTCCCACTTTTTAGACGATACATCCGACATGGCTCTGTACGACTCGCGATTGACGATAAGTTCGTGATTCGTTCCTGTCATCTGAGTATTGACGCAAAATGAAAATTGGGGTGGGGGGGGGGGGAAGAAGAAAAACAGAAAAAGATAAATATTTTTATTATCGAATATAAAATATTGATCTTAGTGTACATATTTGGGGAGCAATGTTATTTCTCTTAATTTGATGGGTAGTTGATAGATTTTTTTACCGAGACCGTGAATGTCGCAAACCACAATCAATATCTTTCGAGATATTGCTTTGAAAATTTTAATTTTTTTTTAAGATATTAAATTTAAAAATTTTTTAATGCAACTTTTTTTTTTTTTTTTTTTTTTTTTTTTTTTTTTTTTTTAATGTATTGAAATTTCAAAATGTTTGGCAACAGGTCATTTCTATAGGATTTTTCATCAAATTTTTTAATATAAGAAATTTTAATTTTTGGAGGGAAAAAACTGAATTTAAAAATTTTTTAATCCATTTTTTTTTTTTTTTTTAACAAATGTATTGAAATTTCAAAATTTTTGGCAAGTGGTCATTTTTATGGGATTTTTTATCAAATTTTTTTAAATATAATAACTTTTAATTTTGGGGGGGAAAAAAACCGAATTTTAAAATTTTTTAATGCAATTTTTTTTTTTTTTTTTTTTTATTCAACATTTTTGGCAAGTGGTCATTTTCATAGGATTTCTCGTCAAATTTTTAAATAAATCTTAATTTTTTTTTGAAAAAGTATACCGGGGCTTCAAAATGTTTACCTCGTAATGCGACAAATATGAACACACACGCACACACACACACACACATATATATATATAAAATAATAAATAAAATGAGAATAATAAATAATAATAGTAACGCTTAAAATATGTTTCATAAAACATACAAGGTGTGTAAAAAAAAAATTACCATAAATTCTGGCGAAAATATTGCTTAATGATTACGACTTTTAAAAATCGATATCTCGAAAACTATGGATCGTAGCGTATTGTGGTCTGCGCCATTTCCCTCCTGATAAAAAATCCCACGAAAATAACCTATGATTTTAAGGGGGGAAGTCCCGGAAATAACATTCTCGCCCATACTTGTGAAAATGCAATTCCTTAATCGGCCCGCGCGATCTTACTCCCCGAAGGTGTCGCGGGGGATCGTTGAAATTGGACCGATCGTTGCAAAAGCGCCACACGCTGGCTGCAGCGAGGTCGTCGCATCGGCGTCGCGATGCTTAGCATGCGATAAATATTAATGCGCTTCGCTCGCTCGTGCAAATATTTGCGATCGGCGAGCGCATTAGGACAATGATAATTATTGGTCTACTCGATCGCTGCGTGTCCCGCGTTTACTATGTATCCTTTTAGCGATCGATCGTGATTGTGGTTGTATTAACCTTCGCCATCTCCCGGCGCGTCAAACACGACGGTAGGAAATGTTAGTTTCAAAGTAGATTCATCGCGAACGGCGTGATTGTTTAGTGAAAGTGTTCCATTAAGGAACACTTGTAATCGCGAGGATTTATGCCAAGGCCTTTTTGTTTATTATAGATAACTAATCGATTATTTTTTTATTTTTATTTTTTTTTTTGTCGAACTATAGTAAACAACAATTAGATGTAATTGTGTCACGTTTGAAAAAATGCGCATCGATTCATACGAATAAAAGTTGTATAGATTGAAAATGATATATGTAACATTACGAAAGGATATAAGTCAACACACGCAGAATAAAACAATTAATTAGAATAAATAAATAAAATAATTCAGAGAGAGAAAAAAAAAATACGTGACATTTTGTACGGTATATTTAATGCGTATGGTGATAATAATATTTAATGAAAGCGTATCATTAATTGCGTCTAATTACGGATTCGTAATGGAGTGTTCGAGGGATGGAGACCCCCCCCCCCCCTCAGTCGATTGAAAAGTAGTTGCATTTCGTCGTCGCCCCATTTTATCCACGAATACCGCCGACATATCCTCGCGAAGAGCGGCAGAGCCGCTTAGAAAGGGGATCCTCGGTTCGTGTATCATGATTGGCCGCCTAAATCCACGGCCATGTTTAGCGGCCCGGGCCCCTCCTGTTTAGAAGGGTATGACATCACCAGTGTTACAACGCGAAGGCCAAGCCTAGTGAAGTGTGAGAGAGAAAGAGAGATGCGCGACTCATTACACGCGCCTTGCTTTTTAGAAATTTTGAAATATGTAATATCATATAAAATTTTATATACGAGAGAGAGAGAGAGAGAGAGAGAGAGATTACATTAAAAAAATATATAATATATTCATAATATTAATTTAAGGTATATATATTTTTGTTAGTTTCCGCGGACAAAAATTTCGCATCGTGTTGATTGTTTTGAAAGATTGCGCAACGTAAATCGTACGTTACTTACGATTAATCACTCTGCGCAATTTGAGCGGATTAATTAGAATTGTTTGTACGTTACAATATTAAGTCGGTAAATAATTCGCAATTTACGTGAATTATTAAAATTTGTAACATGAGGATGTAATCTGCACGAATGAGTTAATGATTGGGAAAACACGAGGGTATATTTAATTTTGGTTTTCCTCCCATAAATTAATATAAATTATATTATTTAACCTTAATTAATATTATACTCTCCCTCCTATCAATACGCATTTATTTTATGGAATTGCAATGGAAATATAAATTATATGACCAATTTACTCTCCTAATAAAAAGAGATGTGGAGGAAAAGAATTTCTTTTCCTTCAATTTTCGTACACACCATCATCGTTCACCATTTTTAAACTGCTGGTTCCTTCGCAGCAACGTAACGCGATTGGTCGTCTAAAATCCAACGGCCATGCTCGATCGTTCCAAGCCTCTTCTATCTAGAAGGTCCTTATATTATAAAATCTTGTGGCAGATATATCGCTTGAGATTAATATTCGATAGAAATATCTTTAATGGAAAAAAAAAAATAAATAAATAAATAAATAAATAAATTTTTCTTAAAAAAAAAAAAAATACATAAAATCTTTGTATGCGAAATAATTCGAAATAAATTGTTCTATAGTCCTCAAGTATAAGAGCAATATAATTTTGCCATGTACATATACTATTCGCGTCTGAAAATTTTATTGAAATTAGATCGATCCCAAAGAGAGAGAGAGAGAGAGAGAGGGGGGAAGAGAAAAGGGGGACTTCCCCCCTTGCGTTCCGTAATGTATTCTGTGACGTTCCTTTATCGTCGCGCCCGCAGCAAATTTGCCTCGTGAATCGGCAATTTCGGTGGATGTAATGACGATGCAGCGTCGCATGTGCGCTCGCTTGAGCGAAACTCTAGCGCAACATTGAGCGCAGGCAACCCTGAATTAATTTTGTTCCGCGAGCTTCTTTTTGCCAGCTGTCTCGGGAGTGGCAGAACTCTTACGAGAGCGCGCCTTAAGGTCGTGTCATGCGTCGTTAGTCCAAGTCGAATTCCGATCTCACGTACGCGCTCACGAAGCTTATCCATATTCACGCTATCTCGCCTATCGGATCTGCGCGATTAAATGCACGCGCTTTAATTGCACGGTTAAGCGTGCCGGTTAACCGTCCTCATTATATCGGTATCGAGAATAAGGTATTTCAAGAGCGTCTCTTTCTACGATATCGATTTTTCGATTACTAAAAGAAAAGTAATATATATATATATATATATATATATATATATATATATATATATATATATACAGGGTGTTTCTCAGGTCAGGTCAATGAAATTTCCGTCTTATAGGAAATTGGATTTGAAAGAAAAAGGTTCCCATAAACGTAGATCCGCTTCGTTAAAAAGAATTATGGCTGATAAACTCTCTGTAAGTAATTATAGTTACGATTGAAATTTAATAGCAACATTTTAATGTTTGCGTTACGAATGTAATGTTTACGCAAAGACTATTGAAAGGTGATTTTTTTTTTTTCAAGTTTCTACTTTCCTCGTTGTTCTGTGAGCTTGCTTTCTTTCGAACGCCTTATCAGAATTAAATGAAGTTGGTGTAATTTAGTTTGTTATTTGATCATCCATCGAAATCCTTTTTTATTAATTTATTCAAACGAATGAAGGATTTCGAAGCTATTTTTAAAAAATTTTTTAAAAATCATCAAAAAAAAAAACAGTGATTTTTCGAAGCTCGTTAGCTGTAACTTTTTAACGAAGCGTCTCCGGATCTATATTTATCGAAACTTTTTTGTTCTAAATTCAAAATTTCCCATAAAACCCTGACGTTTCATTGACCTGGAACCATTCTACAGTGTGTTCGAAGAGTCCTGGACCATCTGTTTTTCTCGGAAAATACGCGTCGGACGAAAAAATGTTTGCGACAGAAGTTGTATGGTTTCGAGGGGGCCGTAAGATGATACCATTGATTTGACCTTGAAGAGTTATTTGAAGGTCACACGAAGGTCACACTTAATTTTTTAAGCGGAATACTATATTTCTTATCGCATATTCTTATAGTCCATCTTGAGAGCTTTCCAAAACACTATAATAAAGTATTTTTTTATTAAGTACTTTTTGAATTATTTTATATCTTAATCTGATATATTTTCATATAAAAAGAGATATCGATATATTTTGATATAAAAAATAAAATAGTCTCGTAAAGTATTTAGTTTTCGATAATGTTACCGTAATACTTTTATGTATAGAATAATGAGACGAATCGATAAGTGTAAAGAAAAACAAATAATTGTTTAGAAAAATACATTGTAAATAATTACATACCTTTTCTTAAAAACAATAATTTTCTTTTCATACTAATCAAAATATCTCAGAATAAGATAACTCAAAAAGTATTTGATGAAAAAATACTTCATCATAGTGTTTTGGAAAGCTCATAAGATGGGCTACAAGAATATGCGATAAAAAAAAATATAATATTCCATTAAAAAAATTTAACGTGACCTTCGTGTAACCTTCAAATAATTCTTCAAGATCAAACCAATGGTATCTCGTCTTATGGCCCTCTCGAAACCATATAACTTTTGTTGCAAATATTCTTTTTTTTCGATGCGTATTTTCCGAGAAAAATAAGCGATCCGGGACTTTACCAACACACTGTATATAATAATATATCCGTAACGTCGATCTTATGTAATTATACCATTAATAGGAAATAAATAATTTCTCCATCGAGAGAAGCTTAGAAAATTTTTGCGAAATCAAATTTCGCGCTGCGTTAAACGCCTGTGTGAAGAAGAGATATTATATTTATTTAAGAACTTACTTTCTGGTTGTGAAAAATAGATATCGATATAAATACATATCCGGTTTGTGGGGGGAATATTTTTTTAACCAACTGCTATAATCGCTCATCTAATCGCACCGAGATATCATCGAAAGTATCTTTGCTGCGATTTTTTTTTTTTACGACACCGCAAAAAGAACTCGAGTAGAACGTACATAAGTATGTATAAACGTCGTCGAAAAAAAAACAAACAAAAAAAAAATCTTTTACGTTCTAAAACTAGCTATGATGCAAGAAACGAATAAATAGATTGCGTTTTATTGAGGGAATTACGCGGAATTTTTATCGATAATGTCGAGAGTAGCGAATCGATCGTCTCGAAGTGAAAATGTTCATCGTCGTGGAAAATAAAGAATTCTGAAAGAGATAAATGCATGTTTATCTCTCTTTCTTCGAACTCTTATCTATTTTTGCAGCATTGGCGCGACAATCGCGCGATAGAATCTATACCGTCCATATTAATTACGATCGGCAATAATGAGCGGTGGGCAGATTTCGCGACGATTGTCACACACACACGCGCGCGAACGATTATTATCCGCTAAGTGGTGACACACGCCGGTGGGTAAGAAATTGCGCGGCTTACTTTCAAACGTGATTCGAGTGGCTTCAAGGTTCTTAAAACCATCGCTAATGCATTCCAATCGGCCGCTCGAAAGATAGAGAGAGGTTCAAGAGAGACGGATTTAGAATTAGAATCTACAAGGACAGCACGCGGATACTCGGTCGCCGCGTTGAATCCAGTTGAAACGATGCAAGATGAAGAAATTCTTCGGCAAAGTATGCCTCTATCGCATTTACAGCCGATCGACACAGAGTTTCTGTCTTCCTCTCTCTCTTTCTTTCTTTCTCTCGCGAATTATATACACGCGAACGCGCATTGCTTTGTAGCATTCACCTTACCATTACAAACACGCATCCCGATCGTATGACTCCGCTATTTTAATTGCATCCTTTTCATATATTATTGGGTGATTGCATAAGTTCGTGCCCGATTTAAATATAAACTTCAATAGATTATATTTTAGAGATAACACTTTTATTTATTTATCAATTATATAGTCTCCATTCTTTTCTACAATGGTTTTCCAACCATCTATAAGCTTGTCGATTCCATTTTTGAAGAAAGAACTTGGTTTTTCTTGGAAAAAGATTGTAAGGTGGTTTTCGACAGCTTCCTCGGAATTGAGATTCTTGCCATTTAAACTATTCTGCAAAGACCGGAACGGATAAAAATCCGAAGGCGCAATATCTGAAGAATATGGCGGGTGCTGCAGAATTTCCCATTGCGACTCCTGCAGTTTTCCCGCAGCTTATTCCTTTCAGTCAGGAGACGCGGCACCCACGTATCAAGCTTGGAAATGTATCCAAGCTTTTTTAAATGAAAAGCGGTTGAATTATCGATGTTCAGCCTCTCAGCAATATCCTCAGTTGTAATCCTTGGCTTTCTTTCCACTAAGGCATGCACAATGTCATCATCGATGCCAGAAGGCCGTCCAGAGCGGGGTTGATCCTCCATGTTGAAATCACCATTTCGAAATCTGCCAAACCACTTTTTGACTGTTCGGAGAGCAGGAGCGAGGTCCAAATAAACGCTTTGAATATTTTTTTGTGCAATTCCAACACTCACTCCTTTCCGAAATTCATATAGCATTACATGCCGCAAATGCACCTTTCGTTCTCCATTTTTAACGATTTCTCTTATGCACAAATGGACTTATCCGAACAATATCTGACGCTAAATTGACATAAGACGTCATCTATTCGGTGTAAGCAACAATTACCACACGAAAACAATAGAACTCCGCCATGCAGTAACTTAATGCCGTCTATGAAAATCGGGCACGAACTTATGCAATCATCCAATATATTTTCATACGTTTCATTCGCTTTATTCGCATTTGGCTTTCATCGATCGACACGCTTAATTGTCGCACCTTGAAATTACTCGCATCCCGAGGGACGGGGACGTATACGTTTTCATCGATATAAGCAGAACTTGTCGCGATTAATGATAATGTGATCTTAATGCGATATTATAGCATGTGATATCACAGAATGCAAGTTAATCGTAAAAAATATATCATTAGTTATTTTTTTTTCTTTTTCACGGAGTTTATTCAATTTGCTGCTCTTAACGAAATACGATTGACCGTAATCTTTGAATTAATCTCTCAAAGTATGTACAAATAGAGAGAAAAGAATAAGAATTTTCTTCGAGAAAAATTGTTTTAGCTCCACTTTTAACGGAAATATTCAACATCGACATTTATACAAACCGCGCTCGCGAGATACGGTCATCCGTTAAGGGTGTTTTTTAAATTTAAAAAAAAAAAAAAAAAACCGTATCGCTTATGTTTATACTGTTTGAGAAATTAAATCCGGATTATATAAAAGGAATTTAAATATGACAAAATAATATAGTTTCTAACGTCTTCGTAAATAATAACTTTTTTAAACGAGTAAGTGTATGTAAATAAAATTTTGCGCTAAATATTTATTAGAATTTTTTTTAATATATGTGAAAATCTTTATTTCGTCGACAATACTTTTCCCTTGTCAAATTTCTCAATAAATATTACTAAACTTATTATGACAATCCAATATTAATTTCAAACTTACGGTTTACGAAATTTTCTATACTTTTGTCAATATTTTGATATACGACACACAAATTCTCAAACTTGTGCGGAAAAAGAATCTTGATTACGGATTCGCCGAAATAAATTCCATAATAATTGACGCGATCCATAATGTCGAACGCATATTTTAACGGCGCACAAAGCGTTGTTCTTCGTACAAATGCTGACGATCCGCGTGCGGAGAAACGCAGTTGCTAAATGGAGTGACTCGACTCGGCAGGTGCGGGCATACAAAGGTACACACACACACACACACACACACATACCTATACAAAGAAAGAGAGAGACTCTCGCTCTCCGTACAGCGTTGCAACGGCGACACGCTCGCATTTATCCGTCATTTATTCGCGACGCGATCGTATTCTAAGCTCCGCGTTAAACGAGCTCGCGTAATCCGTGCGGTGGGAAAGGGACCAGCAATAATTGCGGCTCATTGTCCGCGACAAGTATTGTTTAAAACGACGTAATAAGAGACCTTTTGTCGCCGTTATTTATTACGACGTTACAACGGCGCCGCTCGCGCTCATGATAGCCGCGAAGTAGAAATGCCCGCGTGTAAGATAAGGGCGAATAATCCCGCGGACAAACTTTAACCCCCCTTACCCCACCCTCTCATCTCTTCCCCTCCAACCCTCCGCCGTCGCGTTCCGTTCCTCTTCGCGTCGCCGTTGAAGCAGCAGCCGCATACAAGATTTATGTAACTGTCCGTCTCATTCATTGTTCCTCATATAGAAATTTATATGTAAATGTAATGTAAATGTAATGTCTGTATATCATTCTTTATATTACCTAATGCGGATAAGCATTAATTAAATTGCGAAATTCTAATCAGTTTCTAAGAGCTACGTGTTATGTTTTGTATCTGGGACAATAGTGGGATTAAAAAAAAAAAAAAAAAAAAAATTTAGACGTATGCGAAGGAAGAAATTTTAAAGCGAATATTTGCGTTTAAACATTCCAATGAATTATCTTATATTATTTAATGAAACGATAATAGTATCGAGATGCTTCGAATTTGTGCGATGAGAAAGTTTATATCTTTTTTTTTTTTTTTTTTTTTTTGTTTTGCAAAAACGAACGTGTATGTAATATAGGAGATTACGAAAATTTCGCGATTGACGAGACGCGCAACTGGAGCGAATCTTCCAGTGAATCGATCGAGACGAACGAGCTTCGATAGCTCGGCCGGATCGCGAGACGCTGATATTTTCAGCCGTCGTCGATTGGCGGCCGTTTCCGATCGGCGATCGCGATTGGGCACAGGTCTCAGGTAGCAAAACTATCAGCTAGGAGCCGCACAACGGGAAGCACACACCGGCTACCGAGCAAGAGCGGCTTCTAAACCGGTCGTCGTAAAAAGCCGACCTGGCCTTCGGCACGGCCGGCCATTTTAGAAACGTTTCAACATTCGATGGTCGCGAGGGATCGCCTAATGTACAGAGGTATAAGACGTCGTTAATCTAGTATTTGTCACGGGAATGGACGAGTTATAATTGTACCACCTAGAGAAATGATATCATCTTCTCGAAGCTTCCTTTTAGTTCCGTATTTCATATACGACTTCCGTAATGTAAACTTTGATAGCGGACGATAGAGAGATTTGGAGGCTTTGCGTGAGATTAAGATCGTGACCTGTTTCGCGACACTACATCTTAAACTGACTTGACGTTAGATAAGAAGATTATTGAAGATATCGCGCGCGTACATACGTGTATATACGCATACAATGGTTGAAGCAATCGATAGAAACGACGTGACGGTTCGGGCGCGCCCGTTCCGTTTACCTCCAAGGACCACAAGAAGACACAGCTGACAGTCCGAGTATTCGGAAGTGGAGGTCGGCATTTAGGTGTACTTACCACGAGGCTTAATGACTTCGGCGAACAGCCTCGCCCGCAACGTCGGCTAAATGAAGAGAATAGCTCTTGGTAGCATAGATAGTACACGGTTTCCCTACATGCGTCCTTTATATATATATATATATATATATATATATATATGTAGTTGCGAGAAAACCCCTCTGCATGTAGCTAAATTTATTATCGTTCCATCTTTTAAAGCAGTCGGTATTCTTAAACCTTAATCTTGTAATCTATGGTATCGCTTCTTGTCTTTCATTTTTTATCACCGTATAAAGTATTATCTATAAGCACTTGATTAATTTCAAATTACAAAAATTTTCATCCCTCCCGTACAAAGAAAAAATAAAAAAAATAACAAAAATGCAACATGTGTGATAGTTGAAGAAATGAAAATATAAAAAATGAAAAATAAAACGTCATTAATATGATAATTAATATTAATTATCACCACAGTTGGAAAATTTGTGTTTTCTGGTTAAAAAATATGCCGATTAAAATCTTTTGTGTTCAATATTTAATGCATTCACGTGTTAATTTAACATATTGCTGTTGTGTTGATTAAGCTCAAGTATTTAATTATTAAAACGGCTGTAAAAGGGTATAAAAATAATACAATGCACCTATTTTTAATTTCACACGATAGATATATTCCGTATTATTAGTAGACCAGGATTTGTCTGTTAAAATTTACGGTAAAAAATGTTGATCTTTTTCTATAATAGAAGTGACAACGATTACAGATCATCAATAACGTTTCAAGTTAATTTTATCGCTAAAAATATGTTGATTTTATTACAAAATTTATTTCAAATCACCTTGACTACTTCGCATTTATTTTGTATTAATATATTAACGTGATCGTAGTGTCACAATTTAACGTATCAATATTATGTTAAATTAACACAAAAGTTTGTATGGACAGTTTGGGACACGTGTTAAATTTAACACAAATTTTTCAACTGTGTAAAATATCTTATTATGTATATTCGTTAATTGTGCTAAATACATGGTGTAACAGAGTGCCCGTATCAATTTTTTTTTTTTCAGAAAACGACGCATTTTCGTGAAAAATATTTCATGCAAAGGTTGTAGAGCTTTAAGTGACGCATTATATAATAATAGTAAATTACTTTGAATTTTTTTAAACGGTACCCCCTATTTTTCATTAGATATTCGTGTAGCTTACCTCGAGGGCTTTCCAAAACGCTATAATAAAGTATTTTTTCATTAAGTACTTTTTGAGTTATTTTATATTTTAATCTGACATATTTTGATATAAAAAATTAAATATCTCGTAAAATATTCAGTTTTCGATAATCTTACCGTAATACTCTTATGTACAGAATAATGAGACAGATCAATTAGTGCAAAAAAAGAAAAAGACAAATAGTTGTTTAAAAAAATACATTGTAAATAATTTTCTTAAAAACAATTATTTTTTTATACTGATTAATTTGTCTCATTATTCTATACATAAAAGTATTACGATAAGATTATTGAAAACTAAATATTATACGAGATATTTAATTTTTCATATTAAAATATGTCAGATTAAAATATAAAATAACTCAAAGAGTACTTAATAAAAAAATACTTTATTACAGTGTTTTCGAAAGCTCTCGAGGTAAGCTACAAGAATATGTAATGAGAAATAGGGGATTCTATTTAAAAAATTGTAAGTGATTTTTATATCAGGTGTACAACTTTGCTTTCGCCGTTTTCCTATAGATGGCTTTAGCGGCAAGTAGTGGTCGAAATAAATAGAAAAATAGATCATAGACGTCATGCAATAAACTTGGGCATCTGTCAACGTAACCCCATAGAAACATTAGTCGAGTTGTGTCCGCGTCATAAAGTTATTCTCGATTGAAAATGTCAATTTACGAGCCAAATTCTCGTCATTTGCGGGAGGTTTTAATTTTCTGCTTCAATATGAAGAAATCTGCGGCTGAGGCTCATCGAATGCTCTCAAATACTTACGGTGAAGCCGCTATTAGCGAAAGAACGTGTCGTGAGTGGTTTCAACGCTTCAAGAACGGTGATTTTCACGTCGAAGACCGGCATAGCGGTGGAAGAGAGAAGGCTTTCGAAGATGCAGAATTGGAGGCATTACTTAATGAAGACTCGAGTCAAAGTCAAAAAGAATTGGCACGATCATTGGGAGTGATTCAACAAGCAATAACCAGTTTTTTACAATAAAGCCTCGAATTTCGGGGGAAAAAAAAACGGCGGAAGCAATGTTGTACACCTAACATGACCTTGGCGGTGCTATCCAAGGTCATACGAATATTATTATATAATGCGCCACTTAGAGCTCTACAACTTTTGTATGAAACATTTTTCACGAAAATGCGTTGTTTCCTAAAAAAACTGCTGATGTGTAACGGACGCTCTGTTACACCTTGTATATTACACAACAATTAATATTAGAATAATTAATATATAGGGAATTTACGTAAGAATATATAGATAATAGTTGTCACGTGTCAACATTTTATCGTTACATCTTTAAATTTTCTCGTTGACTGTCATAGACTATCTTTTATCGATCAATTTTGCGTCACGACCTTGCAGAGGTTTTCAAGCTCGGACGAAGATCGACTTTTTAAGATCTAAACGGGCGCGCAAAGATGCAGTGGTTACCGATTCGCAAGCGAGCAGCGTCATTCTCCGTAATGGGCGTCCGGAGGAGCGAACGTTTCGTCACTCGTGCAATTTGCAAAAGCCGCGACAATAATGCGCATCGGAACCGGTTTCCTTTTCGATTACGTGCATCGCGAGCCACGCTGAAAACAATAATAAGCGAGGGAAAAAAAAAAGAGGAAGAGGTCGCTCTAGATCTGAATCCTTTGTAAGTGAAAATCTAAAATGTCTGAAAAATAAATATTCTTTTTAAAACTGTCGTGATTGAATTTTATTCATTAAAAATTATCCGTCTGGGAATTTCTTCAGATTTTCTCAGATAGAGATTCAATGACCAGAGATTCCGATTAGAATCGAAATATGTCCGAAATAGAGATATGTCATACTACGATAATTAAAAATCTCATTTTTACCCCAAATACGAATATATAATCCTCCAAAATATGTAATACCAGTTTCATATTTTTTTATAAAAAATAAATTCATCGTAAAATCTCATCGTAAAATTCTCTTCGATTTTACGCGTGCGCGCGCGCGACATCTTCTCGCGTCCATGATCGAGACCCGGCGAGAGAGAAGATAGCAGGAGGGGGGGGGGACTTCGATCTTGATAAACCACCGGCGGGTGGAGGCCAGAAGGCTCCGGTTTTTTATATCGGGACGACCGGTCGTCGCGCTTTTCGCGGAATCGCGATAAATGGCGCCGCCTGAAATATCTGATTTAATTGCGTCGGGATCGCGAGGTAGACAGAGATCGGCGGAGCGTGTATACTCGATCGCGCTCTTAATTACCCTCCGGGCAATTCTATATATCTTCTTGCCTTCCGCGGCGCGTATCTTCGCGGCGCTTCTGCGAGAACGCAGAGAGGCAGAGAGCCGGCAGCTGATGAAAAGCGCGCGGAGACCATTCAATCGGTCGGTGCGAAAGGCTCTTGTAAACGAGGTGCGTTGCCCCCTCGTGCCGATTGCGTAAATACTCGCGAGCTCCTTTTGTGCCCCAGGGATTCAATGCCCGCGATCGTGCGCGCGCGTGCGCGCGCACATGCGTTTACATATTTTACAATGCGCGGCGCGCCGAGGTGCATGTAACGCGCGCGTGAAGACGCCCGAAAGAAAAAATTACATTCCCCGCCTCGCGGTTTTTGCGTGTTGAGAATAGAGAGCGTAAACTCGCTATCTTTCACGATGAAATAACTCGGATGTAATACGCGCGTTTTCGCCACGCGCGGATGTCAATAATATATTCTACGATCGGTGTATTTGCTGTTATCTAGATAAAGTTATCTAGATGATTATTTAGATAAAGCAATTGTATTATCTCATCTTTATCAAAATGATAATAGGATGTATTATCTACAACCTTATCTTATTCTTAGATGGAAAAATGCGTCATCTACCTTAAATTATCTAAGATAAGATGGCTGCATTCAACAGAACTCAGCTCTTAATAAGCCCTTTACGATTGTTTAATATGTTTTGTTCTTATACATAGCGGAAGATAGAAAGGTATTCGATGAAAAGGTCTATATAAATAAGTAAATGTACATTATTTTAATCGTTACATTTTTCCTTAATTTTCCTTTTTATAGCAACGCCATCTTAATATCATCTAGATAAAATGCTTTATAATTTCATCTATTATCTAGATAAACTTGAGATAAATCATCTTTATCTTATCTAAGATAAAATTATATATGTCTTATCTCATCTTTATCTGGATGATTTCGATATTATTTATGCATTGTACTGCCCACGATGTATCTTTCAAATTGCACCTTCAACGCGCGCTCGAGATGAAAGCGTAATTCCATTAATAGCGTCAGAATCGTTTTATATCTCAACAACGCTCAACAATTGTCGCGATATTTTCACGCGGAATAACGGGATTCACCCCGATTCGTCGGAATCGAACGAGAGACATTATTCGACGAGCCATCAAATGCCGGCAAAGGATACAGAGGTTGGGGAGGGAGAGAGGGTGAGAGGGGGCGGGCGGGCGGGCGAGGGGGGAGAGAAAGAGCGATTTTATCCGCGCCCTTGTATATATTGTATCTTTCTCCCCCGAGCGTAAAACAATCCCGACGAAAAGGAATCGTCGATCGGCGCGGTCGCGAATTTCTCCCTGCAAACGCTACAAGGATATCCGTAATAAACGGACGTGATCTTCCATCATTTCGCGGATCCTCCGGGAGGATAGGAATCCGCTCGCGCACAGGACGTCGTTGCAGGCGAAAGCGGAGCGAGAGCCCGTTAAAATTTCACGACTAGCTCGCGCCCGAGTTGGTCGTAAAAAAAAAAAATTGAATCCATCGATCCGGGCCCCTCCCTTCCAACCCCCTCGCTCCCTCCTTTGCCGTTGTCGTCGTCGTCGTCGTCGTCGTCGTCGTCCATCGCTTCCTCGCTTCATCCGCGTTATATCCGACTTTACGTTCGTTCGCGGTGCTTGGGAGAAACGGTAACGTTTTTCCCCGAGATGCGCCCCGCGTAGCATCGCCCTCGTCGCTACGACGTCGTCCTTACGAGGTCGCGTGACGCTCAGGGATACGGCGAATTTAATAAAAAGCGCCGCGAGCTTTTATACGCGAGCGCGAAACTCGTAACGCGCTCGCGTTCTTTGGAATCCAATAAATTCCCGCGTATACGAAGTCGCTATAAAATTAGCGTCGCAGACGGAAACTCGGAGCGTTGAAGTTTGAAGAGGGGGCGTGTTACTCGAAAATACGGTAACGGAAAGAAAGGTCTCGGGCGCGTCGTACCTTTATCAAAGATAGCCCTGCTCGATCGGATCGAATTAATCGGAAGACGAGTCACACATTAGTCAACATCTCCGATTTTGCGCGATTAAGATTTTTTTTTTTTTTTTTTTTTTTGCTTCATTTCCCACTCGCGATTATTAATAACTATCAAGTATATTCGATAAGACGTATAATAAAATGTTGACGCTTAAAATGCGTATCAAAGTGAGACGGGTCTGGAATAAATTGCACGTATCGAGGCTAACTAAAAAAAAAAAAAAAAAGATCGAGGAAATGAGAATCGAGCGGTTCGTCTCTAAATAAGAAGGAATCAACTAGCGGGGCAAGGTTGAAATCTTAATTAATAGATCGAATCTTTACGAAGGGCCTAGAGCTTAAATATTCGACAATTATTTGTTCGATCACCGAACTAAAAAAAAAAAAAAAAAAAAAAATTAAGGCGATTCGAAGAATTTATGTTTCGGGCGCGACAGGAAGCGCGACGATCGATCGAGACAAAGAGAACCGTACACGAAGGTATATGTATATCACACGCGCCGGTGTGTATACCCGGGTGCTACATACGCCGTCACCGCTGGTGGTCGCTCGGGTACGCGGAGAGTCAGTCAGTCGCAGTATTTGGGACAAGGTCAGAAGGTTCCGCGCTCCCCCGGTTCACCGAGACACTGACAGAGTCGCTCGCACGGGGAGCTCGCGCGCTGCACTTTCACTTCGCCCGTTCTGCCCGCGTGCATTCGTAAATTGTAATTCCGACACTCTGACGGTGCGGCGCTATTCCATCGAGAGAGAAAGAAAGAGACCGCTCCTCTAACAGAATCACGATATTCCACGCGTGCATATATAGGGTGTTCCAGATCAGATCAATGAAACTTCAGAGTTTCATTGACCCGATCTGGAACATTCTACAGTGTGTTCGAAAAATCCTGGACCACTTATTTTTCGAGGAAGGTACGCATCGAAAAAAAAAAAATATTTGCGACAAAAGTTGTATGGTTTCGAGGGCGCCGTATGATGATACCATTGGTTTGACCTCGAAGTGTTATTTGAAGGTCACATGAAGGTTACATTTAATTTTTTAAATGGAATACTATATTTTTTATTGCATATTCTTGTAGCCCATCTTGAGAGCTTTCCAAAACACTATGATAAAGTATTTCTTCGTTAAAAATCATTAAAAAAAAAAAAAAAAAACGTGATTTTTCGAAGTTTTTTAACTATAACTTTTTAACGAAGCGTTTCCGGATCTGTGTTGAGAGGAACTTTTTTGTTTCAATTTCAATTTCCTGTAAGATCCTGATGTTTCATTGCCCTGACCTGGAACATCCTGTATGTATACGTACGTACTATGTAAATTTCATGGACGAATACAACGAGATGACACACCGTGCATAATTTCGTGTCTCGCAATGCCGGGAGCAAATTTTGAAATTGGACACCTCACGGTTATATTCCTCTGTTTCCTATGCGCTGGAAATTCGGATGCAGTTGAAATTGACTGCATCGTGTACGCATTACAAGATTTTATCCCTAACGCCGTGAGCAGCCACGTCTAGATTAATTATGAAACGAAAAAAAAATATAAGGACAAAACTTGAAGTCATTCCATGACTCCATCACGTTATCAAAAAAAATATAAACACAAACCTTAGTGACGCCATCACGTAAATATTTCACGAGAAATTTTGCAGTTGAAACTGCAAGAGATTTTAATATAGTTATACGACATGTTACGTGTTGGCTAATTTAACATGGTTACAATATGTAACGGAAGAAGTTTTATTGCAATAAAATGTAAGAGAAGAAGTTTTATTGCAATAAAATGTAAGAGAAGAAGTTTTATTGCAATAAAAATGAAGCCTATATTAGGAATTTCAATTTTCGAAAAAAAAATTTGTCGTGTCTATGGTGAATAAAATATTTACGGTTAAATATGAGATCTATTGCGGAAAAATTGCGAATTAAATCATTAACGAGATCTATCAAGTAGTTTTCAATTATATAATCCGATATAGTCAAAATTGACAAATTTAAAATGATGGAATTAATATAGAAATCGAGATTTAAAAATGTTTACATTTTTGCAAATATATATACAATATATATATATATATATATTTAAAAAAATATATATATATTAAAAAAATATATTAAAAAAAAAATATATATATATATATTTTTTTTTTTAATTTATGACATTAGATTCGTACTCAGCAATCTACAAAAAGTTCTTAAATTTGAATAAACTATTTGATGAACTCATTGATCTAATTTGTAACTTTTTCGCAGACCTCATATACCTAATTATGAATATTTTATTAATTATAATTGACACATAATAAATTTCTTTTGAGAGCTGAAAGTTCCAACAATTTAATTTTGATTGCAATAAAACTTTTCCAACATGTCACATAGCTCTTTCTTGCGAAATAAGACAAAATACATTTAAATAGCTCTTTCTTGCAATTATAATTATAAATTTCTCAAAATTGTGTGGTGTGACGGAGCAATCTGGAAATCGGAATCATATTCAGTATCGAAATACTATAGGAAATGATCATTCTTGTTCTTATATTTAAAAAAAAAAAAAAAGTTATTTTTTGATGAATTGATTGGTATTAATAATTAATAATGTCTCGATTTGGTATACGTTAAACAGATCTAAAATAGTGGATGAAAAAGAATATAATCTCGCTTCGAAAAAATTTAATTTGAAAAACTTCTTTTTCTTTTTTACATTATATTCGGTTCGAATTTACGAATTGTGGCGATTATCGAAGTGCATATAAAAGAGAAGAATCAGAAGAGTGCGTGACTTTTTTTTTTTTTTTTTTTGGCTCGAATCTTTTTCGCCCGGTTTGCGTATGAATCGCGAGCTTCGCAATTTGTAAACCGGGTCGTCGAAATGTTATTTGTAAATGGCATTTTAACGTGAATCGCGCGGTATTCTAATGTAAATCGCATACAATACATCTTAAAAGTCGGACAGTACTGCTTAAGCGGATGTTTTGGGAACAGTGCAAGTGGTATAACTATCGCGCTAACATAATACAATATATGTATATACGCTTGTTTAATAACGCAGAACTCGCGCTACTGCGATTGAAAGTGATAGAATAAAACGCGCGTTAACTTTCCTCGTAGGTTCTAGAAAAATTCAAAGCTACCGTAGATCAAGTTTCTCTCACGTAAAATGCACCGAAAATAATAATTTCTGCAAATAAACTGCATTCTCACGCAGAGAAAAAGGATTCTTTAAATTTAATATATCTATTTGTTTCATTAAAAAAAACATAATTTTATACAAAACATTATTTTGTTGAATAAAAAATTTCATGGTTTCGTTGCATTAAATCATGTTGTTTGACGGAAAAATAACTATTATTTCGAATAGTATAATTCATTCGCTCACCGTTATACTTCACTATACTCGTATTCAAGTTTCTGTCATAAGAGTATACGAATAAGGCCTGCAAAATGCGGCTAATGACATTTGACAACTATTTCTATCAGTTTCATTTCTGATACGATCTCTGTAGAAGAGAATTCGGATAATGAAACTGATCTTTGGAAAATCGGACGGATAAATGTACGATATTCATTTATTCGGATAGAAATTCCGAATAAGTAAAATTAATTTTTCCTATATGCTATGGTCCTAAGATGCTTCAAAGATTTGATTAGAAAGATGCAGTAACGTGCCATTTGACTTTATCTAACTTGTTTTAAGATTTATTTAAATTGTTAAAAGCGATATAATGAATCTTTTAAATAAAAGAGGAATATTGTTTGAGAGAATAATATAATTGTTTAAGTTGAAGAGAAAATGAAATTCATTGAAAAAATATTTCATTAAAAATAAATAAATATATTATTCGATAATCAAACAATCATATCTGTTACATCAAACATCAGTACGGTTGGACCATTTCAAGCATTATATTTCTTTGTTCGCGACAAAATTTATTAAATCCAAAGAAACTTTTCTCTCTGCAGAAGAACCCAGGCGAATTTCGCGGGAATAGGACTCGCGATTCTGACAGTTCTCTATTGTAACGGACGACGTCTTTACGTCGCGTCATCTATATAGCGATTCGATCGATGCTCCAAATGATCGGTTTCGCGATGAATCTTTTACGATCGTTCGTCATCGTCTCTTAACAAAGTGTTGAACGCGAGTGAGAATGCTCGCCTCCGGTGCTTCTATCATCGGACTTTAACATCGTCGGACTTTTCTCGACGACACGGCAATTAAAAACGGTATTATATCGTTCGCGCGTAAACATGTGAAGCGGTAGAAAAGTATAATATTGATGGCGCGGTTAGAAATTTTCAGACCCCTCTCTCTCTCTCTCTCTCTCTCTCTCTCTTTATTTTTATCTCGATATCATATTAATAAGGATTTTTTTATGCATGTTCATTTCGTTGCATCAAATAGATATATTTTTGAAAAGCGATTTAAATTAAATGAACTGAGTTTAAGTAAATCCAAGAAGTGAAGAAAAGTTTAATAGAAGAATTGCGTCTCATCATTACACGCTGAGATTGTTCATGAAAGATTGAGTGAGACTTGGTATTATCTACTCATCGGATTACTCACCAAATTGCTCGATCTCGGAAAGCATACGCGCTTATATTGGAGATTAAGCGAGCGTAACCGACGCGATTTTCACGTACAAATGAATGAAAAATTCAGTCTATCTTATATTTTCGCAACAGTTAAGATGGGAAAAGCTTCGAAATTTCATTAACAACATTTAACAATAAAAAAAAAAAAATGATAAGTTTAGATAAATTATTTTGTATGCCAGAAAGAGAGAACTGCGTTTGCTCGCCGCAGCAATGGAAATAAATGCGTGCGTATGAATAACACGCAGTATATTTTTACGTGCGATGACATAATCGAAAATTGCTCCGTTGTTCTTTCGTAATAATAAAAAATTCTGGGATTTAATTCGAATCTAATTCAGATTTTCAAAAAAATCATAAATATCGATTGGGAAATCTGTACGGATTCACAACAGAAGTGTACAATGTTTTAGAAACGCGAAACATAAAACTCTAAGCATAAAAAAAAAAAAACCAAACAAATCCCATTCGCTTTCTTTAATGTTTATTTAAAATTATTTTTTTATTTTTATTTATATTAAACAGAATATTTCAAATACTTCGTTTAGATATTTAATTATTATCGAAGCTTTGGATTAATTGCATAGGGCCAAGAAATTAATTAAATATTTTCTGAATTTTCTTATTAAAAACAGAAAAAAAAAAAGAGAAATTTAAGATGATACGAATTAGTGCAGATACTAACATTTCTTTTTTATCTTATGATTAGTAGCCGTATTTTTTGCAAGCTTTACATCCATACGATGGCGGAAATTTAAATGTGAGAAAATCGATACGTCATAGAGCAGTAAACAAAGAGAAACTAATATATTTTTATTCCATTGAGAGAGAATTCAATAGCTGATATAAAAATGGGGACTCTTTATTCGATTCTATAAAAATATACGATTTTACTTAACCGTAATGTGTCAAAAAAAAAAAAAAAAAAAAAAAAAAAGATAGATGCCAATTTTTACATTCATTTGGATTTTAGATCGGAAACCTTTATGTTTAGGATCAAAATGGTATTTTCAATTTTTATTTGAGGTAAATTTGGCCATTCCAATCGGAACGCTACGCTTTATCTGGGAAAATCTTGGGAAATTTCTAGGGGAGGGGGGAGGGCCCTCTCCCTTTCGCCCCCTCTCGCGCTGCGCCATTCGCAAGGTAACGGTACGCGTATTGCATAGAATTTTCATTCCACACAATCGAGAGATTTCACGCGATTTACGATGACATTCCGATCGCGCGGAAGAATAAAATCACGAATCGACAAACTACGCCGCCTGGTCGTTAATTGCAACATTGAGAACGGGTTCCGCGAGCGAATATATTATAATGTATGCGCGTCGTAACGAGGCGGATGATCATTCGACGAGGCGATACACGAAGGTGAACATTATTAGAATTAATGAAAAACGCACGTGCGTCCGTGCATCGCAGAGAAATCGAACGCTTACACGATCCTACCTCAGATTCGATTAGAGAAGTCGCGAACGCGATGACTGAAGAGATCTCGATCAACCAATTTGATTATTAATATTATCCATTTTTTCTTCATATTGCTTAATTTTTCTTTCTCCATTCAATATTTATCTTTAACCAGAGATTGAGAGATGTGATATTTTTTTTTATCGCATACACACACACACACGAACATAATGCTAATCGACATATTTTTCCACGCCATGAGTAAAAGGAAATAGAGATTTTTTTTTTATTAATTCTATTTTCGCTCTCTCTCTCTCTCTCTCTCTCTATATATATATATATATATATATAAATATTGTTCGATACTCTTGCCATATTCTTCTTCCATTCTAACGGTTTTAAGTATTAGGTAACTCGCGACGCGTCGATCTGCGAGATCGACATATTTTCTTCTCATTCACTTCGGCCGTTGTTGAATATTACGTATGGATGTTAAAGTGCGGTGAAGAACACGCGAGCGCGAAGACGGGCGCGAAAAATGTGGGACGCACGAGACGGGGGCGGACAGAAGACGCTCAGTTGCTGTCCGCGGCCGGCACAATGGCCATTGAAAGCAGAAAATAAGCGCCATTGTTCGGCGCTTTTCAGAATCGATATTTGCCAGTACAACGTCGACGCGCGAGTCCGCGTCGCGGGCATGATTCGAAGCGCAGATTAAAAATAAAGGGGACAACGCACGTCGATGCGCGCGGGTCTGTGCTCGATCTAACCGCGCGTACGTGAACATCGCGACATCGTGACAAAGATAAACCACGTGACGGTGCACGACGACGGGCGGGGAACAAAGGCAACGCAAACGCACTGTGCTGCTTTTGTCTTTTTTTTTTTTTTTTTTTTGCCAGTAATTGGTAGCCTTGCGTCTTCACGAGCGGCCCGCAAAAGTGTCGCTGATATGACGATTGTTAAATATGTGAACGCGAGAACAATGAACGATTGAGCGGTTAGGTACGCGTACCGTTTCCTTTTAAAACGAAGCATTATGTTCGAACATGTCCATACATAATGTTGTTTATTTTATCAAGTACCCAAGCTCTGTGAATTCCTTAATATTTATCCTGTTAATCTAATTTTCATGTGTCACGAGTAAAGAGGGAGAAAAGGAGATGTTGTTCTTTTTCCTCTCAAAAATAAATTAATAATCGTCTGAGTTTTGATCAGTTTTCGCTTCTTCGAGAAACAGTTAGAAATTTACAAATTTAAATGATCGCGGGCTAGTGAGAGCCATACGCGAATGTCGTAGTGTGCGTCGGTTTTATAGAAAAATAAGTTTTCTATGAAACTGATTATGTGCACGGGGTATGAAATTTTTATTTGGTCCTATACCAAGATTTCTAAAATTAATCTCAATTCGAGATTTATAATAACCCCCCCCCCCCACTCCCCTCTTTACTCCCCTGGAGAGACGAAGGCGAGAAAAATATCGGGACGAAGTCGCTGAATAGAGAATCGAACCCGAGTCTTTCTCTTGCCGGACGATTGCTCTATGCTATTCAGACCCACACCAGCGTCTCTTACTAGCCCGCGATTATTTAAATTTGTGATATCACTTAAGAGCCTTAATTTCTTAAATTGTCAGTTAGAAATTTATTTTCATAAAATATTACGTTTCATTCGCAAGATTAAGTAATACAATTTCATCTATCTATTTTACTATAAAAATTACAAAGCTTGCAAATTATTTTATAACTTCCATCTATTTTTACCAGAAGCGCACACGTGCGCTTTTCGTGGTATAAAAATGCGACAAGAAGCATCAACGACATGAAATAATTTGTTCAACATGAAACGAATGATTAAAGTGATGCACCTTTCACGGTAATATGTCACACGTGCTGTCTTCTATGCGAGGAGCATATTTATGTTCGCTTAAGCATACTCGGGTCGAGTCTTTGTGCGAGTCCGATCACGGTCGTACAGTTCGAGTAGTAGTCGGCCCGTGTGTTTTCCGATGTAGAGCTCAGCCACGTGGACGAGAAACAATTGTCGCTGTCAATCGTTCTGTTACGTTCAACCGGCGACAATATGCATTCGACATCCATTATGTCATAGATGCACGTTTTCCACTTGGATTCGCCCAATGATGACACAGTTTGTTGACAGATGTGATTCGATTTGAGGAATATTTTAAAAAATTTTTTAAACCGGCTTGCCTCTCCGTTAATCTTCAACGACAGATTAATATCTACCAAGCGCATATTAATGTTGAAACTCTAAGATGCTATTTCCAAAGGAGATAAATAATTAAAAAGTCGCGAGAAAGTCTCGCGAGAAGACGTGCAAATTATTATTGCTAATAATTAACAGAACTTCATGCCGATAAATGATCGAATCAGCGCCTCTGGGATTGTCTTATCGAAGGAGAACCTGATTTAATATGGAATTACAGATCGAGCGATGGCCGCACGCGAACGCTGCATTATTATTGCCGTGGACGCTATTATGTAGTGTAGGCTGATGCAGAATTCGAAAGAAACGAATCGCATGTGTGTACGCAGAGCGCGACATTAGTCGCGGCTGCAATCGCGCCAACCATCTCGAAACGATAACGCCCTAAGTATCGTTTTTAATTGTGCGACGTCATTTTTAGCGCGGGACGCGACTCTCCGCGTCGCCGCCAGGCGAAATGAAAGCGGCCAACACGCGAAACATCGCTTCCGTGTCGCTGTCGGCGCAGAATCGTCAAAATCTAAAAAAAGAAAACAATATTTTTCTTACGTTCATATTGTTCGAAAAATCAAATAAATAAATTCGGATTATAAAAAGAATTAAAGTATCACAAAATAATTTTTAACGTCTTCGTAAAAGAAAATAATTGTAATTAATATTTTTCTTAATTCATTACAAAATCTTTTGATCATGAATACCCCCTGAAATCGACTGCAAGAAAAAAAAAAAAAACAAGTAATTTACAAAAAAAGAGAGAGAGAGATATAATATTTTTCTATAATTTTTAGTAAGTAACTTTGAAACGAGCAAGTGGATCTAAATCGAGTTTTACAGAAATATTTACCATTCATTAGAGTTTTCTTTAATAGATGTGAAAATTTTTATTTCATTGATAATATTTTTTCCTTGTCGAATTTATCAATAAGCGCCACGCTACGGCGATTCTTCGCGATAAGGATCAATACCTAACCTTAAACTTAAATAATTTCCAAACTGTTAAGAGAATCATGCTCAAGATTTTGCACAGATACCCCGAAGAAATAGCGGAGGAGTCTACGAAATTTTCATGCCTTTCATCAATGTATTTGACATATGACATACATCCTCAAACACGCTCATTTACATTATCATCGCGCGAACGCATTGTATATTTACTCGTATAATTTCCGATTCGTCTTACGTCGAGTTTCTCTATATTTAAAAAAAAAAAAAAAAAAAAAAAAAAAAATCGATCCCTCGATCGTCCTCTTCTTTCTCTCTGTCTCGTTTGTCGCCGAATGGAATCGCACTTCGGGCATTCCCATCGACGACGGGTCGTCATCTCACGACGATGAAGGCGGTGTCTGCTGTATCGCTTGATACCGGAAGCGTCGATGATCGCATTATTAATTAACGCGTGGTCCCATCACGGGTTACACGACCGGCTACAGAAACGATGTACCGAGCTCCGAGTAGTATACTCGGCGATCCCTACAGTACAGTATAAGTTGCACACGGTTATATTATATACACGCGGTACAGAAGTACTACATACGTGTTCGTCGGGGCTGACTCTCCCCTCCCTCCCCCCCACCACATATTTATAGCACCTTATCGATATGATAATCGCAATTTTGCAAACAAATTCTGTTACTTCGCTTTCGTTTTAATTAATTCTAGGATATTATTTATTAACGGCGTATAAATTATCGATCTGTCAAACAAAACGTTGCCTGTGCGCTTTGTCGATAATTATCAACAAATATTGTATAATCGGGAAATGTAACGGAAATATAATCGCGTATAACACACTTTTAATCGATAAATATCTTGCGCAAGTGACATTACTTACTACATTCGACAAATCTTGAGGCATCATTTATCCTTCGAGCGTTCCCTTTCTCCTCGGGGGGAGGGGGAGGGGAGGGGAGGGGAGGGAGGGATAGTCCTTCTCCTTTAAATTAGAATAGGCGATGGAAGAAGGGCCGGAAGAATACGAACATGGAATCACGATCTTACGGGATTAATTTTATTCACGGTTAAGACATTGGGGATCGTTCTTAGTCCCACGCGCGATCCGTCATTATCCCCTCCCTCCTCTCTTTTCTCGCGAGTTATCTTTTTCGTGACGCGAGAGGAGCGATCGGTGTTTCTGAATTTCCTTGACGGACCGTTTCCTTGGAGAATCGCGAAACGATGATCGGCCAGGCTCGATCGATCGGAGCGAGCGTCGTCCTTGAAGCGATCGTCCTATCTTTCTCTCTCTCTTTCTCTTTCACGCGACGCAAATGAACGAGCGAGAGGCAGTAGGCCCCTCTGCCAGAAAGGGACGGGCGAATCATGACAACGAGAGTTAGAAGTTTCTTTGTCGCGCTAGAGCCATATGCATGTGTGCCTATATATATATATATGTATGTATGTGTGTGTGTGTGTGTGTGTATGGCATTCGGCAGCGCGGATACCACGGCCTAGGCAAGATGGCGCGTTCTCCTCTCCGTCCCCGTGAAGCAGAGAGAGTGTGAGAGAGAGAGAGAGAGAGAGAGAGAGAGAGAGAGAGAGAGAGAGAGGGAGAGGGAGAGAGGAAGATAGAGAGTGGGGCTAGACGCAGGGTCCACCGGCAGAAGGGGGCCCGCGGGCCGGGCTGGACCGTGGGGGACTAAGGGGGGACGATTTCAGGCGGTTGGAGGCCGCCCGGTTCCCCGAGTCGCATTAGAGATTGCTCGAGGATTATTACTCGCGCTCTCGCGGCTGCGTGATCCTCCGGCATCCGCATAATAAATCCGTGCGCGCCTTGCAGGACGATTTCTAATGCGTCGCGTCCGTATAGCCCTCGCATAGGCATTTCTGAATTTATTTCGCGTTGCGCGTTATTTTTTCCGACGCCGAGTGGGAGGGAGATGCCGGGGGGAGGGGGGATATATTCAAGCGATCGCGAAATGGAGGGATCGATTTTCTCGATCCAGCACATTTAGATCCGGAGTAGAATTATCTTTAGAATTGCAACACTACTCGCTCAAAAAGCTTAGACACACGTGTATAACTGTCAAATAATTTTTTAGTAAA
This sequence comes from Polyergus mexicanus, assembly GCF_030449975.1. NCBI lineage: Eukaryota > Metazoa > Arthropoda > Insecta > Hymenoptera > Formicidae > Polyergus > Polyergus mexicanus. Next base: position 3,369,633 of record NW_027223347.1, read on the forward strand.
AAAAAATATTAAAGAATTAATTAAATTTTCTACATTACGAAATCTTTGACATTCTTCTGGATTCCTTCAATATTTCCTTCATTTCTTTTTGATGAAATTTCTCGACTAAAATTATATTCTTGTGCCAAATTAAAATTAATTTCTTTGTCAAAAATATCGTATAGTCGAAAAGTAAAAGCCTACACAAAATAAAAATATACATCTCAATTTATCTTACGTATACGTAATAATTTTCTGATTAAATTCTCTTGAAACAGTCTGCCACTTAATATTCATATTTCTTACGACCGCATGAATAAATATTTAATTTTTTTGCAAATCTACGAGCGTATAATTTTCAGATAATTAAGAGATATATCCTTTCTCATTCTTAATCAGAAAATAATTACAATTCCGTTATCGAGGTCTTAATACAACGGGCGTTTAAAGTTCATAGGTTCTCTCGCAACTAATTATAAAATAACTCCCTCCTCTGTAATCGCGTCGACAATCTAGTCAACGTGCTAAACGCGTGTTATAACACCTTGAAGAACGATCGCTAGGAATCGCTTGAGAAATTTAACCGATCGAATCAGGAAAGTATATAAAATGTTACTGCGCTCCTAGATTCAATGACGACAGGCTGCCTTTATCAAGGTGACGCTGCTTCCGCATAAGCTCCGCGCACCTTTTTTTTTTTTTTTCAGCGATCGATTTTCAATTCGAAACCAAAGTTCACATTTATCCGTCGTCAATAATAATTACGTCGGCAATAAGTTCGAGATCTTTTAAACATGTTACGCATTGATTCGCATAATTTTGCAGGGAAAAAAAAATGTTTTTCCAGTTAGCGAAGCGTTGCGTCGAAGTTTCTCGATAAATCAAGTTTACTCGTGTGTTCTTCTTTTACAGCGAAACAATTAAAGTCACTTGAGAAGATCTCCGATACTCAAAGCGCATTCCTAAAGCAGTTTCTAAAATTATGAATTATAATTATACAATCGAGATGATTGTGTTCGCGATCGATGGCACGACGCGATAAATTGACGATGCCGATGATTGAAGATACAAATGGTACATGCATAAAGCGAATTGATAATATCGTAATAAGAATAAACTTGATAAATTATTCGCATCATACACCGATAATATTAGCCTAAGCTAGACACACTGAGATATGATTTATGAGAAAAACTAAATTTCTTTCAAGTTATACATTAACAATAAGATTTACAACGTTAAAATTAAAAATAAGCCGAACAGATAATCGCTTCTCTCGCATTTCACAAGCTCAATCGCGATTAATTGTGCGCAGTTTTTAACATTTTGAAAACCTAGCATGCGCGAGAATTAACAATAATAAAATAAGTATTGTAATAAATTATTAATTGTAATAGATTCTTCTCTAAATTCGCTCTGGCGGATGACATGGTAATTCTTCGATTGCAAAGAGCTCTTATTAGACTGTGGAAAATTTGTGTTTTCTTGTCGAAAAATATGCCGTTAAAAATTTTTGTGTTAAATATTTAATACATTTATGTGTTAATAATAATTTATTAATTGAACTCAAATATATTAAATTATTAAAACAACTGAGGAAAGTGTAAAAATAACAAAATGTGCACATATCTTTAATTTTGCACAATAGATATGTTCCGTATTATTAATGGATAGGATTTGTCTGTTAAAATTTACAGAAAAATATATTAATTTTATTCTTACAATAGGAGCGAGAGAATGACTATAGACTTTCAATAATATTTTTTCAAATCAATTTTGATTAATTAATATTTTAATAAACATTAAAAATATGTTGATTTTACACAAAATGTATTTCAAATTACTTTGAGGTTTGCATTTACTTTGTGATAAAAATATTAACATTAGTGTCACCATTTAATATATCCATATTATTATATTAGATCAACACAAAAATTTGCGTGGATTGTTTAGGACATGTGACATCTGTTAAATTTAACATAAATTTTTCACCTGCGTAGGAGACGTTTTCGCGGCCACGGGACGCCAATCTGTTTCGATCTGTCCGATGAAACGGAGACTAGGTCGAGTGACGAATCACGATGTTACGAAGCGTTTCGAGAAATTGGACGCGGCTTAAAGGTTATTGTCTATGATTTTATCGCAACCGCGGTGAGCAGCTACTTTCGAGTCGTAGGAGAGAGGGCGCTTGCCTCTTTGACCCATGGGAGAGCCATGTACCGAGAGGATGCACGACGGCATTATGTTATGATTATATCAAATATGTATGGCCAATAAGACTGGTGGTTAATTGATCGTGATACTTTATGGCAGAAACGAGCCGTCAAATTATAATAATCATTAAGCCGATCGTAAAGCGACGACGACAAAGTTGGGGTGATTACGATAATTACGGCCCCCTATTTGAATGGTCGTTTCCAAAGACATTTTTGACGAGGAACATGGGAAAAATAATAAAAAAAAAAAATTTCCGACCAGTTTTCGAGATATGTCACTTTAAAAGTATTGAACATGATAATAAAACTTTATAAAAACGGACCCAACGATGTTGACCCTGACATATGTTGTCGAGATCATGATCCCGAGTAACTTTTCCTTATAACTTAATCGGCGGTCTCTTATAATTTTTGACATATTTAAAGTTAAAGTTTAATTCGAAACGAAAATTTCGTTTGGCTTATATAACGTAACCGAAACCAAATTTTAGTCTTAAGTCAGAAATAGGTTTGGGTTAGGTTACATCTTTCGGAAGTGGAGCCCCCCCCCCCACCCCCGTAGGGGGGGACGGAACCCACTGTGTCCACGCGTATACTTTACGACGCGAAGCGAGGTCCACCCTATAATTGTTGTGTGGATGGATTGGATTAGATTCGAAAGGAAAATTTAGTTTGGGTTATTCTTGCACGATTCTAACCTATACATGGGAGATACTCGCGACAGTGATCTTCGCAATATATGTCAAGGTCAAAGTCATTGGGTCCGTTTTGTAACGTTTTATTATCATGTCCAATACTTTAAAGTGATATATCTGGAAAATTATTGGTCGGAAAATTTGTTTACTATTTTTCTCGCGTTTCTCTTTAAAAATGCTTTCAAAAACGACCTTTCAAATAAAGGACCGTAGTTATCGTAATCGTGCCCAGTTATGGATGTACATATATATCATATGTCAAAACATTGACGAAAGCGTGAAAATGTCCTATTAATTCTTTTGAGTATCTGCGCTAAATCTCAGCACAATTATTTTGACAGTTTGGAAATTATTTAAGTTTAAAGTTAGTATTGATTCTTATATGGAAAATTGCGTATTATAGCACTTTATTGACAAATTTGACAAGGAAAAAACATTGCCGTAAAATAAAAATTTCACGCGCGGAACGGCAATAAAATAAATTGAAAATAATTGACGACGTTAAACATCAGCTGATCATTTACCGTTCGAATATTATTGCCACTGTCTCGCGATATTAAATAGATGCGACCGCGTAGTTAGTTAACGATCGAGTAAAAAGAAAAGAAGAAAAAAAAAGGCAAGAAATGTTTTCGCGCAATCGTTGGAAGAGACCCTTGATCGACGCACATTTAATTTGAGCCCCTCCCCTCGAGCCGCGCTAGACGATAACGCGTCTCGATGATCGTACGCGTATGCGTGCGCACGTCAGGAGCGGTTTGTGCCACTGACTGGCCGGTCCGTTTCTAGGACAGCCAGTTTTTCATATGATTTTCGCGCCGTGCCTAACGCGCGGCCCGGTGTCTAACCTTCTTTCTTGCACCAGATCGGAGCGATGCAGTCCCGATCGGAGATATGCAGCCGGTCGATCGATTGACAGCCACGACGACGATGACGATCTTTTTTTTTTCTCCTCGCGTTCTCCACCGAGACGCGAACTGTCTTTTGTGCCTGTCCACCTAGTCTCTCTCCCTGGATTCCCCTTCGAATCTCCGTCACTCGTTTACGTAATTCAAGGTTTTCGCCGGAATGACGAAACCACGGAAATATGTACGAACGTCGGGATATGCATCCGACCTCAGTCTCATGCGTTCTGATTTAATCGAACTGGATCGAGCGATGCAAAAGGTTTAATCGTATTATATTCTGCAAGAGAATTTCTTAAGTTCTTCGGAGCAAAAATAGCTTCAGGGTCTTACAAGAAATTGAATTTGGAACAAAAAAGTTCCTATAAACATATGTCCGAAAACGGTTCGTTAAGAAGTTATATCTAATAAACTTCGAAAAATCACGTTTTTTTTTTTTTGATAATTTTTAAAAATAACTTGAAAATCCTTCATTCATTTGAAACAAAGTAACGATATAAATCTGATGAGTAATTAAATCATAAACTAAATTACACCAATTTCATTTAATTCTGATAAGGCGTAAAAAAAAGGCAGCTCTGAAAATGATGAAAAAAAAGCAGAAAAAAACAACCTTTCGATGGTCTTTGTGTAAACATTACATTTGTAGTGCAAACATAAGAATGTTCATATTAAATTTCGATCATGACTAATTATTGTACTTACGGAGAGTTTATTAGCTATAACTTTTTAATAAAGTGTTTTCGAATCTATGTTTATAGGAACTTTTTTGTTCCAATTTCGATTTCCTATGAGATCTTGAAGTTTCATTGACCAGACCTGAAACACCCTGTATATATATTGTATATATATATATTTTTTTTTTTAAGTTATTGTAATTCTAAATTATCATTTCCTTTTAGCATTTCTATCTTATTATACAGGATATTCCCAATTTAAATGGCAAAACTTCAAGAGCGTGTAGAGGACCGAAAAACTAAGACAAGAAGTCCTTTAGAGGTTTGCTCGTTTTTGCTCCATTTTAGAGAAAATCGCAAAAATTCAATCTCTCATCGTCAGTTGCTCTCTTGAGTCGATTGGCACCGAATAAACTTTCTGCTTCAAGGTCCCTTACATATGTAAACGCTTCATGTTATCCTTTACGGTGCCAATCGATTCAAGAGAGCGATTAAGAGACCGAATCATAGATGCGGTGCACGAAATATCACTAGAACAATGTCTAGCTGCAATTAATGAGATCAGTGCTGAGATGTAATGCTTGCATTGCTGCAAGAGGGCAACATTTTGAACAATATCTGCATTAAATAGATGATAACATAAATGAAATCTAAATAAATAAATTAGAAAAACGAAAACTTGTTTTGTTTCTGTTTTTGCGATTTTCTTCAAAATGGAGGAAAAACGAGCAAACCTCTAAAGGACTTTCTGTCTTAGCTTTTCGATCCCCTACACGCTCCTGAAGTTTTGTCATTTAAATTGGGAACACCCTGTATATAAGATCGATAATTAATACGTGTATTTTGTTTAACTACAATTGTTTTAAATAATGTTCAAACTAGAGCTGCTTTGACAATTTTGTAAAAGCTTCATATTTAATATAATTACGCAAATTCCAAATGCAGTATGTGTATTGCAAATGGGTAAGTGCAATGTATTGTAGAATGCGAATCATATTTCAGCAACGTGCAAGCAAAAAATATAAAACACATGTATAAAATATATCGAATAGATAATATTTCTCAAAACTGAATCAAATATTTTCATTTCGAGAAAAATACAATATATATTTCCCAAAAACAATATCTTATCTACGATCATTGCTTTACCTTCCGAATACACATCAATTACCAAACGATAACAGTATATCGATAATTTTCAATGCAATTATCTTGCAACTACTTACATTTAAGGACGTACTGACTATACAATCCCAGACAAAAGAAGTTATTTCAATTTGAAATTAATGAAATTCTATATTTCTGTGGGTTAAGATATGCACCATATGCATTCGTATCGTGTGTAGGCCAGTTAAATAATGCCAGTTAATACGATATTTTGGCATTACAAATGAATATTTGCTCGTTTTAGCTCCATTTTAGAGAAAATCGTAAAAATTCAATCTCTCATCGTCAGTTGCTCTCTTGAGCTGATTGGCACCGAATAAACTTTCTGCTTCAAGGTCCCTTACATATGTAAACGCTTGATGTTATCCTTTACGGTGCCAATCGATTCAAGAGAGCGATTAAGAGACCGAATCATAGATGCGGTGCGCGAAATATCACTAGAACAATGTCTAGCTGCAATTAATGAGATCAGTGCTGAGATGTAATGCTTGCATTGCTGCAAGAGGGCAACATTTTGAACAATATCTGCATTAAATAGATGATAACGTAAATGAAATGTAAATAATAAATAAGTAAAAAAAAAAAAAAAAAAACGAAAACTTGTTTTGCTTCTTTTTTTGTGATTTTCTCGAAAATGGAGGAAAAACGAGCAAACCTCTAAAGGACTTTCTGCCTTAGCTTTTCGGTTCGCCCATAAGCTCCTAAAGTTTTGCCATTTAAATTGGGCACACCCTGTATACAACACACTACATCTTTTCTGTTATAATTTCCCTTTTAAGAAAATGAGAATAAGACTCTTGAAGATTACAAATTTATTTCGTTTATTCGTTGCATCAGATTCTTCAATTTCTCAATTAGACCGATATAATCTGTTTGTCTGGAGGTGACTCAAACAGGCAGCGCGGGTATCCAAGGTGAATGGAACGAGAATGCGTTTCGATAAAAATGGCGATTAAAATTACACGCGCCTGGGGTGGCAACGCGCGTCGTTTGCTATTACGGTCAGCGGAAATGTATTTTTTTTTCTTTTTTTTTTCACGGATTATCGTCGCTAATAATCGATAATAATAATCCTCTTGAATACTCGAGCGTTTCGAAAAGTCCCGTTTTATTTGCATACACTTTCGCATCGAAAGCGAGCATATTCATTGACTACCTTCGCATGCGATACGTATATAGTTCGAAAAATCGCTCTCTTGCAACATTTATAGTAGACTCGATCGATATTATTGATTCTGATTATAAAAATACACACGCGTGCATGATGAATTATATCGTAAGGCATGTTACTTTTCTCTTTTTAAAATTCGTGAAAAAAAAAAATATATACGACTGTTTAAAATTTCTTAATTGTTTTAAATTAATATATATCTGTGTTTAAATAAATTTTTTTCATATCGCTTTCTACTTGATACACACGGCGCTGATATGCACAATAAAATAAATTAAATTTTGTACACATTTTTCATTCAAAATTTAATAATAAAATAGAATGATAAAAACTCAAAGTGATATCGCTAAGGATAAATTATTATTTGTCTTTCATTCCCGGATAAAATACAAGATTCTCTTAATATTGTTAGGTGCGACGGGGGGCATGCAAGGATAAATGCGTGAGCAAGTATAAACGGAGATTACACCAATTATACCCGTATTCATAGTCCTTCCTTATTTTAAGGACGGAGGAAGCCTCCATGAAGGATTCCTTGAATCTGCAAGGCCACCTTGTTTCATAGATGGACCTCGAGTCTCCCTTTCAGAAGGAAGGAATATTTTAGGGATTTTTAGTGACCGACTGGAGGCAGCACCGTTTCATGCTGCCTGTAACTAATTTCATATAATACATATGAAAACTTTTCCGTATCTTCAAAAAATTCCACGGGATTTTCCCAATCGCGAATGTATCTTTTCGGAATCCGCCACAGAATCCGATTCTCTGGATTTTCGTCTTCAAATCCATCGTCAGAATCATTTAAAAATTCATTGTCCATTATCCCTTTTTCCTTTATACACTTTCAGTTTGAGAGCGCGATAACAAATAACCACAAAACCACAAATGTAACGAAATTAACTTTTGGAGGTTATATTTGGTTATATTCTGCGTATCGTCTGCTAAAAAGGTCGCATCACTCCTCGAGGAAGCTCGTGACCTTCCTTGAGATAAGGGAGCCAATAAGATTCCTTGTTCGGTCAAGGAAAGTTTATGAAACGTGGAACGAGGAACAAGGAATCCTTATTCCTCAAGGACGGACTATGAATACGGGTATTAGAGTCTCATAAATACAGACGAATGACTGATATACGATGACCGATAACCGCGCACGCTACTTCTCGTCTTATCGGCGTCGAAAGACTCACGGACGGGACCGCCACCGATGCGATTTCGGTGCACTCTCCGTTGTCGCGATGCGTATTTGCATACGCGTACGTATACGTATGTGCGTATACGAGCACCAGGAGTACGGGTATTTGGCACAAGGCCGACATTAGCATCTCTACCGGTATACCCCCCCCCCCTCCCCTACCATCCCGCCGCCGCGTCGTCACGACACAACTCTATCCGTAGAAACCTGTATTCCGGTTATCTCACTCTCGCGGGAACCGAGAGAGAGAGAGAGAGAGAGAGAGAGAGAGAGAAAGAGTGACCGGTGGCGTGCATATCGTGAGAAGGACCTCCTACTACCGTCCGACGAGCAAAGAAACCGTTTGGAAATAGGCAAGGCGATTCGACGCGTTTCTTTTTCCTTTTTATATATATATCTCCCTCCCCCCCCCCACCACCTTTTTTTTTCTCCTTCTCACCGGAGAACGCGTTTCCTTCATTTTGCAGCAGGGAGGAGGACGTTGGGTCCGCATCACGACGTCCGCTCTCGAATCCTTAATGCCTCGCCCTTTCCGAAGGATCCGTTCTATCCGATATGAGAACACACATAGGGCGAGTTTCCACGGTAACGTGGAGATATCGATATAATATCGTTCGGGCGATTTCGATTTTCGATGCTGGAATCGTTGTGGAAGAGTGTGTTTACTTTGTAAGAGAATGAAAAAGCCATTATTTCGTAACAGTCGCTCTCTCGAAGTGAACACCTGAAAATGATATCGGTTTAGATAAAAGGAATGTCTTTTGTCTTGGGATATTAATCGCCCGATTAATTAAAACCTTATCGAACAATTATTAATCGCGGTGTGAAATTATGCGTTCACACGTTATTTTATTTACTCCGGTATATTTCTTCGAAACCCTACGATAAGATATTTCTTAAAAAAAAAAAAAAAATGACACTCTCTCCGTCATTAACTGCCGTGCGATGAAAGCCGGCCGCCAATCCGGCAAAGTGCATCCGATAAAAAACAATTTGCAATTTCATTCAGCTTATGACGTTTCTGTTAGCGGGACAAGTTAATCGCAGGAAGAATGTACAACATAAGGTAAACTAAATTATCGCGTAGAGTTTTTCTTTTGAAATAAGTTGAAACCACACAAATCTCTCTCTCTCTCTCTCTTTCATTCTCCTTGCTTAGTTTCCTCTAATCGAGAAGTTTCCGATAGTTTCGGCTTTTTTGTTTTTTTTTTTTCAAAATCAGTTCTTTAAACGCAGGAGTTTTATGCAGTCAATTTTTTTTTTAATCCTCGTCACATATCGGGAAAGTTTAAAAAAAATTGAAAAAGCAATTTTTGAAAAAATTTTCACCGCGTAGATCGATTATATGGTGTATACCTGCGCGTACAAACACGACGGCAGGAAAGAAAGGGAAAAAAAGGGATCAATTATGCAATTATTCGCGTGACACCGTCTAAAGTAGGTCTATACCAACGGGTTTCGCCATCGGTGCGCGCTAATACGCGCGGAATTTCGAAACCAGCGGTTTCGCAACGCGAGACTACACTCGCGGTCTACAATCGATAGTATAGATAAGATCGAAAAGTTTGATCGGGTATCGCTCGTTGCAAATCGTTCATTAGGCCGCTATTATAGGATGTATGTGTCATATGTCGAAACGTTGACAATAGCATGACAATATCGTAAACTGTTTCTTCTGATTATCTGTGCAAATTTCTGAGCAATAATTCTTTAAACGGATTGGAAATTATTTATTTACAGTTTAAAATTAATATTGAATCTGATGGAAAGTCCATCGTATCGCGGCACTTATCGACAAATTTGACAAGGGGAAAACCATTGCTGAACGAAATAAAAATTTTCGCAAGAAAATTTTTATAAACATTTGTGCAAGACTTGATTTAGATTCATTCACTTTTTAAAAAGTTATTTACTAAAAATTGTAGAAAAATATTATTTCTCTCTCTCTCTCTCTCTCTCTCTCTCTCTCTCTCTCTCTCTCTCTCTCTCTCTCTTTCCGCAAACCACTCGTTTTTTTGCCTCTCGCAGTTGATTTCAGGGAGTATTCAAAAGTTTTTGTCATTTAGGAAAAATATTAATTACAATTATTTTCTTTTACGAAGACTCTTTTAAAAATCATATTATTTTATTAGGTGTACAACTTTGCTTCCGCCGTTTTTTTCCGAAATTCGAGGCTTTATTGTAAAAAACTGGTTATACATTTATGATTCGTTTTGAAATTGCTTGTCGAGTCACTCCCAATGATCGTGCCAATTCTTTTTGACTTTGACTCGAGTCTTCATCAAGTAATGCCTCCAATTCTGCATCTTCGAAAACCTTCTCTCTTCCATTGCTATACCGGTCCTCGACGTGAATATCACCGTTCTTGAAACGTTGAAACCACTCACGACACGTTCTTTCGCTAATAGCGGCTTCACCATAAGTATTTGAGAGCATTCGATGAGCCTCAGCCGCAGATTTCTTCATATTGAAGCGGAAAATTAAAACCTCCCGCAAATGACGAGAATTTGGCTCGTAAACTGACATTTTCAATCGAGAATAACTTTATGACGCGGACACAAATCGACTAATGTTTCTATGGGGTTACGTTGACAGATGCCCAAGTTTATCGCGTGACGTCTATGATCTATTTATTTCGACCACTACTTATCGCTAAAGCCATCTATAGGAAAACGGCGGAAGCAAAGTTGTACACCTAATATGATACTTTAATTCTCTTTATATATAATCCGGATTTATCTATTCGATTTTTCAAACGGTATAAACGTGAGAAAAAGTTTCTCTTTCTTATTTTCACGCTTCTCTCCTACAATCGTACAGCCAAAACATTCTTAAGATATCGTTGAATCGCAAAGAGACGATCACGTGGCGGTCACGCTGCGTGCGAGTTGGCAAAAGTCTCGCTCGAGAATTTCCAGGTCGACGGGGTATCGATGTTCCGGCGCGCGATCGGATCAAGATTTCTCTCTTTCTCTTTCTTTCTTTCTTTCTTTCTTTCCTTCTTTCTCCTCCGCTCATCGACCGTACCAGAGGAATCCGCATATCCGACAAGTAATGGGGCATCGACGGAATGACACCTTAACCCGGATGACCGGTATATGCGCGCTGAAAAACCGTGAACGCGCGCGGCGACTCGCTCTTCTGATTAGCTGGTAGATGCGAATTGACGAGATTCTAGTTCGCGTTTCACCCTCAATGAAACAGCATCGACCGGATGTGCAAAGCGCAGAGAGACTGATCTCTCTAATAATCTCTCTCTCTCTCTCTCTCTCTCTCTTTCTTTCTCTCTATCTCTATTTATCTTTCTCAATCAAATAGATTGATTTATTCACTTGGGACATAAATTTGTATTTAGAAACGAAAGTAGCGGAGATAAGTACAGTAAATATGTATATATACAATATATATATATATATATGTATAAACGCAATGTAAATAGTGTTGAGTGTAGAGAAAATTTAAAAATACGATAAAATATTCAATAAATCTTTATCCTACTTTATTTGCAAAAGATTTACGGAATGAACCAAATTATGTCTTTCAAATGTAATTTAGATAGTCATTAATTTTTGCGAGGAAGATACATTAACAGGATTATTTGATGCAATTTAGGAATAATTGGCATTTTCCCGGATTTTTGGTTAATAGCAAAAGGATACTGTATTTTTCGCGATTCAAATAAAATTATCTCCCTCTCGCATTGCGCGTATCGCGCAATTTTCACTTTATATCCAAAAATGGTGTGTAACGTAATTTAGAATAATAATTGAATTTTCATATAATGGCCAGCACACAGACGATAATGTGATCAGTGTAGAATGAGATAAAAATCTCGATAAATCAATATAAAATATCTAAAGTTATACGCAGCGTTTCGCGAGGTAGATAAAAACCGTATTGCGAGAATCCTCCGCTTTTGAAATTGAGTCGCAATCGCGGAATTTGATCGCGCGTAAAAATGTTATCGATAATAAGAAGCAAACAATACGACCGTAATAATGTGTATGGTATTACGCGATACATTTATTTACGTCGTTAAATATGTTTTTCATTAAAATTTGTGGGAATGGGTGATTTTTAGCCAATTAGAGCCGCGCAAAATGTCCCATGTTTCGCATGTAAAACATATTATATTTCATAAATTTTAATATCATATAATATCAATGAATATCGTCTGACCGTAAATTTTAACGGGCAACTCATACAACGCCCGGCGTTTCTCGTTACGCTCTCGGAGTGAATTGATTGTAATTATTACGCGAGGCAGAGGGGGAGGGAGAGAGAGAGAGAGAGAGAGAGCGAATGCAAAACATCGCTTTGTTTCGTACCCGCTACCAGCTTGTACCCTTCCCCCTATTCATATTTTCCTCTATTATATTAGGCAATGCCTGGCACTACCGTCTCGCGAATTTCGTTTATTGTCATTACCATTAAACAATGTAAAGTTTACTAAATAAAGTGCGTAGGTATTTACATAATACGGAGCTTTTCTAACGACGCGTTATTATCTTACATTATATTTTGCATTATTTTACATATCTTATTCATCGCGCGAACAATAAACTTAAAAAATACGAAAATACATTAATTCCTATTACGTCGAATGTTTCCATCTTAAATTGGCCACAGTATTTTCTTTAACATCATTATAAATATTTCATCATTATTGCATTGTGTGTGTGTGTGAGTTTTTCGTCACACAATTCTATTAAATTATAAAATATTTTTATAATAAATTTTTTTAATTAATACCGGTTATATAGATAATTTCACTGAAATACGTCAATTTATTCGTACACTATTCGATACGTACAAAACATGGATCGCATTATCGACAAGTAAAATTGTAGCTCTATTAAAAAAAAAAAAAAAAAAAAAAATTCTTCAACAATCGCGCGAGCAAACTGCGCGACACGTAACGAAACGGATACGTCGCTGCGAAACGAGCATAATATCGGTCTCCGTTATCGTCGGATGCACTTTGGGCTCGCAATTCGGTGCCCCCCCTCTTTTCCTCCCGTCCATCCCCCCCCTCCCCGCCCCCCAATCACTCGCTCGCCCCTCACCGTGCTCGCTACAAAGAGTTCGTTTACCCCGTTTATACGTGCGCGCGAGGCCGGTCGCTATCGGTCGATTCAGTCACGACATTCGACGAGTGTCGAGAAACGAGAGCGACGTGATAAAGCGGAATTTTAAGAACACGTTCCGGGGACTTTCTCGCAACAAACGAACTTCTGCACAATCGCGTCTATAGACGCCCTTATCAAAAATATATCCTGCATATGTACGCGTAGCGTGTGTCCCCAACCGCGCTTTATATACGCAGGCGCGTTTGCGTCTGTCGCGGATGCATCCGACGAGAGAAGAAATAAGAGGCGCTACATGACGTGATATCGTCAATAAGATTGTGAGATCGTCCGCTTAGCGGATTAATTAATTGTCGACGTTACATACGTATATATGTATTGGATATACTCGGGGCCGAGATGCGAAAGAATGTTTTTTAACTCTTGAATTACGTATTCATATACAATAAATTCTTCAAGAATCGAATCCAGAAATTGATAAATATTTTCTGCGAGGTTATTATCTTATAGAAAATACGCATATATACATTTTACATAGTTTGTAAATGTGTGTGTGTGTGTGTGAGACTCTTATACATGAGTAATATATATATATGCGAGCGCGTTGCATCTATCGCGGATGCATCAACGAAGGAAGAAATAATTTCGCGCGTATATCATCCCGAGACGAAATTTTGCTTCTATTTTCAATCTCAATTTTCTCACGTTCACAGATTCTAGAGGATTTTCATATAAATTTAATTTATATAGAAATTTTATATAGAAACTCTTTTTTTTCTATCTGAGATAAACGAGTATAAAGATTTAAAAGATGAGCTTTTAGAGAAAATAGATTAAATAGTTTCAAAAAAGCAGGAGAAAAAATTCGTCGAAGGATTTTAGAAACGGATGTCTCAACCGTGCTTACTTCACATATGTGTAGCAAGTAATTCCGAGAAAAGGAATATGATTCACAGGGTTGGGAAGTAACGCGTTACTTGTAACGTCGTTACCGTTACGGTTACTTTTTTTCGATAACGATCCTTACTTTTTTCTGTTTGTAACGGTAACGGTAACGTCGTTACATTTTTACAGTAACGACGTAGCGAATTAGCTGTTACTTTTATCGTTATTTTTTGGTCCTTTATTATCTTATATCTATTCAATAGATGTATTTTTTGAAAAATATTTTGTAGCCTTCTATCATAGGCAGCATTCTGATCAGTCACTGCCAGTACTGAAAATCTATAGTAACGTAAATTATAGATTTTACAACACTGATGGTGAATATTGAAATACACTCTTAACAATATCAAGATTTCTCTTATCAATATTTAAAAACAATGTTTGATAAAAATTTTCGATGAAATTGAAATTTGTAAATTACAATTTAAATTCCTATAAAGATAAGTGTATTAAAAAGTAAAGATATTAACATAAAAAATTAGGATCATTAAATAAGTTTAACGTAAAAAACTTGCTATACAGAGACTAATTTAGAGTTTTTAATTGTGATATAGATTATTACATTTAATATTGATTATTAAATAATTTTATAATCTAATAGCTTATTTTAGCGTTACAAAAAACAAAGACATAACGAAAAAGTAACGAATCGTAACTTTGCAAGTAACGGTAACGATAACGCGTTACTCAAAATTAGTAACGGTAACGAGTTACTTTTTACAAAAAATAATGGTAACGGTATGGCGTTACTTTTATAGAGTAACATTCTCAACCCTGCGTAAATTATAGATTTTACAATATTGATGGTGAATATTGGAATACACTCTTAACAATATCAATATTTAAAAACAATGTTTGATAAAAATTTTCGACGAAATTGAAATTTGTAAATTACAATTTAAATTCCTATAAAGATAAGTGTATTAAAAAGTAAAGATATTAACATAAAAAATTAGAATCATTAAATAAGTTTAACGTAAAAAAGGCTTGCTATACAGAGACTAATTTAGAGTTTTTAATTGTAATATAGATTATTACATTTAATATTGATTATTAAATAATTTTATAATCTAATAGCTTATTTTAGCGTTACAAAAAACAAAGACATAACGAAAAAGTAACGACTCGTAACTTTGCAAGTAACGGTAACGATAACGCGTTACTCAAAATTAGTAACGAGTAACGGTAACGAATTACTTTTTATAAAAAATAATGGTAACGGTAAGGCGTTACTTTTATAGAGTAACATTCTCAACCCTGCGTAAATTATAGATTTTACAACACTGATGGTGAATATTGGAATACATTCTTAACAATATCAATATTTCTCTTATCAATATTTAAAAACAAAGTTTGATAAAAATTTTCGACGAAATTGAAATTTGTAAATTACAATTTAAATTCCTATAAAGATAAGTGTATTAAAAAGTAAAGATATTAACATAAAAAATTAGGATCATTAAATAAGTTTAACGTAAAAAACTTGCTATACAGAGACTAATTTAGAGTTTTTAATTGTGATATAGATTATTACATTTAATATTGATTATTAAATAATTTTATAATCTAATAGCTTATTTTAGCGTTACAAAAAACAAAGACATAACGAAAAAGTAACGAATCGTAACTTTGCAAGTAACGGTAACGATAACGCGTTACTCAAAATTAGTAACGAGTAACGGTAACGAATTACTTTTTATAAAAAATAATGGTAACGGTAAGGCGTTATTTTTATAGAGTAACATTCTCAACCCTGCGTAAATTATAGATTTTACAATATTGATGGTGAATATTGGAATACACTCTTACCAATATCAATATTTCTCTTATCAATATTTAAAAATAATGTTTGATAAAAATTTTCGACAAAATTGAAATTTGTAAATTACAATTTAAATTCCTATAAAGATAAGTGTATTAAAAAGTAAAGATATTAACATAAAAAATTAGAATCATTAAAAAAGTTTAATGTAAAAAACGCTTGCTATACAGAGACTAATTTAGAGTTTTTAATTCTAACATAGATTATTACATTTAATATTGATTAATAAATAATTTTATAATCTAATAGCTTATTTTAGCGTTACAAAAAACAAAGACATAACGAATCGTTACTTTCCAAGTAACGGTAACGGTAACGCGTTACTTTTTAAAATCAGTAACGAATAACGGTAACGAGTTACTTTTTACAGAAAATAACGGTGACGGTTATTTTAGCGTTACTTTTATAGAGTAACGTTTCCAACCCTGATGATTCACGCCGAAAATGTTATCGCGATTTTACGATCGGCGCGCATCGAACGAGCATATCGGGCGCGATAACCCCCGATTATTGCAACGGAATTTCGTAACGTCTTTTGCAATCTATCGGCTTTCGAATATCGTGATATTTGTCTGGAATCGCTTGTATCTGTCGTATACTATGATCGAAAATATTATTTGACTTATGCGTTAAACATTTAACTTATGTATTAATATATAAATTTTTTAATAATCGAATCCAAAAATCGAGAAATCGAAGTTGCTATTTTATAAAAAATATATAGATAGAATTTTAGATATTTTGTAAACATGTGTCGAAATTTTGCTCCCATTTTCAACCTCAATTTTCTCACGATCAGAAAATTTCGATAATTTTAATTTACAATTAAAATAATATAGAATTCAAAATTATATAAAATATAGAATTTAAAATTATATAGAATTTATATCATTGTCATTGAATTCGCCGTCGAATATGGAGAAAAAATATTGAGACGAACGGTTTCTCGATATGTCAAAATTATGCAGATAATAAAGAAAGACGAGCGTGCGGAAAGTTATATTAAACTGAAAACCTTTTTTTATCCTTATATCCTCGTATAATCGTCGCTACATTATTTAATGATTACGGTTTGTTTTTTTGAAATCTTAAACCGCTATTCCTGAGATCTGCTCTTAATGTTGCTTCTTCCGTTGATCGACCTTTCGCGTGACGGCAAGCAACGGCAACATATTCGAGCTTTCTCTTTATATGTCATGTTAAATTAACGAGTCTGTGCGACATGACGGTAAAGTCATTTAACGTAGTTATTATCAGATAAAAAATATGAGCGAAAATATCGGTAAAATATATTGGGTGATTGCATAAGTTCGTGCCCGATTTAAATATAAACTTCAATAGATTATATTTTAGAGATAACACTTTTATTAATCAATTATATAGTCTCCATTCTTTTCTACAATGGTTTTCCAACCATCTATAAGCTTGTCGATTCCATTTTTGAAGAAAGAACTTGGTTTTTCTTGAAAAAAGTTTCTAAGGTGGTTTTCGACAGCTTCCTCGGAATTGAGATTCTTGCCATTTAAACTATTCTGCAAAGACCGGAACGGATAAAAATTTGAAGGCGCAAAATCTGGAGAATATGGCGGGTGCTGCAGAATTTCCCATTGCGACTCCTGCAGTTTTCCCGCAGCTTATTCCTTTCAGTCAGGAGACGCGGCACCCACGTATCAAGCTTGGAAATGTATCCAAGCTTTTTTAAATGACGAAAAGCGGTTGAATTATCGATGTTCAGCCTCTCAGCAATATCCTCGGTTGTAATCCTTGGCTTTCTTTCCTCTAAGGCATGCACAATGTCATCATCGATGCCAGAAGGCCGTCCAGAGCGGGGTTGATCCTCCATGTTGAAATCACCATTTCGAAATCTGCCAAACCACTTTTTGACTATTCGGAGAGCAGGAGCGAGGTCCAAATAAACGCTTTGAATATTTTTTCGTGCAATTCCAACACTCACGCCTTTCCGAAATTCATATAGCATTACATGCCGCAAATGCACCTTTCGTTCTCCATTTTTAACGATTTCTCTTATGCACAAATGGACTTATCTGAACAATGTCTGACGCTAAATTGATATAAGACAACGTCATCTATTCGGCGTAAGCAACAATTACCACACGAAAACAATAGAACTCATGCTGCAACTTAATGCCATCTATGAAAATCGGGCATGAACTTATGCAATCATCCAATAGATTCGGTTTTATTATAAATGTTGAATTAATTTTGTATAGATAATTTTTTAAAAGGATAATATCTGATACGTTTTCGTAGAACGAATATTATAAATCCTCGTGAAAAATGTTCTTAAACGTCTTGGAATGGTTAATTGAAAACATTTTAATATCAACGCGCACTTTTTACTGGGGCTAATATTAAATTTAAATATCTCCGCGTTTGATTCGTGGACTTGATAGACGAATGAACTTCACGATAACGCGTGAATTTCGTAATTAATTTTTCGACACGCGAGAAAATTAATACTTCGCTTCAGGCTACTCCTTTCTTCTACAACGTAACAAGATAAGATCGCCCAAGCTAAGCGCGAATGCATCTCATTTTATCTCCGCGCAAATCTATATTTTTATACGAGGAGTCATATCAAACTCCTTAATCGCCTAATTATACACATCGCGCGATCGATCGCGGATTGCAGTTTTTTTTCTTTTCTTTTTTTCTTTTTCTTAAATCCGTTTTTTGGGTCACATCCACAGTCGTAGATTATAAAACAGTCGCTTCTACAATCAACGATCCGCGCGGTGGATATGGACCTTGTCTACGGCCTTGTTTCCGTCAGTCGACGAGGCTGCGAAAGAGCATTAATTCAGCGCACAGATTTTATCGCACGCGGGGCAGAATTCAGGATCCTGTGGCACCTGGCAGCCCTGGCGGGCGGATCGACGGGCGTCGTCGACGCGCGTTTTCGAGTGACGTTATCATTCTCGTCACCGAAATAGCGCGCTGATAAGGTCGTCGTCTCTCCCGGACGCGCGCGGCCAACGACGGACGCCGCGTCTGCTCCCAATAGAATTCCATTAATCTGGCTTACGACGATCAGTATGCGCGACGTTGCTTGGCGTCGCGTCGTATCGATAATTTTAACCCAACGATGGATAGCGCGTTCTCCTTGTTTAATGAACGACGCGCCGGTAAAGGAGCCGGAGGGGCGAGGGGGAGGGGGGTGGGGTGGGTTGGAGGGATGACAAGCGCGTCTCCGGAGTCTGTGTTTGTTGAGCAAACGCCAGTTGTTGCATTATTTGGGAAAATTTATTTGGAGCAAGAAAGAGGAGCTTTCAATCGCCGATTCTCGCTTCTCTTTCCTCAGCCACGCACGCTTTATAAAACACCTGTATATATATATATATATAAAAAACGCGCGATATACACGTCGTCTCAGAGAATGTGAGTTTAAATCCGTACAAAAAAATCAATAATCTCGCAATTAAGTGAAATGTAAATTTCACGTCTCGAATAAATCGTTTTCAATTTATCCATGGAAGGCTCTGACATTTTATTATTATTATTATTATTATTATTATTATTATTATTATTATTATTATAGCAGCTTCTTATTATTAGTGCCATATATATATATATCCATTTATATATTCTACATTTACGGTTTATCTAAAGTCGACGAGATAGCTAAATGTATGATATATGTTGCAACATTTATAAATTCAATCATTTTATGTAAAAAAAAAAAATGTCTAACCTTTTGATAAAGCATTGATGAATTTTTATAGAAGAATGTTTACAAAAATCCAATGCTCTCTTTATCGAAAGGCTAGATTTTTTTTTTTTTTTTTTTCCATATAAAACGACTATATTTATAAATATTGCAACGTATATTATTTCGCTATCTCATCGATTTTTGCAGTGAGTTAAATCGTAAATATATAATCGATTCCGTTTCACTCTACTCCAAAAATTCATTGCATCAGGCGCAAATAACCCTAGTTTATCTAGAAGGATACAGTCATTGACGTACGCAATCATTAATCATGCGAAATAAAAGAAGACATACGCGAAGCGAGCATGAAGGGCGAGCGAAGAGCGATAGACTGACACCTCGAACCGTTTAAATATTTCGGGAAACGTCGATACGTAGGACAGGATCTTGAACGAAAACTTACAGAGAGCGAAAAATAATTTAATAATATCAAGAAAAGATATTACAAAAAATTTGTCAGAAAACCTTGCCAAATTCTAATTAATCTTTATAAAATCTTAATGGCGTATCTCGTTAAATATTCAATAAATTCGCATCGTTTCAGTATTTATGTAACATAATGAAGTTATATTTCTTAATTATTTCATATTTTCCTCTATATTGAAAATACACACGTTAGATTTTATTATGTATAATTTAATTTTAATATGAATATTCTATATGTATATTGTAATTTAATGAGTATTTTATATATCTATATTATTTTATTATACATATAAATATTAATGGAATAATTAAAATTATTATGTACGCTAAAGCATTATTGCAGAATGTATATGTTAAATTATATAATCAATAAATAAAATTATTATAAAATATGTAATCTAACATAAACACACGTATATATATTTATATATGACGTGAGAAAGTTATTTTACTAAAAGAAATGCGACGGAATAAAACACGGAAAGTAAAACGTCGATGAATTTCAGGATATTAATATCTGTAACGGCGCAAAATTATTATTATTACATATGATACGGCAAATAGATTATCTCTCGATACTATTTAAAAATATATTAAAAGATATATAAACAAAGAGAGGAAACGAGATTCGAGCGACTCTTTTAAAATCTCGATCGGCGTTTTCGAGCGATAGATAATTAAATAATATTCATTGTTCGGCGAGAAAAATATTACAACGTGTCGAATTTTCGCGTATGTGTGAATAAACATATTTATGATTCTATAAATAATGATAAACACTATTTTTCGCAAACGGTGTGTAATTTTTTTCGAAACCTCGTTAAGAATGATAGAAGAATAGTAACACGTCGCGAGTACAATTGCTGGAAATTTCGATAATAAATCCGTTTCATTCGCATAGCTTAATTTTCTCGTCAATTTCATTCGTCACGATGTCGATGCGCACAGTCCCACTGTAACAACGGCATAATTAAATGACGACACGAAATCTCGCGATCTCGCAGGATGCGAAAGACGTGTTCGCGTCAATATCGATCACGGCGACACGTCGCGAGATTTCAATATCGCGAAATCTGCTACGAAGTATATAATTATTATCACGGATTAATCTCGCTAATATATTCTTGCTTTTTCGCGCATATTACTCAATAATACAGATTATCGTACCAGGATATAATTTTTATGGCTTTTTTTGCATACTTGCCTTGTCCGATACAATCTCTTTTCCTGAAATATATTGCATTGGAATTTGCGCCTCTGCACGGACGCCGAAGACATTCTTCTGGAAACATTCAAGTGTTTTTAAATAAATATATATATATATATATATATATATATATACAGGGTGTCCCATTTTAATCTCCTCAAACAAATATCTCAAAAACCAAGCCCGGAAGTGAAAAATGTTTCAGCCAAAAGTTGTTTGGTTTCGAGGGGGCCATAAGATGGTATCATTGGTTTGACCTTGGAAAATCATTTGAAGGTCATGTGAAGGTCAACTTTAAAATCTTAAATGGAAACCCCCATTTTTTATTTAGTATTCTTGTAGCTGACATCGAGAGCTTTCCAAAACACTATAATAAAATATTTTTTTATTAAGTACTTTTTGAGTTATTTTATATTTTAATCTGACATATTTTGATATAAAAAATTAAATATCTCGTAAAATATTTAGTTTTCGATAATCTTACCGTAATACTTCTATATACAGAATAACGGGCGATCGTCTCGTTGTGAGTGCATCCGTTAGAGTTGGCGCGATCGTAATTATAACGCATCTTTCGATATTTGTAAACGGCATTTAAGTGATACATCGCGTCGTTGTGTACGGCGGATCTGGAAAGTTTTGATTTTTTTACGAGTGAATTTATAAAATCTCAGCTCTCTCTCTTGCCGAAAAGTGAGTGAAACGCATTAGTGTATGCGTATGGATATATTTACATGCAACGAGGTATCATCGTTTCTTAAAGCACAAGGTACGGAAAAAAGTGAGATATACAGGCTGTCCCCAATTTAAATGGCAAAACTTCAGGAGCGTGTAGGGGACCGAAAAGCTAAGGTAGAAAGTCCTTTAGAGGTTAGGTTAGGTTGCTCGTTTTTCCTCCATTTTGGAGAAAATCACAAAAAAGAAACAAAACAAGTTTTCGTTTTTTTTTTTTTTTTTTTTTTTTTTTACTTATTTATTTACATTTCATTTACGTTATCATCTATTTAATGCAGATATTGTTCAAAATGTTGCCCTCTTGCAGCAATGCAAGCATTACATCTAGCACTGACCTCATTAATTGCAGCTAGACATTGTTCTAGTGATATTTCGTGCACTGCATCTATGATTCGGTCTCTTAATCGCTCTCTTGAATCGATTAGCACCGTAAAGGATAACATCAAGCGTTTACATATGTAAGGGACCTTGAAGCAGAAAGTTTATTCGGTGCCAATCAACTCAAGAGGGCAACTGACAATAAGAGATTGAATTTTTGCGATTTTCTCTAAAATGGATCGAAAACGAGCAAACCTCTAAAGGACTTCTTGTCTTAGTTTTTCGGTCCCCTATACGCTCTTGAAGTTTTGCCATTTATTCGGGACACCCTGTATAACGGCATATACATATGTGTTTATTTATGAAAACAATTATAATAAAAAAATCTGATTAATGATTTCCTTATGCTGTAGGCATAAGAGAATTGATTAATTTTCCGTTAATAAGAATGTTATTTCCGGTACTCTTCATATTGAAAGATGTATCTGACAGATTTTTTACCGAGAAAAAGAATGTCGCAAACCACGATGCGCTACGATCAATAGTTTTCGAGATATCGATGTTTCGATTTTTTTTTTTTTTTTTTTTTGAAAAATATATCGGGGTTTCAAAATTTTTGCATTGTAATCCAATAAATGAAGACATATACATATAAAGAATAATAAATAAAGTGAGAATAAAATAAGTAATATTTAACATAAAGATTCATTCCTCGGACATGGATTGGGTTTTAGGTTAGTTTTTTTTGGAGTGGGGATACAAGGGGCGGGGCGGTCCCTCCCACGTCCCACGCGTTCGATTCTCCTACACATAAATAATTGAATCTGCTAAGAATAATTTTATAAAACATACATATGGTGTCAGAAAATTATCATCAATTATGGCGATTATCAATTACCATCAGTATTGCTGTAATTGCGACTTTTAAAAATCAAAAGCTATGGATCGTAGCGCATTGCGGTTTGCGGCACATTCTTTTTCTAATAAAAAATGTTATGAAAATGACCAATCAATTTGAGGGATTCCCGAAATAACATTCTTGCCCGTTAGTAGACACGACGGCTATAGAAGAAATAGTTCTTTGATTTACCTGTTAATGTGTCCCGTTTTGGCTCTATTTTATCAATAATAAAATAATAAACGCGCGACCGTGTTTTTAATATACACTGCGACAATTAATGTGATACTTAATATACTTTGATCTTGGTGAGAAAAAGGGAAGTTTATTACAAAGATATAATAATTAAAATACTCATTCCGCGTTTTTATAGTCTTATTTTTGCGTGAAAAAAAAAATTCTCCTCGTTTCGAATAATTCTATATTTTATGTTAGAAAATATGACGTGATATTTTGAAAGGAAAATCCAAATTGATATATAATATATTTTAGAAATTGTATGTCGCGTACATCCCGGTCGATCGTTTCAACCGTCCAAGTATCGATTGAGCTCTCTCGATCGAGCTCGACGGTGCGTGGCGCGCGTAATTTGGACCACCCTGTAGCGGCGGAGTGTGAGGTAGGTTAGTGAATCGACGGGTGTTATCTGGATGCACGCAACGTGCAGACGGCCAGTACGAAACAACATGCTGTCCGAGTCAGCGAAACAGAGACACTTTGAGCAAAGCTGGCGAATCGACTTTGCGGACTGTACTTAAAGTGCACTTTCTGCACACACACACGCGGATACCGGGATCCCTTCCCGCGCGCTGTAAGTGTCAGTGCGAAGTGTCAAACGCGCTCGCGCGCGCGCGCTTAAGCATCCATTTTCGTGCAAAGTATAGACGCATCGCGTCGTAACGCGAACGTTTCCCATCGAAAGTGCCGTGTACCTATATATATATATATATATATAAGCGCCTGTGTGTTTCCCGGCCATCATGGCAATAGCAGTAGCGACTGATGCGTATTGCACTGCGGCGTAAACGCTGATAATCGACGCGACTCGAAATCGTTACCTCCGGCGTGGATTACGCGACCGATAGGGATTCGCGTAGAGGAGAATTCGAGATCTTTCGCCGCATTTGTCGAGTACGTATTCAAATCATCGAGGTTATTACGCGAGATTGGGATTATTAGAACCCTCTCTCTCTCTCTCTCTCGGCAATCGTCGCTTATCCTTGATCGATATCGCGGTGCGATTTTTCCATCGCGATATGTCACAATGGGTGGCCGCGCGCTCTCTCGATATCGAATTTCTCGATTACGGAAGCCGTAGGATTCGGTTCACGAGTGATTAGTGCAATTAAGCAACACGGACCGTTTGCGAATCGTGACTAGGGTTTGCCAACCGTCCGTTTTTGACCCGGACTGTCAGATTTTCAAGAGTCTTGGTCCGGTGTCAGGTTGACGAGTCAAACCGGACGTCATATGTCCGGTTTTTAGATACATATAAATAATAAAGTGAAATTTAAACGATAGATCTCTAAAAGATGAATTATCGACAATTGGCTCCTGCACACAGAACACGGCTTGCCGCGAGGTGGAAGTTGATGCGATAACCGATCAAATCTTCCGCTGCACGGAATTTATTTTTCTTGCTGAAATACTTTTACTATTTTTGTTCAAAAAAATATATTTTATGTTTTAATAAACGTTAAACGTTTTTATTTTAACGTGTTAAATGTTTTAACAAATGATAATTGTATGCGTAAAATTTCAAATATTTAATTTTATGTTCGAAGATAAAATGTCTTATATTAAATAATAGTGGTTTAATTTTTATTTTATTCATCGAGATTCTGTTTTCAAAATTGTTCAGGAAACAATATTAAGTAAGTAATTTCTGATAAAATTTTGTATTTAATCTAATTTTATGATTATTGTTTTTTTCCAATTTTGTACGATTAGATTTTCTTTCCCAAGACGAAGTGTCCAGTAATTTAGATTTCTGGATTTGACAACCCTAATCGTAAGCCGAACGAAAACTCGATTCGATATAAAAGAAGCCTCGCGGACGTTTTCGCGATAGTCTCCCCCCAAATTCATCGCGAGGATATATCTTTTACGAAAGACCGTGTTTGCGCGACCGCCAGCAATATTATATTATTAACGCGAGTTCGCCGGAAGAAGGCGCGTGTGCGAGATTTTACGTCCTTGAAATCACACGAAGATCGATCGGCATAAAAAGGTTCACCCTTGGACTGGGGCTGAAATGTGAAGAAGCGGACAGAACACACACACAGATAAGAGATAGAAGCGAAGCTGCGACCACATGTACGTATCACGAACATACGCGGCAATTTTTCTGCAAATTTCTCTTAAATCGAATCACTAAAAATGTCTCCGATTAAAGCATTGATGCGAAATTTTATTCGAGCACTAGTGAGTATTTCAATGATCTTTAATGAAAATATCCACACTTTGCTCCTTCGATGTATATCTCGTTGATTGAGGCAAGATCTCATTGAAAAATTGATAATAATTGCAAGTAAATATTTGCAAGATGTAACTTTTAAAACTTTCTTTATAATTATTTTTTCAGACAAGCTCTACATTCATATCTGAAATGAAATATGTATAATTAATATTTAAAAATTCAGAATTATACATTACATTTATATATTGTATTACATTTTTTTTCTTGCTCTTAACATGTGATAAGCTCACAAAAAAAAAAAAATAAACAAGATTCTTGATTAAAAACTCAAGATTACTTTAGCAAAATATATTGCCATCGATTTATCTCATATGTAATCATATGGCATACAGGGTATTCCAGGTCAGGTCAATGAAACTTTAGGGTTTTATAGGAAATTGAATTTGGAACAAAAAAGTTCCTATAAACATATGCCCGGAAACACTTCGTTCAAAAGTGATAGCTAATAAACTTGGAAGAATCACGATTTTTAAAAATAGCTTGAAATTCATTTGAAAAAAGTAACGAGATAAATCTGATGGGTAATTAAATAGCAAATTAAATTACATTAATTTCATTTAATTCTGATAAGGCGTTCAAAAGAGAGCAAGCTCGAAACAACGAAAAAAAGGTAGAAACTTGAAGAAACCATCTTTCGATGGTATTTGTATAAACATTGCAAATGCAAACGTTGAAATGTTCTTATTTTGATCGTAACCAATTACTTACAGAGAGTTTATTAGCTATAACTTTTTTCAATTTTTAACTATAATTTTTTTCCAAGCGTTTCGAGATCTACGTTTATAGGAATATTTTCGTTCCAAATTTAATTCCCTATCAGACTTCGGAGTTTCATTGACCTGATCTGGAATACCCTATATGTAAAATGTATTTTGAAATATCATTGATAAAAAAAGTGTCACTAATCGATTTCTTCGGTGAAACTTTATCGATTTGCGGTACGATAACCGGGATTATCGGGCTATTCGTTGCTTTTCGGTGAAATACACCGATTCAATTTATAGGCGAGATATTAGCAGCGTGCGTTTAGATTTTCTTAGCAGCGGGATACGCAATTTTGGCATGAAGCATTGCGAGCGATTATCCCGACTCAACCGTATTTCGTAATGTCTTCGTACACGGACAAGGTGAGAATTTTTCGCCCGGGGAGATTGAAATTCTTTCGTGCAGGTTTAAAGCAAGTTGATTCCGAGTAGCTGGCCGAGTTTGCGCAAAGTGAATTGGCAATTTGGCAAATGCGAGTTCTTCTCGATTCATCGATAAATACGTTAACGCTTCGCGTCTAACTTGAACTTTGCGCTGTGCGCGTCTGGTTTTCCTGACGCGATTTACAACGATAATAGACGAAACGACCTCTTTTTTTATTTCGTATAATTTTTTTAATTCTAATGCAATGAAGGAAAGAAGATATAAGAAATATGATTAGACAGATATGTAGGAAACACATAATGGAATGCAAATTAAAGTCTTATCGGATGGTATCGAGTGCAAAAAGATATGTAGCTAAATCGACGTCCATTTTTACTTTATGATCCTCGTTAATATGAACAAACATGTTTTTCTATCGATGGCTGGATATATTTATGCAAAAAGAAACCTAACCATCAATCTGTCGCAACTTTACAATGCTAAATATAGATAAGGTACGATATCTAAAAACTATAGCTTGGGAGGATACAAATTTTATGATTTACACACAAACGTTGAATGTTTATCGGAAATGATAAAAAGAAAATTATATAAAATTCATGGCAAAAAGATCGTAAATAAAAATTGTAAAAAAGTCATACTTCGAGAATCTAAGAGAATCTCTTTAAAAGTTTTTTTTTTTTATTTTGAGCACTTGTTTAAAAGCCCTCGCGTAGAAACATAATCATTATTCTTCAATAATGCAATCTCAAAAGATGAGAAATTGATAATAGAAATTATGATGTCACGAAATGCTACGGATATGTTGCTCTTCGGGCAAACTCTTGAATTAAACGGTAAAGGAGAAGGCGAGGTGAACTCTTTAAAGGGGATCAAACCGTTCGCGCTGCTCTCTCGCGGATAGCGGTCTCTCGGCTCTTGCGGAGTCTGCGCCCTTGTTGATGTTGTTGAAAGTGTCGTTGTCGTGGCGCGAGTCGCTTCGACTCGACATTCGGCTCAATGAAACTTGGTCGCGTCGCCGCCACCGCTGCCGTATACGCTGATAAAGCCAAACGATAACGAGATGTGCCGTGGAGCGCGTTGCATCACCTCCTCTCGTCGCGTAGGTACCAAGTGCAATGCTACAAACTATCACTTTTCTCGCGCAATAAGACTACTCGCGCGCCTGCGTATATATATGTGCCGTAACGCTTGTGAAATCTATTGTGGAGCGCGATGTATATGAAATCGAGTCATTAAAACGCCTACGTACGGTAAAGGGGAGTTGTTGCAGGGTCGCGATTGCTGCGATTTACTATCGGGCTATACGATGCTGGAGATTATGCGCGGAGGATTATCCGATGTCGATTGCTAATAAAGGCGCAATTTTTTACTTCCCTCTGCGTAATCGGAATTCTTATGAACTCGAATAAGTGAGTTTTGAGGCAAGATTTTTACCCGATTTGCACATGAAGTTTCAGAGTGCCTACTGCCTAGAAAAATATTATGAAAAACCTGGAATTCTCAGGGATTTCTTTTGTATCTGGAAACATCAGGGAATTCTCATGGAATTCTATTGGAATTCAGGGAATTTCTTTAAAAACAGGGTGTCCACTATCTGGAAAAACATGGAAAACCTGGAATTCTCAAGAATTTCTTTTGTACCTAGAAACATCAAGGAATTCTCGTGGAATTTTATTGGGATTCGGGGAATTTAAAAAAAAAAAAAAATCTTCTATTTGATAATTTTGTTCTTATATTGTGATAGTCAGCAAGCCAAGTAAATAATGTGTTTAAAATATATTATAAATATTGTAAATTTATGTATTTGTTTATATATTCAATATCTTAACAATATATTTTTTATTGTAATGTTTAGTGATAAAAATATGAAAATTTTATATTATATTATTTAAGTGAAAAATGCTTATCTTACAAGAGTTGTTCAGTTTTTTTCAATAAATTTACAAATGTAGCACTCGAAACTTAAGAGGCTTTTCGTTTTTTCTTTGTTCTTCTTACCGCCTAGAAAAATATAGAAAACCTGGAATTCTCAGGGATTTCTATTGTACCTGGAAAAATCAGGGAATTCTCATAAAATTTTATTGGAATGCAGGGAATTTGCTTAAAAAAATTTTCTATTTGACAATTTTGCTCTTATATTGTAAACAGTCGGCGAGACAAATAAATTGTTTAAGATATATTGAAAATATATATTTATGTGTTTGTTTATATATTTAATGTCTTAACAAAATATTGAATATACAGCACGTACTCTTTGTTGTAATTTTTAGTGAAAAAAAAAAAATGAAAATTTTATGTGCAAGTGAAAAATGCTTATTTTAAGAAATTTACTCAGTTTTTTTTTTAAAGCATATTTACAAATGTAGCACTCGAAACTTAAAAGGCCTTCTGTTTTTTTCTTTCTATGAATGAAAATCATTAGAAAATGCGTGCAATAAAAAAAAACTTATATTAGAAAGTTGCACTAAAAAATCTTTGAAATATTTTCTTTACTTTGAATTTTGAACAAAAATACTTGAAAGATGAGGGAATTTTTTTACAAGATTTCAGTAGACACCCTGAGTTTATTCGACAATACCTTTAGTAATCTAAAATAGTTATATAAACATACATTTATGGAATGCTTATAAAGGTCACTTATGAAGCAGAGAGCGAAATTAAAAGATGCGAAGGAGTCAATGTATTGTAAAGTAAGTAAGCGACGATTAATCTGCCCAGAAACATCGAAAGCAAAGTTATCTTACAATTAATTCGAGATGTTCAATTCCCGTTTAAAAAGCCGACGCGCGTAAACAATGGAGATCAACGGCCGTCGTGGTATCGTCCGTCTGTTTCTTAATGAAGTGCCTGGGCTCTTTCATCATCCCTGCTGCGGTTGCAGATAATGTACGACGAACAAAACGCAAATATACAATTTGACTCGGTTGAGACGATCGAGATGAACGTTCTTCAGGGTTGGGAAGTAACGCGTTACTTGTGACGTCGTTACAGGTTTTTTTTTCCGGTAACGATCGTTACTTTTTTCTGTTTGTAACGGTAACAGTAACGTCGTTACATTTTTACAGTAACGGTAATGAATTAGCCGTTATTTTTATCGTTATATTTTGGTTCTTTATTATTTTATATCTATTCAATAGATGTAATAGATTTTTGAAAAATATTTTGTAGTCTTCATAGGCTGCATTCTGATAGTCACTGCCAGTACTGAAAATCTATAGTAACGTAAATTATAGATTTTATAACACTGATGGTGAATATTGGAATACACTCTTAACAATATCAATATTTCTCTTATCAATATTTAAAAATAATATTTGATAAAAATTTTCGACAAAATTGAAATTTGTAAATTACAATTTAAATTCCTATAAAGATAAGTGTATTAAAAAGTAAAGATATTAACATAAAAAATTAGAATCATTAAAAAAGTTTAATGTAAAAAACGCTTGCTATACAGAGACTAATTTAGAGTTTTTAATTCTAACATAGATTATTACATTTAATATTGATTATTAAATAATTTTATAATCTAATAGCTTATTTTAGCATTACAAAAAACAAAGACATAACGAAAAAGTAACGAATCGTAACTTTGCAAGTAACGGTAACGATAACGCGTTACTCAAAATTAGTAACGAGTAACGATAACGAGTTACTTTTTACAAAAAATAATGGTAACGGTAAGGCATTACTTTTATAGAGTAACAATCCCAATCCTGCGTAAATTATAGATTTTACAATATAGTGAATATTGGAATACACTCTTAACAATATCAATATTTCTCTTATCAATATCAAATATTAATTATCAAATATTAATTATCAAATATTTAAAAACAATGTTTGATAAAAATTTTCGACGAAATTGAAATTTGTAAATTACAATTTAAATTCCTATAAAGATAAGTGTATTAAAAAGTAAAGATATTAACATAAAAAATTAGAATCATTAAAAAAGTTTAATGTAAAAAACGTTTGCTATACAGAGACTAATTTAGAGTTTTTAATTCTAACATAGATTATTACATTTAATATTGATTATTAGATAATTTTATAATCTAATAGCTTATTTTAGCATTAGAAAAAACAAAGACATAACGAAAAAGTAACGAATCGTAACTTTGCAAGTAACGGTAACGATAACGCGTTACTCAAAATTAGTAACGAGTAACGATAACGAATTACTTTTTCCAAAAAATAATGGTAACGGTAAGGCATTACTTTTATAGAGTAACATTCGCAACCCTGCGTAAATTATAGATTTTACAATATTGATGGTGAATATTGGAATACACTCTTAACAATATCAATATTTCTCTTATCAATATTTAAAAACAATGTTTGATAAAAATTTTCGACGAAATTGAAATTTGTAAATTACAATTTAAATTCCTATAAAGATAAGTGTATTAAAAAGTAAAGATATTAACATAAAAAATTAGAATCATTAAAAAAGTTTAACGTAAAAAACGCTTGCTATACAGAGACTAATTTAGAGTTTTTAATTCTAACATAGATTATTACATTTAATATTGATTATTAGATAATTTTATAATCTAATAGCTTATTTTAGCATTAGAAAAAACAAAGACATAACGAAAAAGTAACGAATCGTAACTTTGCAAGTAACGGTAACGATAACGCGTTACTCAAAATTAGTAACGAGTAACGGTAACGAGTTACTTTTTACAAACAATAATGGTAACGGTAACGCGTTACTTTTATAAAGTAACATTCTCAATTCTGGTTCTTATATAGAAATTTGTAGAGGTTTCGTTGAGAGAAAGAAAGAGAAAGACGAAACAACCGGTTCCTGACAAAATTATCACATGTATTCTTTATAGACACAAAACGATTATATATACCTGACTTTGCAAAATTCAATAAATTTCTTTCAACATCATTATTGCGATACAAATAAAGTATGCGAAATATTTTATGCGGGACTTGAATATTTTTTCCTTTATTTCATTCTCTTAAATGGAATCAATGTATTAACATCAAAAAGCAGTGAATAGTTGATGGTTTCACAATCAGCTATAAGTATATAGCACTGCAAAAATTAATAAAATCTCATTGAAAAAATTATTTAGCGTGACTGTTTCAATCGATGTTATTTTAAAATACGTATTTAATATTAAACGAGATAAATTTATGGCAATATGTTTTGTTAAAGAAATATGAGTTTTTGATCAAGTTTTTTTTTTTTTTTTTATCAGATCGTAAGAATAAACAAGTGTAATAATATATACATAATTCTGAATTTTTGAATACTAGTTATATGGTACGTGTTTCATTCCAGATATGTATGTATGTGGCTTCTCTCAAATAATAACAATCTAAATAAGTAGAATTAACTTCAAAAGCTACCATATATATACATGTTGTAAATACGTACGATTATTATTGATTTTTCAATCAAATTTTATTGCCATAATCAATATGACATTAAGACGGAGCAAAAATGAAGGAAAAATGTATTTTTACGGAGAATGAATGAAATATTTATTGATTTTCGGTAAAGTCAGTGACATTTTTCATTGATTCAGTTTAAGAGAGCAGTTTCCATCTATAAAGAGTTAAGAATATTTTGAGATAATTATCTTATTTTTAATATCTTTCATGACTACACTGTAGAATGGAATCGGATAAATTCGCCCGAGTTTGCACATCGATATCAGCCGCTCTCCTCGCGATTATCATCGCGCCTTAGCCAGGTTATTGACTGACAGAGTCGCGAGTGAGTCAGAGAACGATCGTGTCCGGTTTCAGATTGTTTAAAGCGTCGCGATCGGTGCCCGATGGAGTGCGGATCGATATATATATATATATATATATATATATATATATATATATATATATATATAGAGAGAGAGAGAGAGAGAGAGAGAGAGAGAGAGAGAGATCAATGTTTAAAAAAGTAGCAAGCGCGCGCATAATCGATTCGTTGCAATATAATTTCGCTAATTGCGAATTTGCTGTATCGATGCCCCGGCGTATAACGCACGCTTTGACACTCCATTCGTGCGGCGCGATACGAAAGACAAATTCGAGCCGCGGCTCGGCCGCACGTGGTCGAATTTAAACTCCCGCGAATTTGTTGAGAACGAGC
Organism: Polyergus mexicanus; assembly: GCF_030449975.1. Classification (NCBI taxonomy): domain Eukaryota; kingdom Metazoa; phylum Arthropoda; class Insecta; order Hymenoptera; family Formicidae; genus Polyergus; species Polyergus mexicanus. The sequence continues at coordinate 3,402,546 of NW_027223347.1, forward strand.
CTTTAACTTGCGTGCATTCGCGTGTATCGCGATAGTCCGCGATTGGGAATTCGGGAACTCGATCATGCTCGATTTTCCATTTTATCATACGGGATGAATGCCAGAATAACGACTCAATACGTGCATTATCTCGAATTTGTCACGATAGCCTTGCTCAATTGACGATTAATTAAATAGAACCTTAGAAAAAGAGAAAGATTTCGACAAAACTCGAGATATAATTTCAAGAAAATTGGTACATTTAAATTATATTACTGAATACATATCAGTTTTCTTTTAAAAGAGTACAATAGTATGCAAAACACTCACACACACACACACACACACACACACACACACACACACACACACACTTGTATATACAGGGTGTCCCATTTTAAAAGTTCCACTCTCATAACTTTTCAGGATCAACGTTTGAAAGAAAACGACTCCGATGAAAGTTGTAGGGAACAAAGGGGGCTATTTAATAGTGACCTTGGATTTGACATTAAAGGTCATTTTCAAGGTCATTTGAAGGTTAACTTCCGTTTTTTAAATGGAACCCCCTATTTTTCATTACACATTCTTGTAGCTTATCTCGAGAGCTTTCCAAAATACTATTATAATAAAGTATTTTTTCATTAAGTACTTTTTGAGTTATTTTATATTTTAATCTGACATATTGTATTTTGATGTAAAAAATAAAATATTTCGTAAAATATTCAGTTTACGATAACCTTACCGTAATACTTTTATATACAGAATAATGAGAGAAATCAATTAGTCCCCCCCCCCCAAAAAAATAATAATAATAATTGTTTAAAAAAATACATTGTAAATAATTTTCTTAAAAACAATTATTTTTTATTGATTTGTCTCGTTATTCTGTATATAGAAGTATTACGGTAAGATTATCGAAAACTAAATATTTTATTTTTTATATCAAAATATATCAGATTAAAATATAAGATAACTCAAAAAGTACTTAATGAAAAAATACTTTATTATAGTGTTTCGGAAAGCCCTCGAGGTAAGCTACAAGAATATGTAATGAAAAATAGGGGGTTCCGTTTAAAACATTCAAAGTGATTTTCATATGACCTTGACGGTGCTATTCAAGGTCATACTAATATTATTATATAATGCGCCACTTAGAGCTGTACAACTTTTGCACGAAACATTTTTCACGAAAATGCGTCGTTTCTTCAAAAAACTGCTGATACGGGCGCTCTGTTACACCCTGTATATATATTAGAGAATATATTTAATATTTATAAATAAGTTATATTGCCCATGGAAATAAATGTCATTAGCAGGAATAAAGTAATCATCAAAAACATATCATCATTAGCATTATTAGTAATAATAAAACACTAGGATATAAACTCGGAAATTTTTGATTAAAAAAGTGAATGATTTTGGAATAATGGTATTTTAAGATGCGATTCTTATTGTATTCGATTTATTCTTCTTGCGTAGACGTAATGTGTACGCTTGCGATTCTTGCGAACTTGATCGAGACCAACGGACTTTTCGCTTATATACACGGTTCGCATCGCGTGCGTACGCGTGCTGGTACGCATTGGGATAGGTCGTGGTGGCCGGCAGGACAGCGGACGCTTTGTTTCAAGAGTGCCCCGAGCACGTAATCGTCGTGCCAAACCACTTTTCTTTTTCTATGTCGCGCATTCCGTACAGATTCGCTTACAATACGCGATAAGCACGAGACTCGCTATCAGTACAATTTCTCTGGAAACAAAATACATAATTTCCCCTTCACTTTTGTCACAGATTAAGACCTTTTTTTTATAATTGTACTCAAAATTGTACTTTAAGGATGTATGTGTGATATGTCAAAACATCGCGACAAAAGCATGAAAATTTCCTAGACTATTCTACTATTTCTTCTGAGTATCTGTGCAAAACCTGAACACAATTCTCTAACGGTTTGGAAATTATTTAAGATTAAAGTTAGTATCATTCTTATGGAAAATCGCATATTGTAGCATTTATTGACGAATTTGACAAAGAAAAAAACATTGCCAACGAAATAAAAATTGTCACATATATTAAGAAAATTCTAATAAATATTTGTACAAAACTTGATTTAGTTCTCCACTTACTCGTTTAAAAGTTATTTATTAAAAATTGTAGAAAAATTATCTCCCTTTCTCTCTCTCTCTCTCTCTCTCTCTCTCTTTTTCTGCAAATTAAGATAAACGTCCCAATAGCCGGACATGTAACGATGCTAGTACGATTTTTTAATGATTTAATTATGTAACCAATTGAAAGGTGAAATATAAAAGTTTATTATTGACGCACATAAAAGACATGAAAATTATTAAAATTATTTTAATAGTAATAAAAATTTTAAAGCATGCAAATGAACTGATATCCGGACACATCGAAAATGCTCGTTCCAATTACTAAACTTTTTCGTCCCAGTATCCGGACACGTTTATCATATAAATTGTAAATAAAATGAAATGATATTTCTAACGATTTTGTATATATAGTAAATATAATTTATTTATGAACTTTATTATAAATTATACAATATATTCAGAAATATAACTTTTTTATAAATATAAAAATATAATCTTTTTTTTTTAATGATTTTATAACCGATAGTATTGAGATTTATTTTCTATCTCTGACTTTCTTTAAATTATTTTTTCAATTTTTTTTTTCTTCATCGTACTTTTAGACATTCTTTTTGGTCATAATAAAGTCCTTTTACATGATGAAGAAACCGTTTCTCTCAAATAAATATTCTCGAGATCATGATCTGTATATCAGAAGGAATGAATCACAAGAAAATCAAGAGAAAATTTAAAAAAGCATTTGTTATTTATTTATTTTATTTTATTTACTTTAATTATATTCGAGTCATTTATTTGATTTTGTGTATCATGATTTTGAATATTTAAAAATAAAAAATGTAATTATAAAAAGATATATATATATATGTATATTGTATATATACAAAAATATAGAAAAATATTTAAAAACAAATATAAAAGAAAATTTTTAAAAAATATAAAAAAATATTTACTTATTTAGTGTCAATGCAGGTACATCGCGAAAGTGTTATATAGGGCATTCTCGTTTTGATTAAAACGATATCTTTTGAAATTATTGAAATATATATTTATAGATATTAAACTAATGTTGACAATACTATTAAATAACATTATTTGTAAAAATATTGTACTTACGGAATTCATCTTAAAGGTAATTAAATAGTCCGATTTAGTTATTGGTACTTTCTAATCATGTATCATCGAAGCGAGTTGTACTGGTAACTAAACACACGATCATTTACTGGGCAATCACGTAAATTATTGCAAAAAAATATTGTCCGTATCAATTAAAAACATTTTTATAATTATTCTACATCTTCTTCGACTTGAATAATGTTCATAAAACTTTGTTTATAAGATAAAAAGATGGAATAAAATAAAAATCATTTTAATAAAAGTAAGACGAATTTTCTTAAGAAAATTTTAAGAGCGTTCTCAAAATATGTCCTTCGTCTAATTTAACGTAACAAGCTTACCTATTTATTGGATGTTAATCTTTATAATATTTAAAAATGTCTTACTATATAAATATCCTTAAATTAAAGATTTTGCAATAAAATTTTGATATTATAATAAATAATTCATTTGAGATTAATAATGATAAGTTTTCATGTAAATGTCCGGATATATAGGGACATGTCCGGCAATCGGTACTTTTACCTTTTTTTTTTTTCTCGCAGTTGATTTCAAGAGGTATTCATAATCAAAAGTTTTTGTCATAAATTGAAAAAAATATTAATTACAACCATTTTCTTGAACGAAGACGTTAAAAACCATATTTATTAAACCGTATTATTTTGCGATACTTCAATTCTTTTTATAATCTGGATTTATTTATTTGAGTTTTCAAACAGTATAAATGTAAGAAATATGTTTTTCTTTTAATTTTGACAGTTTTTTTTGCTATTATTGTACAACCAAAATATCCTTAAAGCAACGTATTCAAAAATCTGTAGATGATATTATTTTTTAATATATTTATTTTGTGTATTATCGCTGTGTAAAAACATAATATAAGTTTATTTCAAGCTGTAGAGAAAATTGAATTTTTCGTTTTTAATGACTATCTCTTTGCATTGCATTCGTATCGTTCGTACATTTCGTGACGCCAATTCGTAATTGAATAAAATCCGGAATGTCGAATAATAAGCGTGTGTGTAAGACGGCGCTTAAAGATGGTGCTTAAAAGGGGAAGATATTAAACCAATTAGAAGACGCGGCTTTTAGACGTAATGTTTGCTCAGACATGGTAAAGAAACCGCGAGTGTGTAATGTCGTTAGAAACGTACGAATAGATGTAATATTGGGTGTCTTGAGTATTAATTGCCAAAGGAATGTACTATTTACGCTTGCTCCGTTTTAAAAAAAGAACTCGCTTCTATCAACGCTCTTCATTTAATCTGACATTAAATACGCATCAACATGGGACGCACTATGAATAATATTTTATTTCAAAACGTAAACTTGTGTTAGCACATGTATAGAAAATATTTTCCCGCGCAAATATTTTCTTCTCAAGCGCAGATATTAAAACTTTTATCCGTAGCTAAAGAAAACTGCGTGGGAAGCTTGAAGAGAGCTGCGTATATTATATAAAATAAAAAATTAAAAAGACGACGAGAAATTAATCGTAAACAGAAAATATCTCATATCATTGTAGGAGCTTTCACAGACGCTAAAAATATTTAAACGTATCGCGAAATGATCGCGTTTCATGAATCAGATTTTAGCGATGCACACGTAGCCATTGAAACTCGCCGGGATGGCGACGAGAAAGAAAGGGAATGCGTGGGAGCGAGGGAGAAGCAGATACAGCGGACGGGAAATGGAGAAAGAGAGAAAGAGGGAGGCGACGAGAACGAGGCGCGGTCGTATTTTCGGGTGACCGTGGCCCTGCCCTCGGTTTCGAGGCACCGTTTGTGTGCCAGTCGGTGCATTCTACTAACACATTGCCCCCGGATTGTATATGTATGTATGTATGTGTGTGTGTGTGTGTACGATGCATTTATATTTGGCCGGAGGGTGGAGAGAGCGGGTTCGGCGCGCTGGCTGGTATACGCGCGTGCATCCGCCCGTACATGTGTTTCTCTGCACGTGTGTGTGCACGTGCAGAGAGAGGGTCAGTGGTTCCGGCGGTTTTATTATTCGGCATCGTCCGCCGAGTTAACCCAGGTCAGTGTGTGTGCTAAAAAAGCCGTGCGCGTTCGGCGAGCTTGCCCACACGGAGCGTTCGAAGAGCGGGAAGAGGCCCGGGAGAGAGAGAGAGAGAGAGAGAGGGAGGTGGGAGGAAACGAGGAGGGACGACGGGGGAGAAGGTAGCGACGCAAATGTGCACGCACGAGGGCACGCACGTACACGCGCATCGGAAATGCATTCGCGATGCGGACGAGCGTAGTCCGTTGCCAAACTAAGGCTGCGCCTTCGCTCGAATGTGACGGACGAGTTTGTCTCGCACGCATGAATTTTGGGAATTTTTCTTCGGGTTCTCTTCTCGCTTTTCGAAATGACAAATTAGTATACCGTGTACGAAATAATAATTAATTTTCACTTATTTACGACGAATTAGTTTTATAGATATAATGATATAATAGTTAGAGATAACATATTTGTGAAAATTATTTTTATTTATTTTAGAGATCAGAAGAGTAGTGAAAAAAGAGAAATTTTGAAAAGCAAAAAATTCGGTAGAAAAAAACTTTTTTACTCCCCGAAAAATTAGGTTTTTTTTTTACCCCATTAATTACTCAGAATGTTCATTTTCAAAGATTTATAGCAAAAATGTAATTTTTTTCTATGCTTATTTATTATCCTTTGATGAAAGGCTTTCAAAAATGAGCATCAAATTTACTAAAATTAGGTATCAGATTTCATGTCCTGTGTTATTCTCACTTCTGATCCACAAAATAACAACAATTTAATTATGCTTGAGAGAGTTTTTTTTCTAACTTTTATAAAACTTTAAAAGTAAAAACATCAAAAAATGCTATTAATTTATATAAATCAAAATTAACCTGTTTTAAAATAATCGAGCTCGACTGATTAAACAAATGCGAAGTAGTAATCAATTCGGTCACGTCCATTGAAATTGATTTTTACTGACTCAGTAAACAAAATTAATTTAATTCCCATGTCATCTTTTGTTCGAAAAAAAATGGTACAATCTTTCAAAATTATAAAAAAAAAAAAGTTTTTTTTACCCCACAATACCGGTTTTTTTACTTATTGTTAGTTTCTTACGTCATTTTTAAAAAACTCGGTTTTTTTCATCTCTAATTTATTTTATTACACATATACAGGTTCTTCCAAGTCAGATCAGTGAAACTTTAGTGTCTTATAGGAAATTGAATTTGGAATAAAAAAGTTCCGATAAATATAGGTCTGGAAACACTTTGTTAGGTTAGGTTAGGTTACTTTGTTAAAAAGTTATAGCTAATAAACTTTGAAAAATCACGTTTTCCTGATGATTTTTAAAAATAACTTCAAAATCCTTCATTCGTTTGGAAAAAGTAATGAAATAGATCTGATGGGTATTTAAATAATAAACTAAATTACATCAATTTCAATTTAATTCTGTGATAAGGCGTTCAATAGAAAATAAGCTCGAGACAACGAATAAAGCAGAAACTTAAAGAAACCACCTTTTAATAGTCTTTGTGTAAACATTACGTAATGCAAACATTGCAAATAGAAACATAAAAATAGTTTTATTAAATTTTCATCATAACTAATTAATTACAGAGAGTTTATTAGCTATAACTTTTTAACGAAACGTTTCCGGACCTACGTTTATATATAGGAACATTTTTTTAAATTCAATTTCTTATAAAATTCTGAAGTTTCATCGACCTGACCTAGAACATTCTGTACAAATATTTTTAACATGTGAAATAATTGTACATACCATACATATAAAATGTAACGTTTTTCTCCAACAAATTAATAGACCAGCTTCAGCGTAACGTGGATATAATTTCATTAAAATTTTGCATCGATGAAGAAGATGCAAACGGCTAGGATGTCTCGTATTCACTTGCACGCGACGTTGAAATAGAAGTGAACCTTAAATGTATATCGTGATATCGCCGGAATTATCGGGTGATGAATAACTTGCAAGATATAATGCCTTAATCCCAGATCTCTGGCGAATCCATTTGGTTAATTAGGCGTGTGCAAGAGTCACACACAGAATCCTTTATCCGTCATATTTCATTTCTCATTATGATCAGGGTTGGGGGGCAAGTAACGCGTTACTTGTAACGCCGTTACCGTTATAGCTACTTTTTTTTTTTTTGGTAACGAATTGGTAACGGCGTTACTTTTCGTTGTCTGTAACGGTAACGATAACGCCGTTACATTTTTTCGAGTAACGATTTTAACAGTTACTTTTATCGTTACTTTGACTAGTGGCTCGGGAACGCGTCAACGCGTTACGCATGATCAGAATGCCGTAGCCAATCAATCATCTCCTTATATTAAAGCCGCAAAGATGTCATCTAAACGATGATATCGTGGAGCATCAACTTGTCTTAAAAATAAATCAAATATTTTGGTAAAATTTATTTGATAAAGAAAAGATTGTGATTTACCTTAAGAGATTAAGAATTTATATTATTAATTAACAATTTATATTATTATATAGTTTATGGTTTATATATATTATAAATTAATAAAAAGGTATAAAAATGTAAACTTGGTATTTCTATTGTATATTAATATTAAGAATTCATGTATTATATTACCCATACCAGCACCGAAAGATTGCAGAAACGTTGCATAGACCTCGCATCGAAACATTGTAATATTGTATGGAAATTGCGAAATGTTGCTGCAATGTTACTGCAATTCTGCGGCAACGTTGAAATGTCCGCCCTTAGAAATATTACAATGTAATATTACAGTAATGTTACGGTGCAATGTACCATTTGTAATATTGAAATGCGTTGCTACAAATATGCAGAACGCTTTAAATTTGATAGATAAACTTTGAAAATATATAAAGACACCCAAGAGAAATAAGAAAAAAAGATTGTGAATTTACGCAATTACGAGTTTTTTCTCTCTTCGATGTCTTTATATATTGTCGAAGTTTATTTATTAAAATCTGAAATATCGTGCATATTAAAAAATTATTATCAAATTTTTGGTTTTATATAGGAATGGAAACTATTTAACAATTTCTTGTTATTTAGTTAACATCGCTATTTTATAAATAATTTACAAATTTAAGAAAATAGTAATGATTAAATAATTTCATTCATAAAAATTAAAATTTTACTTATATAGATATTAGACTCTATTTTACATCTTAAGTAGACAATTAACGAATAATTTTAACTTTTTTGGATATTTATGTATCCGAATACTGAACAATCAGTTCAATATCTGAATTCCCTGTGTTGGGATTGTATCGGATAAATTAAACTGATAAAAATAGTTATATCTTTAATCTTATTAGACGCTCTTTGCAAGCTTTCTGTAATCATCGTGACTGAAACTTAAATGGGGGTAGATAACGCAACGCGCGCCGCATAGCGGTAAACAAACGAACTAGCGATTACCGAAAACTGTTTTTTGTAATGTTTTTGAAATGTTGCTGTAACATTCTCATAAAATATTATAATTATATGTTCCAATAATGTCTCAACAATATTTCATTGCAATTTGCAAGATTGTAATATTACTGCAATGTAATTGCAATGTTCTGTGCTGTATTAGTATTAATTATAATATACTAATTTAATATTAATATATTATATAGTATCGAATTAATATATTATAAACAAAGTAACGATTCGTTAGTTTTTGAGTAACGGTAACGGTAACGAGTTACTTTTCAAAGGAAGTAACGGTAACGGTAACGAATTACTTTTATAAAGTGATGTTCCCAACTCTGATTATTATTACTACATACTATTCTCTTTCGTATTTGGCGCCTCTCCTTCCCCCCCCCTCTCTCTCTCTCTTTCTCGCGCGTGTATATGCACGTGTGCGTCGAAAGAGCGCGCGCGAGACTACTCGTGCATTGTTAGCGCTCAAAATTAGAGCAACTGATATCTGTCCTGGAAACGCTGAAGCGTGTGTGCAACATGTCTCTCGCTTCAAACAAAAAAAGCCACGGACGTAAACTCGATAGTTGAAAATGCCGAATGAATATTCCGGTAAGCGACAAGCGTTGTGTTTTAGCTGGTCGATGACAAACCTATATAGAGCGAATAGTAAAATTAAAAGCTCCGTTCTATGCTAATATATAATCACGTTATTTATCTAAATATTTGCGATACAAACGTTTCTTCATTCGCGTGATTTTACGCAAATGCCATCAGTTGTTGCTACGCGATCCTCTTATCAGTAAATTTCTTAAATTGTCGATTAATCGAATCATCAATTTGTCAGTCTTATTCGAATGATTGCACATCTGTACATAACGTATATGCGAACGAGAGAAAACGCGGAGCTCGGCTTTCGATGGAATCACGAATATTGGATGCGAATAGAAAATATCAAGAGTACAAAGTTCGAAGTCGCTCGCCTAATTAATGACGATAGGATCGTATCGAGAAAATTTCACACGATTGTGCCTCAAACGCAGTCTACGAATGATTCGAAAATTCATCCGAGAATTAGATTGTCTTCTCTTTCAACATGCCAGCCTAATAATGCGTGCTTTAATGAATAAAGATTTGTAATCGTGGTGATACTTATCATTCATTTGGCGCATTCGATCGATGTACGCTCGATGATGTAACAAGAATTGAGTCGACGTACACGTGTACACGGGCGCGCGACGCCCATCTTCGTTCCCATCGAATTACCATCGTTCGACGCGAGACCGCGTATATATCTTTCAGACAAAGGCGGACAAAGGGCAGACACGTGAATTTTAAAAGCGATCCTCTCGTACCCGCAATGGTGAAATCACCATTGCAAAAATCGATTCGTATCCGCGTATATTACTGCACACGCGTCGCGTGATGCGGATCGTTCGGGTGAACAAAGAGAGAGAGGGCTCTCCTTCGGCAGGGTAACGTGGGAGAAGGACGGATAGGGGACGGGATAGAGAAAGGACGCCGCGCGCGCGTGGCCCTTGTGGCGGGGCGTAGGGGGGGGGGAGGGAAAGAGCGGGAGGGATGAAAGAGTATCTCGTCGGTTTAGCCGGGTTTAAAACAGCTGCCGAATTTCCCTCTCGTCCGGCGAGAGAGTGAGAGTTTGACCCGTCGAGAGCGAGTGTGTTCCACATCGCGTTTCGCCCTCTTCCTGCCCTCGCCCCCCACTCCTTTCCCCTTCGCCCTCCTGCCCGCTCCTCGCCCTCCTCACCCCGTCCCCTCCCCGACGCAAGTCGGCGCAGCCGGTGGCACATGCACACGCGTACTATGCAGTACACACGCACAGGCGGACCATCGGGCATTTGCGCGCATCCATACGCGCGCTCCTACATGTTTACCGTCTATATAGATATCAACGAGTCAACGTAGAGCATGTATCACTTACACACACGCACATATATACGCACATATATGTATACAGACGCGCGACCGAACGAGTGCAAATGTGGCGAAATGGTACATACGAGCGCGGACTCATGTGAGCACGTGGCGAGTTTCGTGGATGCATACGTGTGTGTGTGTGTGTGTGTGTGTGTGTGTGTGTGTGTGTGTGTGTGTGTGTGTGTGTGTGTGTGTGTGTATGTACTCGAGTACCACGAATATATACGCTCCGCGTATCTGCATTATGTATTATATATCTGATGGATCGAGCGTACATACAGAGGAATCCGAGCGTGCTTGCGAGACCGCGGATGTCCAGGACGGATGAACGGGACGGACGGAGGGAGAGGTTCGACTTTTCCTCTCGCGCTTCACTTCGTACCGAGTATTCCTTCTTTCTTCTCTTTCTCTTCCTCGGCGTGCCTCGAGCCGCTTTAGAAGCGGTTACTCGCTTTTTCGAGTCGCCGCTCAAAACGAGAGGAAACATACATACGCGGTGGGACGCGAGGATGTGTACGGCGACTTTAAAGTCCTACTCTCTCAGTCACGCTGCTTTTTTTCTTCTTCCGTTTTCCGTGTTTGAGGTCTACTTTGATATCAACGGTATCAGCGGCGTTTGGTGAAGCGGGCGAAGTAAAGCCGGATTTAAGAACTTTTTTTACATCTCTTTGCGAGAGCGCGCCATCGCAAACCGAGTTTGGCCAGACGATGTATAATTGAAGTGCGACCGAGAATTAACAGAGCAAATGGTTAGGTTAGGTTTCTCTCTACATGATGATTTAACATATTGTTTATATTGGGTGTTTCAAAAATACTTCAACAAACTTTAGGGCGAGTTCATAGAAAAACAAGAAAAAAATGTTATACACAGCGAGAAAAGTTTCTTTGGATTTAATAAATTTTGTTCTAACCAAAGAAATATAATGCTTGAAATGGTCCAACCGTACTAATGTTTGAAGTAATAGATATGATTGTTTGATTATCGAATAATATATTTATTTATTTTAAATAAAATATTCTTTGAATGAATTTCATTTTTTCTTCAACTTAAACAATTATATTATTCTTTCAAACAATATTCTTCTTTTATTTAAAAAAATTCGTTATATTACTTTTAACAATTTAAATAAATCTTAAAACAAGTTAGATAAAGTTAAATGGCACGTTACTGCATCTTTCTAATCAAATCTTTGAAGCATCTTAGGACCATAGCATATAGAAAAACTTAATTTTACTTATTCGAAATTTCTATCCGAGTAAATGAATATTGGACATTTATCCGTTCGATTTTCCAAAAATCAGTTTCATTATCTAAATTCTCTTCTATAGAGATCGTATCAGAAATGAAACTGATAGAAATAGTTGTTAAATGTTATTAGCCGTATTTTGCAGGCGTTATTCATATACTCTTATGACAGAAACTTGAATACGAGTATAGTGAAGTATAACGGTAAGCGAATGAATTATACTATTCGAAATAATAGTTATTTTTCCGTCAAACAACATGGTTTAATGCAACGAAACCATAAAATTTTTTCTTCAACAAAATAATGTTTCGTATAAAATTATATTTTTCTAATGAAACAAATATAAGTCGAACAAACAGATATATCAAATTTAGAGAAACCTTTTTCTCTGTGTGGTTTATGAGTTTATAATCGAAAGATTTCAACGACAAAAATTGACAGAATATATCTACAATGACACATGACCAATGTAATACAATTCAATGCACAGATGGACACGTCGGATCATAGACTGTTGCACCCTTTCAAAGATCTCATGACGGTTGCGAATGATCTCGCAAGTATCTACGATGCGTTGGTGAAGACATTTCCGGACATATGTTTATATTTATGATATCTTTTTTCTTATTTTTGTTTGACACCATCCCCAAAGTTTGTTGAAGTATATCTGAAGTACCCTGTATAGTCCTTCGGAAAAGAATAAACTGCTGATGTAGATATCGAAAAAGAGACGCGAGGCAGGAATCGAAGATGAAGCGCGTGTCGAATCGAAATGTATTGGACGAGAATTAAAAAATCGCGTTTTGAGATTTATTCAACGCGCGCGACAAGAGAGGATCTCTCCGCGTGTATATGTATACATAACGCGTGTCCCTAGAATCTCGCGGATTGTCGATCATTGTGCGCGTTCGGGGTACGTCAGGAAATACAAACGATTGTAGAAGAGAAGCGTGAAAATAAGAAAGAGAAACTTTTTCTCACGTTTATATCGTTTGAAAAATCGAATAGATAAATCCGGATTATATATAAAGAGAATTAAAGTATCATATTAGGTGTACAACTTTGCTTCCGCCGTTTTCCTATAGATGGCTTTAGCGGTAAGTAGTGATCGAAATAAATAGATCATAGACGTCATGCAATAAACTTGGGCATCTTTCAACATAACCCCATAGAAACATTAGTCGAGTTGTGTTCGCGTCATAAAGTTATTCTCGATTGAAAATGTCAGTTTACGAGCCAAATTCTCGTCATTTGCGGGAGGTTTTAATTTTCTGCTTCAATATGAAGAAATCTGCGGCTGAGGCTCATCGAATGCTCTCAAATACTTACGGTGAAGCCGCTATTAGCGAAAGAACGTGTCGTGAGTGGTTTCAACGCTTCAAGAACGGTGATTTTCACGTTGAAGACCGGCATAGCGGTGGAAGAGAGAAGGTTTTCGAAGATGCAGAATTGGAGGCGTTACTTAATGAAGACTCGAGTCAAAGTCAAAAAGAATTGGCACGATCATTGGGAGTGACTCAACAAGCAATTTCAAAACGAATCATAAATGTATAACCAATTTTTTACAATAAAGCCTCGAATTTCGAAAAAAAAACGGCGGAAGCAAAGTTGTACACCTAATATATTCGAAAATGTCTGCTTTATGAGTTATAATCGAAAGATTATATTCAATTTAGTACCATGGCCTGATCTAAATCCATTAGATTTTTATCTGCGAGGACACTTAAAAATCCTAGTTTACGCAACTGAAATTGCAAATGAAGAGACGCTTCACCAACGCATCGTAGATGCCTGATGCGAAACCATTCGCAATCATCATGGAAATGGTGCGACAGTCCATGATCTGATGTGTACATGCGTGCATTGAAATAGATGGAGGACATTTTGAGCATTTGTTATGAATTATGAATAGATAAACAATCGAACTGAAGATGTATTACATTGATCATGGTACCATTGTAGATATACTCTGCCCGGACATATGTTTATATGATATCTTTTTGTTGTTTCTGGTGGAGAACTCATTCCCAAAAGTTTGTTGATGTATTTCTGAAATACCCTGTATACAATTTGAGGATATTTGCATTTCGTACGTATTCGCAATATGTTCACGGCATCGAAATCTTTAAATTCCTTTTTTTTTTACATTCCACGATTTAATTCTCCATACAATGGGTGGGGATTAATTCCCGATGATCGCGCTCTTCCAATCTCAATTCGAAGACGCATGGCTTGAACGAACTTTGCATATAATCGATCGTTATTGAAGCTATTGAAATCAGTTCACGGCCGCCGGTTAGCAATTGAATCGGAGTCGAAAGATGCGGTCGTTTACGATTAAGATCCGCTTCTTTTCACCGGGTTTCCAAGCTGCTGATGGGTCTGCAAATGCCGAGATCGAATTTATTTGGCGGAAGGTCGTCGCGCGTCGATACGAGCGATACCTTAGGATGATCCGCGTATTTACGATGCCGTACGCCCGATGCTTTTGCTTCCCACGCCGGAATATTACGACGGCGGTTACCATGCGGTTACATTATCTACGACGTTGCCGGAAACCGTCGACATTTTTGTCTACGGTATACCTACATGGGCGTAGCCGCCACGCCCAGACGCAAATGCAACAATGCTCAATTTCCGAAAAAAAAAAAGGTAAAACGAAGTCACCAGCTGCAGTTTCGACTGCAGAATCGAGGTTAGTAGAGTCTGTCTGCCATTGACAACTCTGCCATTTGGCGCTATTGGATTATAACAACAATACTGGGTTTCCTCTCTCTCTCCCTCCCTCCCTCCCTCTCTCTCTCTCTCTCTCTCTCTCTCTCTCTTTCTGTTTCTCTATCGGCGTGTGAAACATGTGGGTGCCGGTAACGCGGTCGCATTTGATCGATATTACAGAGTTGTCAGCTTACACGCACATTATATGACGCTTTTCTGCGCGCCATTTCAACATGTCGTTCTGTGCCTTTTAATATTTTTCGCTCTTATCGCGCTATGCGATTTTCAGTTTGCTCTTTTTTTAAATCAATTTAAAATAAAATTATATTTATTGACAAACATGGTGATACACTGTTGAAAAATTCGTGTTTTTTTTTTGTTTGTTGAATAATATGCCGGTTAAAATTTTGGTCAAATATTTAACACATTCATGTGTTGATTTAAGATATTACTATTGTGTTAGTTGAACTCGAAAATGTTAAATTATTAGAACACATAATATTAGTGACAGGATTTATGTATTAAAATTTACAGAAAAAAATGTTAATTTTATTCCACAATACGAGAGAGAATGACTACATATCATCAACATAATATTTTTCCAAGTTAATTCTATCATTAAAAATATATTGATTTTTACATAAAATTTATTTGAGATTGCTACGAAGTTTGCATTCCTTACGTATTGAAGTATCAACATACTATTACCCGAATATACAGCACCGAACATTGCAATTACATTGCAGTAATATTACAATCTCGCAAGTTGCAATGAAATATTGTTGAGACATTATTGGAACATATAATTGTAATATTTTATGAGAATGTTACAGCAACATTTCAAAAACATTACAAAAAACAGTTTTCGGTAATCGCTAGTTTGTTTGTTTACCGCTATGCGGCGCGCGTTGCGTTATCTATCCCGCATTTAAGTTTCAGTCATGATGATAAAGCTTGCAAAGAGCGGCTAATAAGATTAAAGATATAACTATTTTTATCAGTTTAATTTATCCGATACAATCCCAACACAGGGAATTCAGATATTGAACTGATTGTTCAGTAATCGGATACATAAATATCCAAAAAAGTTAAAATTATTCGTCAATTGTCTACTTAAGATGTAAAATAGAGTCTAATATCTATATAAGTAAAATTTTAACTTTTATGAATGAAATTATTTAATCATTACTATTTTCTTAAATTTGTAAATTATTTATAAAATAGCGATGTTAACTAGATAACAGAAAATTGTTAAATAGTTTCCATTCCTATATAAAACCAAAAATTTGATAATAATTTTTTAATATGCACGATATTTCAGATTTGAATAAATAAACTTCGACAATATATAAAGACATCGAAGAGAGAAAAAATTCGTAATTGCGTAAATTCACAATCTTTTTTTCTTATTTCTCTTGGATGTCTTTATACATTTTCAAAGTTTATCTATCAAATTTAAAGCGTTCTGCATATTTGTAGCAACGCATTTCAATATTACAAATGGTACATTGCATCGTAACATTACTGTAATATTACATTGTTATATTTCTAAGGGCGGACATTTCAACGTTGCCGCAGATTTGCAGTAACATTGCAGAAACATTTCGCAATTTCCATGCAATATTACAATGTTTCGATGCGAGGTCTATGCAACGTTTCTGCAATCTTTCGGTGCTGTATGGGATAGTATCACCATTGTTAAATGACTGTTTCATTTTTAAAATTACTCAATTGCGATTTTGTTTATTTATTATTCGCCATTTGATATAGCAGTACGATAAGAACGGACAATAATTTTGCGTGAGGATCATCCGGTATACGAACAAATATTAAACACGCGTAATTTAACATAATCGATTAATTTAAAATATTCCCGTGCGAGATTGTTTGAGACAATCGTTAAATTAACATCGACATTATCATTGAAATCTACACATTCATATTTATATTATTCTAGATACCGCGAGTTAAATAGACGTCTATTAATCGTGCGGTTTTGCGAGTATCGTGAATGCGCGTATGTGTGTGCGCGTGTGTTTTCGCGCATTAAATACATATGTATACAATGTAATATAATTAAATAACCAAACTACATAATAATTATAATATTAAATGTGAGTTTCGTGCACGCCGCGCAATTTCATTTCCTTTAACCCCTTGCGGTCCCCCTCTGAACGTCAAAGAATATTAGGTCAAATTTGTGCCGATCGATATTCGGAGCAACAGGAGAGAGAGAGAGAGAGAGAGAAGGATGGAGAGCAGGTTGTTTCACGAGTCCGCCGAATCGCGAGTACTCTCAGTTTCTGGGAGTGGTGCAACAAGTAGTAACGGTGTTTATATCTAACGCCGTTCATACGGTATGGTATGGGTGCGCGTATCACGCGCGCCCGCTTATGTACGTAAGCGAGTATATAGGTCGATGGCGGAGAGAGAACGAGAGAGAGAGAGAGAGAGTCGCGGCGGCGGCGGCAGACAGAGTTTAAAGCGGTCACCAGCAGCACCACCGAAATTTTCCAAGCGGGATGAAACGGGTTTGCGGGCGGTCTCTCGTTTCATTATCCACGCGATATATGTATATGTATGCGCGTACAAATTCGCGGGGAACAACTATATACATGTATGTAACCGGCGCGCGTATTACGTATGTATATGTATACGTACGTATTACGTATCGCTTCCGCATACCGGTATACGTATAATACACACTCGATCGTTCAATGTCGCGTGTCAGTTTTGCAACGGTAGACGGGGAAGGAGGAGGGTGGGAGGGGGTGGAGAAGGAGGAGGAAAAAAAATAATACGATGTTTTTTTATGAGCGTCCACGGTCAGCCGGCTTGTAATTGCTTAACCGCAAAAGTTCGTTAACGTCGACGATAGAAAGAAACCGCGCCGAAAATATATCCGTTTCAGTTGACGCAGTCAACAGATGACGATATATGTGTGTTTATCGGGCATTCGCGTTTACGTAAATTGGGCCTCGCATTGTGGGAAAACGATAGGGTACAATAACAATTAATTCTCTCGTAGGAAAATTTAAAACTCTCTCTCTCTCTCTCTCTCTCTCTCTCTCTCTCTCTCTCTCTCTCTCTCTCTTGTATACAAAATAAAATGTTAATTAAAATACGATATCTGTATCTTATTGTTAAATGTATCTAATGATATAAAGAGAAATATATATGATTTAAATAAAAATATCATTTAAGTTAGATTTAATTACAAGAGATTGATACGCATTTTGAAGAGCGATTGAATAAAATTAGATAAATTTATATAGACTGATTTTTTTTTTTTTTAATAAAAGCATACACATATTGCATTTATATTTTTTTAAATATCAAATATTATTTTATCGTCAAATTTATTACATTTATTACTGATATAATATGTAAATTAATCTTTGATATTAAATATTATTTTATCGATTTAAAAAAAAAAAAAAAAAAAAAAAAAAAAAAAAAAAAAAAAAAACAGTTTGTTAACGATGCAGGAAAAATTGACTAAATTTATGCTTATTTTCACTGAATTCTTCCCATTAAGCGATATCTCATTATCACGTTTCACGCGACTTTGCATTTTGTTAATCCGCAATAAAAACAATATTTTTATTTATCCAGTTTTCGCGAAATGTCGGTAAATACAACTTTACGATAAACGCATCCGTACGCATGTAAAACTCGTTTTATTTTTATGCGTTAATTTTAATTTTTGCGCATCAATAATTCGCGCTACATTGAATTTTCACTCGCAAAAACGTGAACATCAGATGCCAGCAGTTTCCGCTCGACCGCGCGGGGCTATCCGCTGAACAATTAAATAACCGTTTTTTCTAGCCTGGATGATATTTGTGAAATTGATTGTCAAAATGGCGACTGGGTTTAAAGAGGTATTACGAGGGAGAGAGAGAGAGAGAGAGAGAGAGATTAAATTTGCAAGGGCGCGTGAAATAATTTCCCAATAAGCGATCAAAGAGACGTGAAACAAAGTTTACATTGTACACGGTATTTTCGGTACATTGAATGCGTTAACACATATACGTACCTATGTCTGCGTATGATTTTCGGAAAATTGGCCGTTAATAACCATAAAATCCAGTTAGCCAAATCTTTTCGCGCATGAATGCGGCGATTGAACGGTGCGCGTCGCGTTAAATATCTATTAACTTCCGGTTTAGTCATGAGTTCATAATTTGAACGGCCAGCTTAAACGATTTGTTCCGCCGAGTTCATATCAATATTTTGTCGTGCGTATTATTAATATATCTATTAAACGTCCACCGGCTATATCGTCCTGTATTTTTAGTGACTATAGTATTCACCATTTAGTGCCGCCATTCCACACATTCTTCTTTTGTCCGTGGATAATTTGCATTTAATTTGTATTTCATGACCGTGGACACTATTCTTTTTTTATAAAGAGAAAAACGCATTGTGTATTATAAAACAATATATTACGCCGCTCGCGCAATTCTTTACACGCGTCACTTTGGTTCGCACTTTGATCCGCATGTATCCTTTTCCGAACCCATCATGCGAGAACTTAAACCTTAATTAATTGGCGTAGTATAGGTTGTCGCACAATATACGACTTTACCCCCCTAATTATTTACCAGCTCCGTCACGCGATTATTATTTTACTTTTTTGCGATGTGTTTGTAAAGCAAAAATGATGGATTAAAATTATCGAAAACTGAATATTTTACGAAATATTTTATTTTTTATATCAAAATATGTCAGATTAAAATATAAAATAACTCAAAAAGTACTTAATGAAAAAATACTTTATTGTAGTGTTTTGGAAAGCTCTCGATGTCAGCTACAAGAATACTAAATAAAAAATGGGGGTTTCCATTTAAGATTTTAAAGTTGACCTTCACATGATCTTCAAATAATTTTTCAAGGTCAAATCATTGTCACCATCTTATGGCCCCCTTGAAGCCACACAACTTTTGTTTGAAACATTTTTCTCTTCCGGGCTTGGTTTTTAAGATATTCGACTGGACGGATTAAAATGGGCCACCCAGTAACGTGTGATAATAGACAATATTTTAGCGCGATAAGAATTTAAAAATATTTTAAACCTTAATTAATTGGTGTAGTATAGGTTGTCGCACAATATACGACTTTACCCCCCTAATAAGAATTTAAATTAAGATAAGAATTTAAATTAATAAACACTAAAAATCTCAGATTAAAATGGATCCAACTATTAATAAGCAAATTCGTTATCGTGGAGTATATCTACGCGAAACGGGCCGATAGAATCGCATAAATCAACGGAGACCCGGATAGAAAGAACCGACGTCGGGGTCCTTTCGAGAAAAATAACGAAATTATTTCGAGAGCCGCGGTCGTTCACTCTGTTTGCGCTCGTGCCAGGCAGCCGACGTGCGCTCTGATGTCGACTGTACCTATACGCCAACGTAGATATGTAGATGACGGCGTACATATGTGCACATAGGTCGTTCCTCGCGCAACAAGTAGGTATCGCCAAAATATGACCGCGCGCGACCGGTAAATAGAGGAAGATAGAAAGAGAGAGGGCGAGAACGCGAGAGTCAGGCACAAGAGGTGCATGCGGAATCCGCCGCGGCCCTTCAAGGTTACCGGAGGTCGCGGAAAAGCCTTAGCGAGATGCACGCCCTCGCGAGCGCCTTCGACGAAAATAGACCGAGCGAAGATTGTCGACAGAGTGGAAAATTGCCTTAATTCCGCGACTTGTAAACGAGCGCTTAAGTGTGTCGAGAAAGTTTTATAGGTTATCGCGGTGCCCGCGGTAACATTGGCGTCGAGCCAGATACCCGAGTCGTTGAATTATTAATTGTTTGACGATCCGCGTTAAATCGCACTTCCCTGAATTATAAACGGTACACTTGACGGGAGGAGAGTCTTGAAGAGGGCGAGACGTTGGCCGCTGCGAAAGTTTGCGACTATGAATGGGAGGACGAGATATGTATGCCATGTGTCTTTCGTTATTTTTTTTTTTATCAAAATAGCTTTCGGACAGAATTCGACGAGTAATTCAATATAATTCGCGTAGTCGAAATTAGAGATGACGATGTCTATGTACGCAAGTTTGTAAAGATCCAGAAAAAAATTCCGACATTTAGGATTTGCACGTTTCGTTTCGATCTTTGTCTTTGAAAGATAGAGATCATATTTATTTACGATCATTTGTTACGATTATATATTATTATTTATATACAATAATTTTTATTATCGTTTATATACAATAATTATCAATTATTATCATTGATAATTTTGTAATTGATTAAATCACCGAATGAGTGGAAGAGAGGATCTACAGGATATTTCGGAAATACTTTAACAAACTTTGGGGATGATTTTTCCACAAAAACGAGAAAAAAATGTCATATAAACATATATGACTTCATTTTTCTCGGTTTTTTTTTTTTTTTTATAGAGAACTCACCTCCATAGTTTGTTGAAGTATTTCTGAAACCCTTTTGGATGCTACGAACTCTGGACTGACATTCCTTGCAAATCGCTGCTCGGTTTCGATGGTTCCCGTGCGCCGCCCCCGGTCCCACGATCCCTGGGATGATTTGAATGCGGGAGGCGAGCACGGTCGATCCCGGCGCGGGAACGCAATGCAGAGGCGGCATACAGACTGTTAAAATAGTTTCGAACGTACATAGAGATCTCTTTGGATCGGAGGCGAGTTCGTACGTGCAAATCACTTGACATATTGCGTTGTTTTTTATTACGATATATCGAGAAATTTTTTTATTAATTTTTATTTAAAGGCTCTGTAAATAAATTAATTCGCAAGTCTCTTAGGACACAGGGAGAAAGGTTTCTTTAAATTTAATATATCTATTTCTTTGACTTATGTAATATCTGTTTCATTAGAAAAACATAATTTTATACGAAACATTATCTTGTTGAATAAAAAATTTCATGGTTTCGTTGCATTAAACCATGTTGTTTGACGGAAAAATAACTATTATTTCGAATAGTATAATTTATTCGCTTACCGCTACGCGGCGCTCTATACTTCACTATACTCGTATTCAAGTTTCTGTCATAAGAGTATACGAATAAGGCCTGCAAAATACGGCTAATAACATTTAACAATTATTTCTATCAGTTTCATTTCTGATACGATCTCTATAGAAGAGAATTCGGATAATGAAACTGATTTTTGGAAAATCGAACGGATAAATGTCCGATATTCATTTACTCGGATAGAAATTTCGAATAAGTAAAATTAAGTTTTTCTATATGCTATGGTCCTAAGATGCTTCAAAGATTTGATTAGAAAGTTGCAGTAACGTACCATTTAACTTTATCTAACTTGTTTTAAGATTTATTTGAATCGTTAAAAGCGATATAATGAATTTTTTAAATAAAAGAAGAATATTGTTGGAAAGAATAATATAATTGTTTAAGTTGAGGAAAAAAATGAAATTCATTCGAAAAAGATTTTATTTAAAATAAATAAATATATTATTTGAAAATCAAACAATTATATTTGTTACGTCAAACATTAGTATGGTTGGACCATTTCAAGCATTATATTTCTTCGGTTACAACAAAATTTATTAAATCCAAAGAAACCTTTCTCTCTGTGGACGAGGAAATTTTTATTAAATATGCCTCAATATTTACAGATTTAATTTTTAAAACTTATTTTAAGGTATTAGCGTGAATTATATTGTAATAAAATCAGAAAATATCACGCGGCATGTTTCGTAATCTCGAGGACAGATAAACTTGCCAGTTACTTGTCGTTTTCGAAAAATGCGGAAGCGCGTGATTTTTTTAATTAATCAACATACTCGAATGTAAATGCAACCCGCGCGGGCGCGTTAAAATGATACGCTTTCGAATATATTAATATCGCGGAGAGAACTCTATTTTTGGCTCAAGGGCGATCGCGCGCGACGAGTGTCCCGTTCGTTGATTGCGACTCGATTCGACGACAGCGGAGAAAGGTGACGTTTCGTATGCGAGCCGCGCGACTCTCATAAGGACGAGCATTATATACACCTTACGTAATGCCAATTATATCGGTGCCTACATGATACTTACGAGTAAACATCGCTTTGCTACGGTGCGTTTATGCGCGCGTTATTCTACGGTTACCGCAACGACGACGACGACAACGACGACAGCGCGAGGAGAGACCCTTTTGCCACCGCTGTCCCAGATAGAGTCGCGAGTGAACGTATCCGAGCCGCGAACTTTCCGTGCCGATGCGGCGTCGCGCGTGCATAGCGAGCGGGCCTGGCCGTTTATACACTTGACGTCAGAATAAAATAATAATATTCGTGCACGCGATACACACGGTGACGGTACACCGGGTGCTCGCGGCTTTATCAAGGCGTACAGATCCCGCGCGCGCGCGCGCACGCGCATCGATCGCGCGGATCTCTCGCGCAGCTAATGACATAACACGTCGCGATCGATAGCAATTTTTACATCTCCCTAGAAATACAATATATTCTTCCAATCTTTCTCATCGAGCGCGAATATTGCGCATTTTTTTCTTCTATCTTTTTTTTTTCTTTTTCTTTTAACAATCGTTCGCCGTCTATCTCTATCTCTCTTTGTATAGAACTCGCGTTTGGTTCTCGGTAATTTGCGAATGCGAGTCACGCACGTGCAGCGCGACGGATTCGTCTCTAGGGAATTTTCCGCGGTGCGCGCGAAAAGAGAGAGGGAGGGGAGGGGAGGGAGGGAGGGAGGGAGGGGAGGGGCACCGGGTGTACGCTTAATTACCGAAATATCGCGCTACATTTCGCAATTTGTTATTACCGAACGACAAGCTAGACGATTAATAAAACAGAGTACACTAATTAATAATAATTTGATTTGCGTAATGAGCGCACCGGCGCATTTGCATTTATTGACAAAGTCAATAATGATTTATCGATCTGCAACCGGCGAATAATTGTGGGGCAAATTAAATTGGAATTAGCGTAAAAGGGGCGCCATTCCACATTTTAATTAATTACCTTCGCGACAACGCGTGCGCCCGCGAGAGATGCCTCTCTCTCTCTTTTTCTTTTTAACCAAGAAGTTATCTCCGTCGCGATGAAAATACAATAATGTGCGACACGCGCGTCGGCATTGAAACGCAACGGTGCGCGCATTTAATTGCTCGTGTGCGCGATTGAATAACGTTAAATAAACAGCGAGAATTCGCCTTGCCACCGTATAATATTTCTCGAAGTCATCTAAACCGGTTCCGCGAAGAATTTAATCTTTATCCGCGCGCGTGGTGAACCGCAGATGCGGTTTATATTCTATCAACGGTATACAACGCGTCTCGCGCGCGCCCGCGCACATTTTTCCCCACCGGGTATACTTACGTAAAATACGGAGTTTCTCCGCTTTGGGAGCTATCGATAGCTGGTTAAACAAGGGGAGGGGGGGCATAATTTTATAAATATAATAATAAATTTCATAATTTCCTTCCGATGATACTTGAATTGATTAACGATCAATATTGATTTACGTTTATTTTATTTCGCGGATTACAATGTAACTTGTAGATTCGTTATCCCAAAACGAACGCTAAAATTCCCAGCTTGGTTAACGATGGCTAGGAAAGGAATCCCTCCCAGTCGGTCGTGCACGTGCATGCCGAAGAAGATCCCGGCGTCATCATTGCTCCCCGTCGCCGATGTCGTCGTTGTCGTCGTCGTCGTCGTCGTCGTCGTCGTCGTCGTCGTCGGATGACTTAACTAACGTGACGCGTGACGCCGGGCGTGCAGCGCGAGCGATGCGATAAACCAAGATACGGTCAAGGCCTTCTCGGATGCCGGCCTATCCGTTCCCTTTCCGACACGCTGCTGCATATATGCACGCGGCAGTGCACGCGCGTGACGGAGAAAGCAAGAGAGAGAGAGAGAGAGAGAGAGAGAGAGAGAGAGTCGCTTTTCGTCTCGAGGTTCGCAGATGTTTGCGCGAGTACGAGCACGGGAATGGACGTAACGACGAGAATAAACGAAAATGTGCGATAAAAGGAAATATTAATTTTCTCATCAAAGTTAAATATCTTTAGAAATGTACAGAGTTGGAAAATTTGTGTTTAAATTTGACAGAGACACATTACATGTCCTAAACGTTCAAATTTTTACTGTTAATTTAACATAATATGAGTATGTTAAATGGTGATTAATTTACATTAATATTATGTTAATATCTCAACACAAAATTAATGTATGTACTTCAAAATAGTCTCACGTAAATTTTGTGTAAAATCGACATACTTTTAACGATGAATATTATTGTTTATTGACTCTGTCACTCCTATTGTAGAATAAAATTAACATATCTATTCTGTAAATTTTGACAGATAAATCCTGTCGCTAATAATACGTAAAATATCTGTTATGTAAAATTAAAAATATGTACGCTCTGTTATTTTGACATTTTTTTCCAGTTGCTTTAATAATTTAACATTTGGGTTCAATTAACAAAACGGCA
The DNA here is from genome assembly GCF_030449975.1 of Polyergus mexicanus. NCBI lineage: Eukaryota > Metazoa > Arthropoda > Insecta > Hymenoptera > Formicidae > Polyergus > Polyergus mexicanus. The sequence continues at coordinate 3,427,509 of NW_027223347.1, forward strand.
ATGTGTTAAATTAACGCATGGATATGTTAAATATATAACACAATAAATTTTAATCGGGGCATATTTTTTAACAAGAAAACAAATTTTCTAACTGTATAGGGGAAAGTTGGGTAAAACCGGATAGGTTGATCAAACCGGGTACCCCAGTTTTTTCGTAATAATGGATGCTATCTGTGACTTTGTCTCCCTACAAAAAGCAATTGGAAACGAAAACTAACACTCGGAAAAAGAAACCATAAAAAAAAAAAAAAAACTAGATTTTTTTGTAATTACACTGTGTTTTGCATATTTTCAAATTGATATCCGGTTTGACCCTACCGGTAGGACAAAACCGGGTACTTTGACTTCTTCACAAAATCTTGCTATTCTTGGTAATCAAAAATTTGTTTTTCAACAACTAGCTTTATTTTCTCCTAGTTTAAAGCCCACTAAAGGCTACTAACGGTCGGCAAAATTTTTTTTACTCTCAAATTTTTTGTAGAAGGACAAATTCAGAAAGGTATCCGGTTTTACCATACTTTCCCCTATACTTTCGATCGCACATATCGTATATTCGAAAAAAGAGTAAAGACAAAACTGTCCGTCTTTCACTTTAATGTGTAGATTTAGATAAAATGGATATTTCCTTTTAATACTCTATTTCAGTAATAAATTAATAAGCTTGCTTTTGATATTGAAATAATATCGAAGAGAGTTGTACTGATACGATATGTATATTTTTTCCGTTTCATGTAACAAAGAATCATTTTGCTGAAAAGAAAGAAATTATCAAACATATTTTAAGCTAGCGCCAGACTATGCGCGTATTCGCGATTCGTTCATAATTCGTGAATAGTGTGGATGGATGATTCGTCAAATTCAACCAATCAGATTTCTTTATACCGTTCACGAATCGCGAATCGCGAATACGCGCATAGTCTGGCGCTAGCTTTATATGTAATACGCGAGAAAAATATCTATACAAAGGACAGGACAAAATTAAAGTAACGAGTCGTAATTTAATCGTGAAAAGAGTGTTTATAAGAAATGCGCGCGCCTCCATTTCACGTCCATGTCGCTTCGCAAATTCGGCGAAGGCCTTCGGCCAAGCTGCAGCGCGATTGGCCCGACTGACCCACTGGCACTGACCTTGGGGCCCAACCGACAAGCAAACCCGATCGACCGCCTGCCCGACTGCAGCGGGATCACGTGGCCCCTTGTGCAGATTCGTGTGTCGAGTGTCTTGGTCGGGGCCCGGCCGAATATCCTCGAGGAAGTGAGCGAGACGGAAGATACGAACTGCGACGTAACCGCTCGAGTCTCAGGGCCGAGTATGCATCCGTCGAGTGTTTGTAATGTCGAGCGAAAAAGTGGGGGTACTTTGTTGTCGCGCGCATGCGAAAACGAAAGCGAGAGAGAGAGAGAGAGAGAGAGAGAGAGAGAGAGAGTGCGAGAGATTAATGTAACATCGTACAAGGAGATAGAGAAATTTCGTTTGGGATTATTAATTTTTTACAGCTAACGCTTGCCGGGATATAATAAATTGCGAACAGAATCGGATTAAAAAAGCGCGTTGTTCGCATAAAGATTCATTCGCTTTCGGGCCGTTAATTTTCCTCCCTAGCTCGTACATATTCGAAGTTAAAACATTCAACTACGTTTACTGTATAGGAGCGTGTTTGAAGTCTTTTGTCCGACTGCTGAAACGCTTTGAGTCCTTTTTTATTATTTTACTATTAAGGAAAGATAAAAAGGCTTTTGAAACATTTGCTGAAAGAATATTAGTTTGAAGTAAAGTTCACTTCTATTGCTTCTCAAAATGTATGAGTGACACATATACAGGGTGTCCTAGACTACCCGTACACCTCTTTTTGAGGGGAACATAAGATGGTGTCATTGGTTTGACCTTGGATGGCATCGTTAAGATCAAGTCAAGGACACCTTTAATTTCTTAAACGGAACCACATATTTTTTATCGCATATTCTTATAGCTTATGTCGAGAGCTTTCCAAAACACTATAATAAAGTATTTTTTCATTAAGTACTTTTTGAGTTATTTTATATTTTAATCTGACATATTTTGATATAAAAAATAAAATATTTCGTAAAATATTCAGTTTTCGATAATCTTACCGTAATACTTTTATGTACAGAATAATGAGACAAATCAATTAGTGCCAAAAAAAAAAAAAAAAAAAAAAAATACATTGTAAATAATTTTCTTAAAAACAATTATTTTTTATTGATTTGTCTCATTATTCTGTACATAAAAGTATTACGGTAAGATTATTGAAAACTGAATGCGAAATATTTTATTTTTTATATCAAATTGTCAGATTAAAATATAAAATAACTCAAAAAACTTAAATGAAAAAATACTTTACTATAGTGTTTTGGAAAGCTCTCGAGATAAGCTACAAGAATATGTAATGAAAAATAGGGGGTTCCATTTAAGAAATTAAAGACTCGACCTGACTTTAGACTTGACCTTAACGATGCCATTCAAGATCAAACACCAATGACACCATCTTATGTTTCCCCTCAAAACCATACAATTTTTATTCAAAACGTTTTTCTCTAAAATGCTTAGTTTTTGAAAGAAAAGGGGTGTACGGTTGGTCTAGGACACCCTGTATAACGTTGTGAAAAATTATCAAGTTTCAGCTTTACTTTATCACTAAGTCGCTTTTATAACGAATGATCAAATAATATATAGTTCGCTCAGTGTTTGTAATCTTATTTTTCAAAACTTTATCGCATGAAGCAAGGGGAGCTTCCCTCGTTAAGTATTCCGTTTTTATTTTCGACTCGCGGCGAACGGCATAATCATTTCCTATTGAAACCTAATGTCTACAAGCGCGCCGCCATCGCATACGATCGTTCTCCTTTCTCTCTGTCTTTTTTTACTCGTGCCAAATAAATAATTCATGCTCCTTTTCGCGCAATAACGTTTACCTCCGTGGCCTTGTCGCGCTCCTTGATCTCGCGGTGACGAGACAGACGCTGATCTCTCGCCGGTCGTTGTTCGAGGGCGCGAAATTCGGTAGGGAGGTACTACGTGTAGGTCGAGAGATAATTGTTGACCAAAAAAAAGCAAAAAAAAAAAAAAGCAACGAACGAGAAAGAAGGACGAGGTGTTCGATTTCGGACAGACGAGGTCGCGAGCGATTATTTTCGGTCGCTTATGACGTTTACATGAGCGAATAAATGAAACTTTTTTTTAGTCGGCGCAACTTTTATGCTCCACTAAAATCGTATTCTCTCTCTTAATCGCACAAAAAAAAAAGACGTGCGATATTGAGCGTCGTTTCGTCATTATTCTGTATGTAATAAATTAAAAGGATAATACAAAGAAAATAATGTTGAAAAATTGAAAATTTATCAAAAAAGATTTTACGAAATGGCGTTTTCTCGACATGGCTAAGCGAAGAAGGCATCGTCTCGAGGCAGAGATAATAGGCGAAAGAAGAGAAAAGATATGTCGCGAGTGTCCGGACGAGAGACGCCGAAAAAGCGACGAGGGCGGCCGTTCTCTCTCGGCTCGTGATCGGACGCGAAGCTAAAACGCTCGCGTAGATTTCGTATGCGTGGCTCCGCCTCCTACTCCTATCCTATCCGACCCATTCTAAACAAATGAATCATGCTCCAAAATGGCCGACTGAATTTAGACGTCACGTGGCACGCGGCGCACGCAAACCACAGCCAGCGCGTACACACGCACGCGCGGCTACACGCACGTTCGTCGCGTCGCCGGTCCCGGGCCTGGGACCGGGCCACGCTAAGCGAAGACTCGCACGTTACCGAGGAATCTCGCGCGTACGAAACAACGGGAACTGCAGCTGCGCCGGCTAAAAGAAGCGTTAACCCTTGTGTTGCCACAAAGAGGGGAGGAACACGTTTCTTTCGTCTCCTTTTTGGCCTCGAATAATATAGTTTTGTCTATGGAGACAGCATTTTTTTTTTTTTTTTTTTTTAATACATTCCATTAATCGTTCGGTGAATTAATAATGTTCCTTCTGACAGCTGGGATTGAACGTATTTAATAAAATCCTTAAAAATTAATCGATCGAAAGAATCATTCAAGAATTATTGAAAGATATGGAAGGCGCGAGAGATAAGTCAAAGCTTCTTCGTAAACATCAAAACCGTGATAACAGAATGATAATCTGTCTAATTACTAATGTATCGTGTATCATTCTTGCGTCAACGAGAGCGGCAACACGCATGCGCTCTCATCAGCAAAATAATAAAATAAAAAATTATAATAATAATTAGCTATATTTGTTCGTGCATTTAAAACGCTCGAAGATAAGACACGTCCGGATTTTTGCGCTGATTTTTTTTTTTTTTCTCTAATCATATCTTTATTGCATTACACGCAAGAGACGAGGTGTGGACGAGACGCGAACAGATGCTTGTCGCGTTTCCTCCTATCGGAGAAATCGCCGCCAGAAGATGAGTGCAACGTAACTAACGTCGACGGCGATTCTCCACGTCGCGTCGATCAGCTGCGAATTGGCGGGACGCGACGGTAGGCGGACATTTTTCGATACGCGGTTACTATACAGGCATTGGCTCGCAAAGAGAAAGGCTTTAGAGCGGGCTGACTGGTCGCGTATAAGCGCTGCTTAGAAGGCCGGCGGAAAATTTAATGTCAAGTATACATGGAATCGGATTTACGGTATAATGTCGACGACGTTGGTGCGCGCGGCCGATCTCCCCCTTCACCCCAACTCCCACGGTCTCGTCTCGTGGCTTGCAAGTACAATGCGAGCTCGCGCACATGTCCCCCGGGAAGATAAGATAGACGCTTTCAAAACAAGAGAGATGCGTGTAGCGAAAATTTTTGGTAAACAAAAAAAATATAACAGGATAATTTCTCCCGTTGGAGGATATGTTTTTGCTAGAACGAATCAAGTTTCTCATCACATTATAGTTGTTTCGAATTTATGCCGGAATTATTCTGTTAGGATACTTTTAGGATGTTTGGCCTGTCAAATAGAAGCAAAAAATTATCAAAATTGAAAAAAAAAAGAAAACATATTTTCGACGTTTATACTGCTTGAAAAATCAAATAAATAAATCCGGATTATAAAAAGAATTAAAATATCACAAAATAATATCTTTAATATCTTCGTAAGAAAAAAAAAAAAAGTTACAATTAATACTTTTCCTAATTTATGACAAAAACTTTTGAATCCTCCCTGAAAATAAATGCAAGAAGCAAAAAAAAAGAGTTGGAGAGAGAGAGAGAATATTTTTCTACAATTTTTAGTAAGTGACTTATAAACAGATAAGGATTTAAATCAAGTTTTGTACAAATATTTATGAGAATTTTCTTAATATATGTGAACATTTTTATCTTGTTGGCAATCTTTTTTCCTTGTCAAATTTGTCAATAAGTGATTTTCCATAACAATCATTACGAAACTTTAAACTTAGATAATTTCCAAATCGTTAAGAAAATTGTGCAGGTTTTGCACGAATATTCAGAAGAAATAGTAGAAGAGAATTTTCATGCTTCTATCAATGTTTTGACATATGACATATACATCTTTAAACTTTTAATCAGTTGCAATTCTTCTCAAGTTTTACAGTTAAATATTTAGATGATAATTACAGTTTGCGCAAAGATTTTTCATTAATCAAAATGCGTAGTTAATGCGATAAAAAGCATTTCGCAAGGTTGAAGTTCGATTCGTTGAATTTCCAACGCTGTATAATTTTACGATATGATTGACATCAGGACATTAAGTTAATAGCCGTCTCGGACAATTTGATTTTTTTCAGTATGAGCGGAAAAAGTAGTCCTGGGAAAACCAATGTTACTCGTCGACTCGCCGGCTCGAAAACGGGCTTGAAAACGGCAGGATGAGAATTACGTCGAACCAGAAATCTAGACAGCGACTAATATGGCCAATTCGATTAATCCGTTTTTTTATCGCGCTTTATCTACACGTGGAATCAAGCGTGAGATTGCCGTCGAGAAAAAGCGGCGCGATTATCTGAAAATTTCCCGAAACGTTGAAAACCTCGGTCGCGCGAAAAATGTCGAATATTATTGGAGAACAGAGCGATAACGATTCGTCATAGATAACCATGAGTGATAGGTGAGCTTTTGCTTGCGTACGTGCGTGCGTGCGTGCGTGCGTGCGTGCGCGAAGCATGAATATCGCCATGTTTCTCCGCGAACGAATCTCTACGCACGTGTTTCATTAACCCGCGAAAATATCATACACATTTTTACGGACGTATGGGTGAGTCTCCATAATGGACGATTTGGAATCGACGTGTCGATTTTCATCCTTCCCCCTTGGAGGCGAGTAATAACTTTCCGGATAATTATTGGATCGATCATTTGTGGTTTGGAAAGAAATGTATCAATCTTCTCGCAGATATATATATACACGTACACACACATACATACATACATATATATATATATATATATATATATATATATATATATATATGTAGAGAAAGAGAGAGAGAGAAGGAAGGAGAGAGGGAGGGAGGGAGAGAGAAATTGAACGATTCCAATTATTTACTCCCGAAATAATGTCATAATATTCTTGAAAAAGAAAAAAAATGTGCGACGTCTAAATAAATTTGGGCATTATATCTCATCGATAGTAATTTTCATAAAGAATAAAGAAACTATAATAATAAAAATTTGCCTCGCTGAAAAAGATTGAATCAAATTTTTATTATATTTTTTTATATTACACTATAATATTTGAATGTTCGATTTTTTTTTTTTTTTTTGGAATCGACTTTTTTTATCACATTCGAAAATTTTTTTCAACATGCATTCATATTCCTTTGAAAGATCGATTCGCCGATGTGAAACGGTCGAGATTTCAGAGAGTGTTGCGTAACGACAAAAGAGGCGTCGTCACCTAGACGCCCTATCTAATCTCCAACTTTCGGTTGCCATCTTGAAGACCCGAGAGCCCGTGTTTGCGGATTATCTAACGAATTTTCTAAACCGCCAATCTGCGTCAAGGTCCTTCCTCGCCGGCCTCATCACCCTCCTCTCCCTCACCGCTAACCGTCACTTTTCTCCTCCGACCTCGTTCCTCTCGTTTGCGCGAGAGAGGCGAGCGGCTGTTGCGCAAAGTTTGAAACGGTACGCGAAAAAGATAGCCCGCGCGCCGATAAGATAGGCCGATTAATAATAGGATGTCACCGCGGTTTATCTCGACGTGCGAGATGAGTGCTTTATAGGAACGGATGGTTAACGACGTACGCAATAGCAATCGTGTATAAAAATATCGTGATCTGTTAAAAAATCGATCGAACGAGGAAAAATATTTTATTATATATTATCATCATTCTCGCGAAAGCGAGAGAAATATGATTTATGGTTATAAGCGACGTTTAGGTTACGATTTGTTTCTAGTAACTATATGCATGTCTAGTAACTAGTAACTGTTTCTAGTAACATAACATAACATATAATGTGTTATTGTTTAATTTTTTAGCGATGTTTTGTATATCGTGTAACGACGCAAATATGTACAAGGTTAGGTTCCAGGTCAGGTGAATAAAACTTCAGAGTCTTATAGGAAATTGAATTTGGAGCAAAAACCCATATAGCACCGCAAGATTGCAACAATATTGCAGCAACATTTTTCTGCAAGATTGCAACATTGCAGAAACATTACGAAATGCTGCTGCAACGTTGTTATGATATTGCAACAACAGTAAAATGTCCGCCTACAGAAATATTGCAATATAATATTGCAGCAACATAGCAATATAATATATATGCAATAATGCTTTATGTATATTTATCGACATAATATCTTTAACATATGAAAAAAATAATAAGAAATTAGGCATATAAGAATCAGGATTTACTGTGTATATAGATTTTCTGTATTATAATAATAACGAAATTATAAATTGCAAATTTTTCGGTACACATTCGACTTCCTTCAGTGACAAAGAATATCTAAGAGAAATAAGAAAAAACTCAATTTGCAATTTTGTAAATTCACAATCTCTTTGTATCCGAAATATTCAGATATGCAAAAAGATTGTGGTGGATTTACGCATACAAGTTTTTTCACATCTCTCTTGTCTTCATATAATCTCAAAATTTATTTATTAAAATCTGAAGTATCTTGCATGTTAAAAAATTATTATCAAATTTTTGATTTTATATAAGAGTGGAAACTATTAAAAGAATTCTTAGTCCAATATCTGAGTCCCCTGTATTGGAGTTATATCATACCATTTAAGCTAATGAAAATAGTTATTATATCTTTAATCTTATTAGTCGCTCTTTGTAAACTTTATATAATCATCGTGACTAAAAATTAAATGCGGAATAGATAGCGCAATATGCGCCGCATAGCGGTAAACGAATGAACTAGCGATTATCGAATACTTTCTTTGGAATATTTTTGGAATGTTGCTGTAACATTACTAAAGTTATATTGTAAAATAATGTCTGTAATATTTCTACAACATTAAACTACCATATGCAATATTGCAATATTGCAGCAATGTTGTTGCAAGCTTTAGTGTTGTATGGGAAAGTTTCTAGAAACTTCGAAAAATCGCGGTTTTTTTTTTTTACGATTTTTGAAACTAGCTTCAAAATACTTCATTCATTTGAAAAAAAGTAACGAAATAAATCCGCCGGGTAATTAAATAACAAACTAAATTATATCAATTTTATTTAATTCTGATAAGGTGTTCAAAATAAAATAAGCTCAAAACAATGAAAAAAGCAGAAATGAGAGAAACCACTTTTCGATGGTCTTTGTGACTGTATTCGTAGTGTGAACATTGCGAATGCAAACTTAAAAATGTATTAAATTTTGATCTCAACTTATTACTTAGAGAGAGTTTATTAGTTATAACTTTTTAACGAAGCGTCTCCGAGCCTTATGTTTACAGAAACTATTTTGTTCCAAATTGAATTTTCTATAAGACTAAAATTTCATTGACCTAACCTAGAATTTTTTAATTATAATATTACAAGTTTTTCAGCTTACTTTGAAATTATATGCAATTTTTTCCGTGTATTTTTTTTTTGACAAGTGTATATTTGAGGTTAATCGCGCATGAAGACGATGAGTAAGAATAACGGCATCGATATTGCGTGCCCGGTTATATAGCCGGCTGTTCGACAGCGTCACGACGGAATCGTATATTGCCCGACCGATCGTTTCGTTTCGCCATCTGGATTCATGACTCTCACGTGACAATAACGTCGTTGTCGTGACTGCGATTTAGCCAGAAGCTATGATTGTTGAACGTGCCATGGACGTCTTTCCAGCTCGATGCATGCGAGTCTTGGTCGCCGCGACTCCTCGTCGTCGTCGTCGTCTTACCCTCTCCGGTAACGGGTCGATGGCGCCGTCCTCTATAAATTAAATTCGAAACATGCAATCTAGACATAGAAACTTGGACGCGTCTTCGTTGATTCGTTCTTCGTGATTTTTCGTCTCGTCCTGACCGCGTTCAGCTGTGACGAACGTTGGACGACACTTGAATTTTGCAACGCAGCGACAAGCCGCATCATATTAGATTGGTCTCCTATTCAAAGTGTCACGGCCGCGATGCGCCGCATTTAAGGAGCGAGATCGGAGTCGTGGCCGGGTCTTATATATGTGTGGGTATCGTAACAAATAAATTGGAGAGAGGATTTGTGCATTCCGTAAGAAAGAGAAAGAGAGAGAGAAATAATAATAAAAAATAAGTAAGTAAATATAAACGCGTTGCTAAATGTTTCACAAAAACTTTATAATAATTTAAATATCATATATTCGGATGAAGAAATCCAAAGGTAATAAAATTGTATATGTGCATTTTATATAATGTTTATTAAATTAATATTTAATACATTTGTCGTTACGTATAAACTTTTGTATTAAATGAAGAAGTGAATACTTTTCAAATAAATGTTATAGGAAATCAGCGAATGGGGAATCGTGCGTGAAACTAACCAATTTTGGAAAATCATCCTAACCTAACCTAACCTAACCATTTTAGCCGATTATCAGTCGTAAAATTTCACATTAGCGTCACATTAAACGTGTGACATAGTTTTCCGGAATTTTGATTAATGATTCTAAATACGGGAGGATACAAAAGGGATTATCGCTTCACGTTATATTTATAATTGATTCCTTCCATAATTTCGTTCGATTAGAAGACCGATTCCGCGATACCCTGATGTTTTCGACATTATCAAACCACGTTTAAGAAAAAGCAATCGCTGCGGAATTCAATATATCTTGCGTTATAATGATATAATGGCACTTCGGATTCTGCTATTTTTATCCGCAAACATTCACGGATTGTGCGAATTTGCATTTTCCGCGAATGCCACTTGCTCAAGATCTCGGATTCTAAGAGTCACGGAGCGCGGACGCGGAAAAGATCGTAGGCGACATACAAATTGCGGGGCCAGTCGATGTTGCGTCCGTGACTGGACGGCATAATTTGTAGACGGTACGTGTTACCGATCAAGATAATTTTGATTGGAGCGACGCCCGTGTGTGCGTGTGCGCGTGTATGTGCGCGCGCGCGCGGCGCTGATGGTTTTTCGCCGTCTTACGGCCTCGCGATTGGCCGCGTCCTTTAGCGAGATGCGATGCCGTCGCATCTCTCGAAAAGTGAATCCGCGTGTGCGATGACGAGGTCGCCGCGCGCGCATGCCATGCGCGTGAATAACGTGCGTTACGCAACGCGTTCCGGTCGCGACATTTTGCGAGGGTCGAGTCCGCAGAGCAAAAGCGCCGAGTTTTTAGTCATCGAACGTTAATTAATAATAATAATAATAATAATAATAATTTTTATTAGGAATCTCGCTTGATTGGCCTTTGCAAATATTTTTATTAACAAAATAAATATATGCATATATGATTCTAAATATTTGCGATTTTTCTCGCCAAAATACTTTGATTGGAAATTGGATTAGTAATTGGAATTGCACACACACACACATTCTTGTTTTGCGAGAAATATAAGATGGGATTGATATGCAAAATTAACATTAAAATTCACGAGTTTGCAAGGTCGGCTGAACTTGGAAATTAGTTGTCACGAAAGAGTTTGATGCGACGCGTAATCAGCCGCGACTTAAAAATTTCGCATGATTTCGTTTAGCTTGACATTCCATGAAGATAAAGTCTTGGAACGCTATCGTCTAGCTCAATTTGTTGCGTGTTGATATTGATTTAATTTCAATTCTTATTCTTAACAGAATTGCGTCACGAAAAGAAGAAGAAATCGATTTTTAACTCGTTACAAAATAGGCTACAAAATTTTGCTTTATTTCTTCATCTCACGTGATAAGAGGTGAAAATAGTTACTATTTTACAATAATATTTTTTTAATACATAAAAATAATTTATGTATTGCGCAGACGAAAGAAAGCCATATTTTTAATTACAATGTTTCTACATAGTCTCTTGTAGAATTTGGGAAACGTAAAGCTTTTCTCTCTCTCTCTCTCGCGGAAGAATCTGCTTCTATTTAAAATCAATTCTCGAAGATAGAGGCGCATCGGAAGAGTTGGCAAGCACTCGCGGCGAAGGACAATCAATAGAGACTCGCATGTAGGAATGCATTAAAGCGATCTACGAGCGTAAGACAAAGCGACCGTGTGACTGGAACAGGTTCCGGGGAGCCGAATGTGTGCGCGGTTACGTGTATTTGCGTATGCCAGTGTGCGCGCGAGCTCTAAATGAGCGAGCTCTAAAGATAGAAGTTGATGTGTCTCGGGCAACACGTAGCCTTTAAATCAGAATGCAAACGCGAAACAAAGACGAATATGACGCCTGGATCGAGCGCGGGAAAATTCGCGGCGAACCGTTTGATAAGGGTTGCGAAAACTCGCTACTTTCGTACATTTCCGCCGGAAATGCCAAGGTCCTCGAAACGGCGCCCTCTACCTCGGCAACATCGCAAATCGACTTTTGGGCCGCTTGGATGGATTGTATAATAACTATACGAAAGTCCCATTTTTCAAACGCTATCCGTTCCCGTAACGGTGCTTCGGGAATATCACGAATCGAAACTGTTATACGGAAAATCACGGATTGAGAGAAGATTTAGATTGACAGATACAAGTTATCGCGTTGTTGAAGGACGAAAATTGCTGGATGCGATTGGCAACGCGCGCGTCATCTCATAACTCGTAGCAGTTTCGTCGAATCGACGCGAGTAAGAACGTCGAGGCGTAACGGGAGAGGCGTCCAATTTAGCTCAATAATACTCTCGAGGGAAACTTATTCCGGATTCGCAAGCGGCGCTCAAATCTCAGCCCTCGCCGAGAACGAAGTGAAACGCATCCGCGATTAACCGCAATAAGTCACGCGTTAAGCTAGCGTCCAGACTATGAGGATATTCGCGATTCGTGTATAACTCGTGAATAGTGTTGATGGGAGATTCGTCAAATTCGACCAATCAGATCTCTATATACCGTTCACGAATCACGAATTTGCGAATACGCGCATGGTCTGGCGCTAACTTCAGAGGTGAACTGCTCGCGCTTACTCGCGTTAATCCATAATGGGCGATTTAACCTCATCTCGGCGTTCAGACATACGCGCGTTCCATCTTCCTATAGACGCGCGTTAACGCGGGCTACGACGGACGTATGAATGACAAAGGGGGGATGGTGAGGAGAAGGCCGGGGACGATCGCGCTTGCGCCAAGAAAGCGGCACCGTTCTGATCGTTTCGCGATCGCACGCGTGTTTGTAAAGGGGAGGAGATTGAAAGTGTACTACTCGCGCGTCTATCCGATTGTCGCCGGATAGTATCTCTCTTTTGTGTAAAATTTTTACTAAAGGCATCTCTTTTCTTCTTTATTATTTCGTCGATTATCGGCAGGCGAAACACTAGGTTGAAAGTGAAGGGGTGGGATCTGATTGGACACGTGACCAATTGGCCAATTTAAAATAAAATTCTTCGATTGGGCAATCGTTACTGGTTACCCTAGGCATCGGTCGATACGAGTGGCTATCGGTCAATCGGGAGGTGGTCAAACGGAAATGCTCTCAAAGTTAAGGTAGCGATAATAAAATTCTCTATTCTGCCGAGAAAAATGATGAAAATTTGTCATTAGGATCTCGTGAAGATTTTACTATTCGTATACGAACATCGTTCTAGAACAGTAAACGGTGACCATAAGTTTCCTCCGTCTTTCCGAAACATCGAGTTTGCGATGGAAGTTGAAACTTTTGCGGTGCCCTGTACCAACCAGGCATACACCGTTGCAGGTACGGAGGAAGAAGGATCGGGACACGGGAGGGGAAAGGCGGAAAGAGACAGAATCGGTGGTCGGGCGCGCGCGTAAAATGTGCAATTGGACCAACGACGCCGACGAGGACTACGACGTTGACGTAGACGTCGATGACGGGCACGATACGCACGAATCCGACGCGGCTTGGCTTGGTTTCGCGGCCGCTAAGGATGCGCGTCCGTGCGCACACACATAACCCGTTCACTTACGCACACTTATGCAATCTATAGAACGGTGATGCATCGGGACATCTGTGTGCGTGTCGTGCCGCTTCATCGTCGTCGTGTCGTCGCCGGCATCGTTCACGACGTCCTGATGATGGTGATGGTAACCGGTCGCGATTGTGTGACGGCGAGTGTAGAGGAGGATCGTGATGTTGGTGGTGTACGATGGTGATTGGTAGTAGTGCGCCTAGTTGCGTCGCCAATAGTAGTAGTAATCAGTAGTAGTAGTGCTAGCGATAGTAGTGGTGCCGGCGGCGGTAACGGTGGTGGTGGTGGTGGTGGTGGTGGTAGTGGCGGCAATGCTGGTGGTGGTGGTGGCAATGGTGGTGGAGGTGGCGGTGGTGGTGGTGGATACCGTAGATGATGGTGGGGTGGTCGGATGGCGGCGCTCCTAGCGCGCAAGCCGTACCGTCCGACGCGGATGCAGTTACGGGAGCGCAGCGCGACCCAACGCAACTCGACTTAACGTCGCATATCCGGAGCCGGATCAAACGTCGAGGCCTGGGCAAGTGGAGTGCGTGTGCGTGTGCCGTCGTCTCGTCTCCCTCTCGCCCGAGGTATTTAACGCGCGAGTACCGGGACCAGGGGGGAGAGTGACGCAAGGGGTGGACAGAGAGTGCAGGGAGTGAAAGAGAAGGACGCGGTGTGTGTACAGGGACGAAAGGAAGGAAAGTAAGTTGGAAAGAAAAAAAAAAATCGAAAGGATAATCTCGGTCCGTCTTGGGATCGACAATAGGGTGAGAAAGAGAGAGGTGATCGTAAAGGGTTTTAAGAGGCCGCGAAGTGGAAAAGAGAAAAATCCCATCCCGCCGATCGAGACGCGATTTGTTATCGCCGCCGCTGTCGTTGTTGTTATTGTTGTTGTTGTTGTGAACGCTCGCGCCGGTTAGGATCACGTCGATCGTGATAAGGCAAACCTTGATCGCGCGAGTACCACCGTCGGCCACTTTGTCATCTCGTTACGGGCCCGTCACGGTAAGGAGGAGGAGGAGGAGGACGAAAGAACACGAAAGATCGACCGAGTGGAATCGGCGTGCGACTGGGATAGAAAGAAACTCGCCGCTATTGTCGTCGTCGTTAATCGTAGTGGTATTCGCGATTAATCTCATCGCGAGGAGTACGAGACGGAGAAGCAGCACCGGTGTCTACGCGATTGGCAGCGAAACGGTACCGGAGCAACAGGCTCCTTCCAGAGAGAGAAAGAGAGAGAGAGAGAGGGGGACGAGGGTAGGGGGCGAACGGGGGTGGATCGGTGCATCCGTCGATCGTCGCAGCGGCCGCGCGCCCGCGTGTTTATCAGCCAGTCCCGCTTGACGTGGCTCTCGTTTCGCGATCTCGTCATCCGTGCTACCGTTTTCGCGAGTGTGCGTCGAAAGAAAGGAAGAGATCGGCGCACCGGGAAGAGGTGAAGTTTCGGGACGTGCCATTGATCGTTGAAGGACAGAGGAATGATGTTGTCGGGAAAGAGTGCCGATCGCAAAGACCGGCAGCCCGAAATGTGTCGGCGAATCACCACGAGAAACTCCGAAGCACACGAGTGAGGAGGAAGCGCGACGATCCTTCCTATCGCGAGAGTGAGTAGTCATTTTATTCGTAAAATCGGAAAGAAAGAGAGAAAGAGAGAGAGAGAGTGAGAGAGAGAATGAGGGAGGGAGGGAACTCTAAGAACAAGATCCGACGATTCTCTTAAGCGCGTCGGCAATTAATGATACGCGAAGCGGAGTGCCGAGGAAGAATGAAAGAGAGTTTCGTGTGCATGTGTGTAGATCGTGTACGAGTAAGAAGGAGTGTCCTCCGACAATCGCGGGCGCGCGCGCGCGCGCGCATTCGCGCGTGTGCGTTAAAGGAGAATGTGCACGTGTGCGTCCATCGTGTGTGCCTCTAGGTGCGCGTAGAGAGAGAGAGAGTAGACGGAGATGAGAGAGTTACGAGAGGGGCAGATGGACGGTCCGCGCGAGAGGCGCGCTAATAGCGTCGGTTCTCTTTAGACACCAAAATGGCCGAAAAGATTTCGCGCGCTCGATCCTCTCGCGCTCGCGCTCGCGCGTTGCGAGTGCATCGAGGCGAGTGCGGGCGACGATCGTCATCGTCGTTGACAGATTGAGAGGGGGGTGGGGGAAGATTCACCGGTATCGGCGCCGCAATTGCTGCGAAACGTCACCGTCGTCATTTTCGTTATCGCTGTTTTGTCTACGATCGTCCACCTTTCGACGGCTTCTTTTTCAATCTCTCTCTCTCTCTCTCTCTCTCTCTCTCTCTCTCTCTTTCTCTAGCGGCGAATTGACCTCGTTTTGACAACAGGCGAGCTATTTCGCGCAACGTGTCTGTCTTCTCGGTATCGCTCGAGTTTTCTCATCGCCGATGCGGGGGCGATGCATTTCTGGGAAATTAGCTGATTGAAACGATCGTGTCACCGAATAAAGTCTTCGCTCCGAGATCGTTAGGAGGATCGAGTTATTTCTGAAATTTATCTAATCTAACGTTATCGTCGCAAACTAAACAGTTTTTCATCATCCGTTTAATTATGAAGTTTGAACTGTTTGGACGGGATTCTTTGTATCTCTTCATTCATCTCATCATCTGTACGATGATTCGTTCCGTTTCGTTCAGTCGTCCGAGTGAGAAAACGAAGCTTCGATCCGAGGTCAGTTGAAAAATGAAGCATGAGGATAGATAAAATAAAGGATCGCGAATATATAATTGGAGGAAATTGATACATTTAAATAATGGCTCGAAGATTTTAAAAGATCGCAACGAAAATAAAGCCGAAACAGGTTTGGAATATACGAACAATCTGTCTAATGATCGAAAGACAGAGAGAGAGAGAGAGAGAGAGAGAGAGAGAGAGAGAATATTAGCGATAGGTATATACATACGGATACATATAATGCAGAAATGCTCTTACAGCTTCTTTTAATATATTCACAATTTTCAAGTACTAATTACAAGAGACGTGCTCCCATCGCCATAATAATGATCCATGTGATGACCTAACCATGTGACTCTCGTCGAAGTGAGCCGCGATAATAATCAGGGGCTCTGTAATATTTCTTCTTTTCGTCGATATTATCCGCCGATATTGCATCTTTTTTCGCGCATTACGCGCCATAATTCCTTTCATGATTACGCATAAATACGCGTGACGGCTAAAATTTCTGTTCGATATACGCGAATGTCCGCGATAATACCGAATCATAATTTCGCCTCGATAGAAAAGCACCGTTGTAATTATTAATCCGCGAGTTGTTTCACGCGAGTGAATTTGATCCAGATCGATTCCAACGGCGCCATTGTGTCGGATAACGTTTACCAAGGTTCTTTTGTGCCGGCGAGTGTTGAAAAATACATGTTGTTCTGGTGACGGGGAGCGTGTTTTCCCCTTAAAATCAATGCGAATCTGTAATAATTCGCGCTTTGAGGAACGGAAACATCAAACATCTCTGATTTTATTCGCCCAGTTCGCTTCAGACTGGGCATATGATTACTCAAAGTGTAAGCGGAATCGAAGAAAATTCTAATTAAATTATTCGTAAAATTTAGATAGAATCTTTGCTCAATATAATGTTATAGAATTTTTATTCATATATTTTATTCTAATATAATCGTTATATATATATATTATTTATACTTAATTTATTTATATAAATCATTATTATTCATTTATAATTTTTCTTGCCACCAATGTAATGTAATTCAATTTTTTTTTTTTTAACAAATATCGTCAACAACATTGCTAATAATAAGTATCACTAATATTTTAATAATATTATACATTGTATGTGTGCATCAAGTCGCGCATTTTTCATAATTCGAACATTTACGCGTGAAATTTTCAAAGTTTGAAGATTTTCGTGTTTATCAAAGGCGTAGGATAAAATCGGCCAATCGGCGATCGAATAAAAATTATGCGCTTGAAACAGAGCTGAACGTAGGATGCAGAGCAATATGCAACGCACGCCGCGCGCGTCCATCTGTCAGTTTTATCGAGCGACGCCGTTCGCGTCACGTGTTCCGCACGGAAACCTGTCGCTCCGAACAAGTCGAGGAGAGACCGCGGAACGTCGTTGTGTCTCCGACGTTACCGACGATATGGAACGCCCGAAAGCTGAAAACGCTGAGATTCAATCGAAATTCTTTCGTCGCGCGTCGGGTTTCGGCTCTGGCGGCGCGATGTCGTTTCGTTCGGAAATTTCTGCCAAATAAATTTCGATTACGTCGGACGCGCGTTCCTTCGATATTTCCTGACGTACCCCGAACGCGCGCAATGATCGACAATCCGCGAGATTCTAGGGACACGCGTTATGTATACATATACACGCGGAGAGATCCTCTCTTGTCGCGCGCCTTGAATAAATCTCAAAACGCGATTTTTTAATTCTTGTCCAATACATTTCGATTTGACACGCGCTTCATCTTCGATTTCTGCCTCGCGTCTCTTTTTGGATATCTACATCAGCAGTTTATTCTTTTCCGAAGGACTATACAGGGTACTTCAGATATACTTCAACAAACTTTGGGGATGGGGTCAAACAAAAATAAGAAAAAAGATATCATAAATATAAACATATGTCCGGAAATGTCTTCACCAACGCATCGTAGATACTTGCGAGATCATTCGCAACCGTCATGAGATCTTTGAAAGGGTGCAACAGTCTATGATCCTACGTGTCCATCTGTGCATTGAATTGTATTACATTGGTCATGTGTCATTGTAAATATATTCTGTCAATTTTTGTCGTTGAAATCTTTCGATTATAAACTCATAAACCACACAGAGAAAAAGGTTTCTCTAAATTTGATATATCTGTTTGTTCGACTTATATTTGTTTCATTAGAAAAATATAATTTTATACGAAACATTATTTTGTTGAAGAAAAAATTTTATGGTTTCGTTGCATTAAACCATGTTGTTTGACGGAAAAATAACTATTATTTCGAATAGTATAATTTATTCGCTTACCGCTATACTTCACTATACTTGTATTCAAGTTTCTGTCATAAGAGTGTATGAATTAGGCCTGCAAAATGCGGCTAATAACATTTAACAACTATTTCTATCAATTTCATTTCTCATACGATCTCTATAGAAGAGAATTCGGATAATGAAACTGATTTTTGGAAAATCGAACGGATAAATGTCCGATATTCATTTATTCGGATAGAAATTTCGAATAAGTAAAGTTAAGTTTTTCTATATGCTATGGTCCTAAGATGCTTCAAAGATTTGATTAGAAAGATGCAGTAACGTGCCATTTAACTTTATCTAACTTGTTTTAAGATTTATTTAAATTTGTTAAAAGTAATATAATGAATTTTTTAAATAAAAGAAGAATATTGTTTGAAAGAATAATACAACTGTTTAAGTTGAAGAAAAAATGAAATTTATTCAATTCATATTTTATTTAAAATAAATAAATATATTATTTGAAAATCTCCATTCTTTTCTACAATGGTTTTCCAACGATCTATAAGCTTGTCGATTCCATTTTTGAAGAAAGAACTTGGTTTTTCTTGAAAAAAGTTTGTAAGGTGGTTTTCGACAGCTTCCTCGGAATTGAGATTCTTGCTATTTAAACTATTCTGCAAAGACCGGAACAGATAAAAATCTGAAGGCGCAATATCTGGAGAATATGGCGGGTGCTGCAGAATTTCCCATTGCGACTCCTGCAGTTTTCGTAGCGTCTGTTGAGCGACGTGTGGCCTAGCATTGTCGTGGTGGAAGATGACGCCTTTTCGATTGGCCAAAATCGGACGTTTTTCTCGAATAACTGCAGCGAGTCTAGTTAGTTGCTCACAGTACTTGTCCACCGTGATTGTTTCGCCGCGTCGGAGCAGCTCAAAGTAAATAATTCCCTTGCGATCCCACCAAACACACAGCAACACCTTCATCGGATGCAAGCCAGCCTTTGCTACGGGTTCTGCTCCTTCAGCTGCTGTTTTCCATGTCCTCTTTCGCTGTACGTTTTTGTAGAGAATCCACTTTTCATCGCCTGTTACCATTCGATCTAAAAAAGGCTCTTTTTTGTTACGCTCGAGAAGAGAAAAAGCCACAGTCATGCGGTTTAGCTTATTCCTTTCAGTCAGGAGATGCGTATCAAGCTTGGAAATGTGTCCAAGCTTTTTTAAATGACGAAAAGCGGTTGAATTATCGATATTCAGCCTCTCAGCAATATCCTCAGTTGTAATCCTTGGGTTTCTTTCCACTAAGGCATGCACAATGCCATCATCGATGCCAGAAGGCCGTCCAGAGCGGGGGGTTGATCCTCCATGTTGAAATCACCATTTCGAAATCTGCCAAACCACTTTTTGACTGTTCGGAGAGCAGGAGCGCGATCCAAATAAACGCTTTGAATATTTTTTCGTGCAATCCCAACACTCACGCCTTTCCGAAATTCATATAGCGTTACATGCCGCAAATGCACCTTTTCGTTCTCCATTTTTAACGATTTCTCTTATGCACAAATGGACTTATCTGAACAACGTCTGACGCTAAATTGACATAAGACAACGTCATCTATTCGGTGTAAGCAACAATTACCACACGAAAACAATAGAACTCCGCCATGCAGTAACTTAATGCCATCTATGAAAATCGGGCACGAACTTATGCAATCATCCAATATTTCTTTGGTTAGAACAAAATTTATTAAAATCCAAAGAAACTTTTCTCTCTGTGTAGGCATTTCCGGATATATGTTTATATGATATCTTTTCCTTGTTTTTGTGTGAAGAACTCATTCCTAAAGTTTGTTAAAGTATTTCTGAAACACCCTGTATATCCATTTGCGGATCGCATTTATGCATCTTTTACTCGCGGTTTCAATAACAAGGAAAGATTTAAAATTGCAAGGGTTTTCAAGCGCCTCGCGACATTGTCTAATACCCGTATTCATAGTCCGTCCTTGAGGAATAAGGATTCCTTGTTCCTCGTTCCACGTTTCATAAACTTTCCTTGACCGAACAAGGAATCTTATTGGCTCCCTTATCTCAAGGAAGGTCACGAGCTTCCTCGAGGAGTGATGCGACCTTTTTAGCAGACGATACGCAGAATATAACCAAATATAACCTCCAAAAGTTAGTTTCGTTACATTTGTGGTTTTGTGGTTATTTGTTGTCGCGCTCTCAAACTGAAAGTGTATAAAGGAAAAAGGGATAATGGACAATGAATTTTTAAATGATTCTGACGATGGATTTGAAGACGAAAATCCAGAGAATCGGATTCTGTGGCGGATTCCGAAAAGATACATTCGCGATTGGGAAAATCCCGTGGAATTTTTTGAAGATACGAAAAAGTTTTCATATGTATTATATGAAATTAATTGCAGGCAGCATAAAACGGTGCTACCTCCAGTCGGCCACTAAAAATCCCTAAAATATTCCTTCCTTCTGAAAGGGAGACTCGAGGTCCATCTATGAAACAAGGTAGCCTTGCAGATTCAAGGAATCCTTCATAGAGGCTTCCTCTGTCCTTAAAATAAGGAAGGACTATGAATACGGGTATAAGGCGCGTAGCCGGAAAAGCGGGAGCTCAGCCGGCTTGCCAACGGTGGCAGGTATCCCTCAGAATGCAATTTTCTTCCTATAACAGAGGCGCGATCTATCGAGTAAACAGATTCCTGGATGTTTACGTTCTACGAACCATTTACACTATGCCCAGTCGAGCGACGCCTTAGCGCTTGGTTCGCGGGGTAATTAGAACGTGCATGTCGCAAAAAGAACGCACAGGTTGTGTGCGAGGCTAATTCGATGGAAATGCGTGTAAACTGGCGTAAACCAGCCTCGTCTCATGCTTCTTTTTGCTTTCTCGAACGAGGGCCTAATATTTCACGCGAGAATCTCACGGCGATCTCGCACCTCGCCTCGATTCTCGATCGCTGCTTTCATTTTATTGTATTACTCGATCAGGGAAGTGCACATAGTCGGAATCGTAAAGTTTCGCACGATTACAAGTTGTTTAAAATAATCTCGATAATTGTTTATGCCAGATTATTCGCCAACTCTATTCATTCGTATCGATAGATAAAGTATATGGGCATCTATTTGCTACATTTATGTTTTTCGAGCGAGAGTCCAAGTTCGAGTAATGTAATTATGTCACCTAGACATTGACAGGCTGCAAGGTGTAAAAACAGGTGGAGAAGATATAAACGTATAAGACGGAAACTTTATTTATCATAACCTGCTGGAGGCCGCGTAGAAAAAAAAGAAAAAAAAAAAAAGAACGTATACATAATTTATTCTATAATTTGCAGACAAAAAGATGCAAATAATCGTGTCACGCATTCGTGACGTCGCGCGTCATTAATGAGATTCGATTTGAAAAGGACGTGGCGCAGAATCGCCAGATGCAACATTCGAATCGGCTGCTTCCCCCAAGTCAAGTCTAATTGATTGGAGATTTTAGACACCGCATTTTCGTCACCGATCTCTTTGTCACCCACCTCGGGAAGTTGGACTCATCCAAGTGACTCACCGTCACACGCGTCGCTCGGTGGCCTCGTGAATTTTCTCGGCCGTTGGCGATAAATTACGTATCGTTACCACTCGGAAGTGCCGGTCGGACGTTTAACGGCGCGTTAAGCACGGACGTTTATTGACGTAATAATTTAGCGAAATTAATTTATGCCCGCGGCGAAAGATCGGCCGTATCGCGGCTTAGATTGCGACAACACGCGCGGATCGGATCCGTGCGATATCGGCAAATAGCCGCGACGGACATCGCCATTTTCGTTACGCGGTCGCGCGTGCTTCCAACCGGCGGAATTATCGCGCGAATGCGGTTCTCCCCGTCCTCTCTCTCTCTCTCTCTCTCTCTCTCCTTGTACAGGCTACGCCAGAATTATCGCTGTTTCTCCAATCTGCGAATTTATAATTAAGGATATTTTGGTTGTAACGAAAAACTGTCAAAATCAAAAAAAAAAAATATATTTCTTACGTTTATACTGTTTGAAAGATCAAATAAATAAATCCGGATTAAAGAATTAAAGTATCATAAAATAATATGATTTTTAACGTCTTTGTGAAAGAAAATAGTTGTAATTAATATTTTTCCTAATTTATGACAAAAACTTTTGATATCCCCTGAAATCAACTGCAAGAAATATAAAAAAAAAAAAATGTAATTTGCAAAAAGAGAGAAAGAAAGAGAGAGAGAGAGAGATAATATTTTTCTACAAATTTTTAGTAAATAACTTTCAAACGAATAAATGGAGATGTAAATCAAATTTTATACAAATTTTTATTAGAGTTTTCTTAATATATGCGAAAATTTTGATCTCGTTGATAATGTTTTTTCCTTGTCAAATTTATCAATAAGCGCTACAGTACGCGATTTTTCATAAGTATCAATGCTAACTTTCAATTTGAATAATTTTCAAATCATTACGAGAATTGTGCTCAGATGTTACGCAGATACTCGGAATAAATAGTAGAACAGTCTACGAAATTTTCAAATTTTCTCTTGTCGATGTTTTGACATACGACACGTACATCCTTAATATTCACGGAAAAGCATCGGTCAAATTTCAACATATTTAATTGACAAAAATGTGAAGAGACTACGTCCTTCTACGCAATTCCTTCGAATTCTAAATTTCACTGACACACGAAAGTAGAAGGAGTGCTCTTTTTCGCTCTTGATTTGAACTTTTAAACGAATAAATGGATGTAAATCAAATTTTATACAAATTTTTATTAGAGTTTTCTTAATATATGCGAAAATTTTGATCTCGTTGATAATGTTTTTTCCTTGTCAAATTTATCAATAAGCGCTACAGTACGCGATTTTTCATAAGTATCAATGCTAACTTTCAACTTGAATAATTTTCAAACCGTTAAGAGAATTCGTGATCAGATTTTACACAGACACTCGGAGATAAATATTGTAGTAGAACAGTCTACGAAATTTTCATGCTTCGATTAATTTTTTGACATATGACATATACATCCTTAACTGGAACTCGGATGTCTATCGGAAAATTTAATTTAGCGTCATTTGTGGTGCCCGCGCGACTTTTCAATTACGCTTATCAATTACTGTCTAAATAATTAAAATTCTTTAATTAATCACATTCCATGAAACTTAATTCGAGCAATCTTGATGTTAAGAAATTCCGCGATTACATTTAAATTTTCAAGAGAAAAAGCCACGAGTTTACACGAAGCCGTTAGCCTCTTTCTCTTGCTTTACACGTAGCGAGAATTCTTTGAAGGAATTGAAAAGCGATTATCCTATATTTGAATTATATTGAGAGAATGTCGTGAGAGTGGACTTTGTTCTCACGAAAATCATTTCGCGCATCGTTAGAAAATTTTCCAACAATACGCGTCACCCGCGCCTTCAACGATATTTTATAACGCGCCGATAGCGATCGCGACGGTATTAAAACGTAATCAGCCCGACCTCGTGCAATTCTTGCGCGATCGGGAAAGAGCGCGATTATCTTCGACGTTTTCAAATCGCTACGTCTCCGCTCGGTTACTACATCTATTCTCGCGGTCGCCGCGGTCTGAAATTGATCGCGTCTCTCTCTCTCTCTCTCTCTCTCCCTCGCCGCGAAATGTCAAGGCGAAGACTCGAGAGCGCGCGAGCGAAGCTTGGACTCGCGCTCGCTTCGGGCGATTTCTCGCGAAATCGTGCGCGATTTTCGCGCCGCCTCGTTATCACGTAAATTCGAATCGTAACGTGAAAAAATTCACATCGCGAATTGTTCTTTGTCCCTTTCCGTTCTCGACTTTGGACACGCTTTTCGAATAATCTTCCGCATGACGTGACGTTCGAAAAACGGATAAATTTTCGAACAACTAGAAGGTGGTATTTCATCGATAATGCGTGCATGTAAAATATGTGTCATTTCTTTTCATTTGAGAGATGCGCATCGTTCCGCTTATATTAGTGTCCAGCTGTGATAGCAATAATTTTTTTCGTGTTCTCGAAGGGATTTGTGTCCCGGAGCAATAAATGATAAATGATTTCCTCGGGAGATAAATCAGCTCCGTACGATAACCGTTAAGTCAAGTTTTTGTGGAGGTAGAAAAATGTAATACCATAGGCTGCTGCTACGCACTTGCACGATTTGATTGGCCGGTATACATTTCTTGGTTTTTACCATCACTATCGTCGCATGTACACGATATCATGAATGCTTCTATACAAACGAGTGCAAACTTCTCGTCTTAAAGAAACGTCAAAAACTTCTATTCGAGTATTAGGTGTACAACTTTGCTTCCGCCGTTCTTTTTCTGAAATTCGAGGCTTTATTGTAAAAAACTGGTTATACATTTATGATTCGTTTTGAAATTGCTTGTCAAGTCACTCCCAATGATCGTGCCAATTCTTTTTGACTTTGACTCGAGTCTTCATTAAGTAATGCCTCCAATTCTGCATCTTCGAAAACTTTCTCTCTTCCACCGCTATGCCGGTCTTCGACGTGAAAATCACCGTTCTTGAAGCGTTGAAACCACTCACGACACGTTCTTTCGCTAATAGCGGCTTCACCATAAGTATTTGAGAGCATTCGATGAGCCTCAGCCGCAGATTTCTTCATACTGAAGCAGAAAATTAAAATCTCCCGCAAATGACGAGAATTTGGCTCGTAAACTGACATTTTCAATCGAGAATAACTTTATGACGCGGACACAAATCGACTAATGTTTCTATGGGGTTACGTTGACAGATGCCCAAGTTTATTGCATGACGTCTATGATCTATTTATTTCGACCACTACTTACCGCTAAAGCCATCTATAGGAAAACGGCGGAAGCAAAATTGTACACCTAATAACACGTCAAACTCAAGCGTTCGACGTATTTTTAATTCCTATATTTGCCCGTGTAATTTCAATTTTCATAACATTCCCGATAAATTTAGTTGCGGAAATAATAGTATGCAAAGATAGTAGCGGTTCACTCTTCATTTTTTTTTCTCTTTTTTTTTTTCGACGCGTCGACACTTTGGGATACGGGATACGAGAATACAGTCTATAAAGTTTGGGCACATGTTTTATCGATCAGGCATTTTCAATCGCGGACCCGGTTCGAATTCAAACTATCGGTAAATTCTGCTTCCGGCAGTTTCGAGAATTTCGCGCGCGCGCGCCGAAAGACATTTTCAAAACGTCACTTTCGATGCCCCTCGTTTTTCCACTACGGCAAATTATGCGCGTATTTTTCATCCGTGTATTTTTTTACACACCACCGAGATGCCAGTCGCGAAAGAGCGCAATTACGCTCGAAGGTGAATGTAAATAATGACGATCGCGTGCGAAAATCGCCGACGGTACAAAGGATCGAAAATGACACAACGCGTTGGCGATGACACGGCGAAACGAACCCGGCGATTATTATATGTATATGCCTATCGCGCAACGGCAGGCGGATAGATTTATACGGCATGATTATTTCGAAAGGGATTGACGTAGATGGAGCGAAAATTGAGCAAGATATACGAATCCAAGCGGCTCTGTGTATCTATTTCAACGATGATTTTCGAACCTTGATTCATGTACGCGGGAAGCGCGATTATTCGTATGATCCGTTGTCATCTTTGACGCTGCCATATTCGTATGATAATGAGCGATGCGAAATTCTCGTCGTGCGTTACCACCGCTGGCCAATGCAGAATGCTGCACGTCGTGCGCAGCATCCTTAAATCTCTAAACGAGCAACAGCCTGCGTCGTAATTGAATACCTTGCCCTGACCGCGTTGAAATTCTATAAATAGTAGGCATCTCTGTGAATGCAACCGAAATTTTATCTTGGAAGGCGAAAATTATTGCTAATTCCGTACTAAACGATAACGGCGAGATATTGTATTCAATTCGAAAAGGGAAAGGAAATGAGATTTCTTAAAGGAAGCAAAACAGATGTCATAAAAAAAACGAAAAAAAAAAAAACGTAAGATATATATGTATATGAAACGATCACGCATCATTTTTAAAAATTACAACACTCTCTTGACAACTCAAACGCCTTTTATTTTTATCGATATAATGGAGGATATAAGTTTGTAATATTGTGACAGATGTGTCTGGCGCGTCCAAGAGTCGATACGTTCGCATTTTGGCGTACGTGAATTTCGAAATTCCCGGATTCATCGGGATTAATTTTGAGCCCGTAATTTTGCGGCAAAGACGCGAGCGTTCGCCGCGGCTTGTCGCTTTAGAAAGCTGAAATTTGCTGTATTCAGTAGGTTAAAGTAGAAAATTCGGTGTGACCTCGATTTAGAATTCCGTGTACAGAGATTTGCGCGCGCGAAACTAATTTAGATATTGACTAAGAGCGAAAAAGAGCACTCCTACTTTCGTGTGTCAGTGAAATTTAGAATTCGAAAGAATTGCGTAGAAGGACGTAGTCTCTTCACATTTTTGCCAATTAAATATGTTGAAATTTGACCGATACTTTTCCGTGAATATGAAGGATGTACGTGTCGTATGTCAAAACATCGACAAGAGAAAATTTGAAAATTTCGTAGACTGTTCTACTATTTATTCCGAGTATCTGCGTAAAATCTGAGCACAATTCTCGTAATGATTTGAAAATTATTTAAGTTGAAAGTTAGTATCGATTCTTATGAAAAATCACGTATTGCAGCGCTTATTGATAAATTTGACAAGGAAAAAACATTATCAACGAGATAAAACTTTTCGCATATATTAAGAAAACTCTAATAAATATTTGTATAAAATTTGATTTACATCCATTTATTCGTTTAAAAGTTCAAATCAAGGGCGAAAAAGAGCACTCCTTCTACTTTCGTGTGTCAGTGAAATTTAGAATTCGAAGGAATTGCGTAGAAGGACGTAGTCTCTTCACATTTTTGCCAATTAAATATGTTGAAATTTGACCGATGCTTTTCCGTGAATATTAAGGATGTACGTGTCGTATGTCAAAACATCGACAAGAGAAAATTTGAAAATTTCGTAGACTGTTCTACTATTTATTCCGAGTATCTGCGTAAAATCTGAGCACAATTCTCGTAATGATTTGAAAATTATTTAAGTTGAAAGTTAGTATCGATTCTTATGAAAAATCGCGTATTCCAGCGCTTATTGATAAATTTGACAAGGATAAAACATTATCAACGAGATAAAACTTTTCGCATATATTAAGAAAACTCTAATAAATATTTGTATAAAATTTGATTTACATCCATTTATTCGTTTAAAAGTTCAAATCAAGGGCGAAAAAGAGCACTCCTTCTACTTTCGTGTGTCAGTGAAATTTAGAATTCGAAGGAATTGCGTAGAAGGACGTAGTCTCTTCACATTTTTGTCAATTAAATATGTTGAAATTTGACCGATGCTTTTCCGTGAATATTAAGGATGTACGTGTCGTATGTCAAAACATCGTCAAGAGAAAATTTGAAAATTTCGTAGACTGTGCTACTATTTATTCCGAGTATCTGCGTAAAATCTGAGCACAATTCTCGTAATGATTTGAAAATTATTTAAGTTGAAAGTTAGTATCGATTATCAACGAGATAAAACTTTTCGCATATATTAAGAAAACTCTAATAAATATTTGTATAAAATTTGATTTGGATCTCTATTTATTCGTTTGAAAGTTATTTACTAAAAATTGTAGAAAAATATTATCTCTCTCTTTCTGCGAATTACAAACTTTTTTATTTCTTACAGTTGATTTCAGGGGATATCAAAAGTTCTTGTCATAAATTAGGAAAAATATTATAATTACAACTATTTTCTTTTACAAAGACGTTAAAAACCATATTATTTCGTGATACTTTAATTCTTTTTATAATCCGGATTTATTTATTTGATTTTTCAAACAGTATAAACGTAAGAAATGTTTTCTCCTTTTCTTTGATTTTGACAGCTTTTTATTACTATTGTAGAGTCAAAACATTTTTAAGCGTCGCGAAGAAGGACGATAAATTAAATAATAACAACAATAGTACAAACAATTGGCAATAAATTAATTTAAATCAGCGTTCGCGAAGAGTCGAGGGGATCTCTTGAACGGTAAACGTATGAGGAAGCGCGCAAATTGAATTGAATTTTTCGCGAGCAGCGGCGCGAAAAAGCCAATGGAATTTTTCCAGGCGTGCGCCCGTAACGAACTTTATGAGCGATACGTTTTGTCGATTTTGAACAAGTGGTGGAAAAGCCCCGGTGTCGGTAATCGGGACGGAAAGCCGGCTCGTTTCCGCGGGGGGGGGAAAAAAAAAAAAAAAGAGAGACGGCCGCGAGTTCGCGGGAACGTAATGGACTTTGATACAGTTTATGATGCGAGCGTACGCGGGCGCGGAATTATCGCGGAAACGGAGCCGATGCTGGTCAAAAAGAAAGAAAAAAAAATCGTCGAAAATAAAATTATGGAGAATGGTGAATTATCGCGTAAGAGTTGGAACGAGAAAGTTGAATTCGTCGCGCTGTTTTGTCGACGAATTCGCCGTTATTATAAGCGTTACTTGAAAAAAAAAAAAAAAAAAAGCTTTCAAATAGCGTGCTAATGTGACCGTGGAATTATACTTTTCAAGTCACTTACTTCTTGCTACTTTTGTCTCGCTACTCTTTAACGACTAAGTTTCGAGAAAACGCAGTTTATTTACGTCAATTTCCCCTCCGTAATTACGTAATCTTTTTTTTTTTTGCTTCAAAAAATCAACCTCCCAGATCTTTTTCGTCCCCGGTTTTTCTCGTAGCGGAATATTTCGTGCGAATAACTCGCGCGACAAGTATGACGCTAAATATAGCTCGGTGCATAATTATTTAACGTCTCGCGAATGCTCTGGTATTTTAAGATACGATAAATATGTTAATCGTCGCGTACGAAATTAATATAGATATCGAAAGAGTGAGTTTCGTGACATTGTCGCGCGCGTGGCGGGAAAAGGGAGAGAACCCGAGCGGAGAACTGCGGGAATAATTATCGCCGTTAACAGGCGGCGCAAGAACGGCCGTTAAATACCGTAATACGAAATAATAACAGACTTTTGAAACGTCGTTAAGTCCTGGGCGTCGATAGAGTAACGGCGTTAGGCGAGCCGACGCGCTCCTCCCGCTTGCCGCGCATTAATTCGCGCCGTACAATCGATATCGCTGTATTTCGAAATAATAATAATCGAGTCCGTTATCGGCGCGGGTAATGGAGCTTTTTCGTATTAATGTGCTGCGACAACAAAACCCCCGTACAGGTGGAACCGATGGGAGAACGAGGAGAGGGGGGAGAAGGAGGATGAGGGGGCGCCCTTTTCGGATTATTTGCGCGCCGCGAAATTTTATGGAATAATACGCGTCGCGGCCGCGAAAATGCACGTGAAAAATTAACACGGTCAATTTGCCCGCGGGCAAACGCGTGCGATGGCGGCGGCGAATTCTGTTACGCTTCGTCACATAAATTCGGCCGTGATACTATAGTCAATATTTAATTCCAACAATGGAATACCGAGATGTATCGTGAAAATATCGGCCGGTCGAACGAAAACCGCTGTTAATGCCGCGATTGTATCGACGGGATTATGTATATTGGAACGAGCCAGACCGGCTGCACTCAAGGACAGGGGGGAGGGGGGAGGGTGTCTACATCCTGAAAAAATCTAGAAAATCTGGAATTCTCAGGGTTTTGGTTTTTATTTTAGAGAATCATGAAATTCTCATGGAATTTTATTCAAATTCAGGGATTTTTTTTTTTTTTTTAAAAATTCTCTTTTTGATCATTTTGTTCTTATATTGCAAGCATCGACAATTTGATTGGCCAGTGACTGTGAATTATATGTTTCAAATATATTATAAACATACAGGGTGGCCCCGAACGTTCCAGCCAGACTTTGAGATCTTATAGGAAATTTAATTCTGAACAAAAAATTCCCTATAAATATTGGTCAAAAAATGCTTTCTTAAGAAGTTATTGCTCGAAAACCTCTGAAATTGTAATTATTTTACACATTTTTCCAAATATCATGGAAAATGTGCGTCTTTTAACAAAAAGTACCGAAACAAAAGTTGTAGAAAATTAAATTATCTTTCAAATGACATCAAAATGATCGTTGTACGTTCCATAGATTTTGATATAACCAGTTTCAAACGTACAAAAAGTGTTTTTGTTGGGGACACTTTGAGAACAGTTAGTTTTTTCACGTCTTTATTCATTTTCTACTATTACATGCTATTTTAGTTTAAAAAAATTAATTTTATTTTCATTAGAGAAAAAGATCTTTATTTTTTATTTTTATCGTTTTTTCAAGAAATTTATTAAGTTTCATTTTCTTTTTGTTTCATTTTCTTTTCACCCTTTCCTCTTCCTTTGCATCAGAAGTTTTTGAGCGATAATTTCTTAAGGACCCCATTTTTCGACCCATGTTTATAAGAAATTTTTTTATTCAGAATTAAATTTCCTATAAGATCTCAAAGTCTGGCTGGAACGTTCGGGGCCACTCTGTATATCTCTCTTTTTTTCAATTATATGTTTATTGTCATAGCAAAAAATACTGAGTACACACTTTTTATTGTAATTCTTACAATTAATGATTGAGAATGAAAATATTATGCAAATGAAAAATTCTTATCTTACAAAAATCATTAATTTTTCCTTTTGTATGAGCGAAGAGCATTAGAAAATGCACACACAAAAAAAAACTTATTTTAGAAAGTTTTATAAAAATTTTGTGATTTTACCTGGAATTTTGATCAAATTATCTGAAAAATCAGGAAATTTTCAAAGAATTCTTTTACAAACTTTGAATACTTTAGGACCCCGAAGGAAGAACTGGACGGAAACTAATCTTATCAGTCTCATCAGCTACGTCAAAAGCGAATAAATCTAATACACTTCGAAATTCATGAATTTGACATTGCGCCCATCCAAAGTACTTTTAGCCTTTTGAAATATAAAAATAATCATTAATTTTGCGAGTCAAAAAGTAAAGATTTGCTCTGTATAATATAATTTAATCTCAAAATCGTAATATTATCTTATCGAACTAACTTTTTTATAATGATCGTATCGAGAAAATTTTCGTGAAAATAAAGATCTCAATTTTTACATCAGGACAATTTTTTATTTTACCTCATAAAATTTCATTATTAATTTTATATTTTAAAAAGCTAAAAGAGTTTGACGTGCGCAATATCGATATCATGAATCTCGAGATGTGTTAAATTTATTCACTTTTCACACGTAGCCGATCCGTCCAATCCGTCCTTAACTCGCGGCAACGTCTCGGCGACAAAATGTAGGCGCACGCGTTACACAAACGTATGCCGGTATGCTATATTTTTCGTACAAATAGCTTGCGACACGCTCGCCTGGTGAAAAAGAGAAAAATCAGTGGAAGTACGTCTGTTACCGTTTAAGCTCAAACCTTTAGTTTCTAAGCCCGACGAGCAACAGGTTGCGCCATTGTGGCGACTTGAAAACTCCGCTTACGTGGATACTTTCAAAATCCTTCTCTCTTTTCGCGCGCGCTTTTCTCTCCCTCTCCCTCTCTCTCTCTCCCTCCCTTTCTCTTTCTCTCTCTGTACAATTATTCTTTTTGTTTCGCCGCCGCTGCACTTGAGATGCCAACCGAGGAATTTCTGATGCGCAAAAGCTTCTAAATCGGCACGCTCGTCATCGTGACTTTTGCATCCATTTTGTTCTGGAATGTAATCGAAAACGTCTTTAATGATTGTCACGCGCGCGAGGGGAATCCCATCCAGAGAGAGAGAGAGAGAGAGAGAGAGAGAGAGCGCGCGTTCTTGATTGTGCTCGCGAGAAATGTTACAATCTTTAAAATGATATGTTCTTGAGGGCAAGCAATCGTGCGTGTAAATTTATCGAATTTTAATTTCAGCACAGAAAGTCGCGATAGTCTATTCTATATATACAGGGTGTCCAATTTTAAAGGACCCACTCAAATATCTCAGAAACACTGCGTTAAATCGAAAAATATTTCAAACAAAAGTTGTGTGGCTTCAAGGGGGCCATAAGATGGTGACAATGATTTGACCTTGGAAAATTATTTGAAGATCATGTGAAGGTCAACTTTAAAGTCTTAAATGGAAACCCCCATTTTTGTACAGAATAATAAGA